>NC_088886.1:138120597-138441847 GCF_037157495.1 Lathamus discolor
AGAGGCTGGATGCTGTTCCCCTTAGAGCCAGGTCTTGCTCTTTGCTTTGGTGGGCCTGGGCCTATAAGTCCTCAAGCTGGGGAGGGCTGTGCCGGTGGTTTTGCTGACCAGGAGCAGGGAAGCTGGTGGCAATGCAAGCAGCTGACTTTATGAAGGCCCCTCAAGGGTGAGGGCCTTTTTCTTCCACTAATAAAACCCCCTTATTTACAACCTGCTCTCCACAGATCATGTTTGTCCGTCCGGAAGCGTAGATGCCGTCTGTCTGTCCCTCTGTGGCGTGTGTTCCTGCCAGGCGGTGTGTGACGGGGTCTCCAGCGAGGGACGCGGCTGGTGGTGAAGTCGCTGGTGGAGCGAGTCTGTCTGTGCCCCTGCATCAGTGCCGCTCTCTGCTCCCCACTGCTGGGCCTTGGGCAGCAGAGCTGTGCAGAGCCTGCAGTGGCAGAGCTCTGTTTCTGAGCGGGAGGGTGCGCCTGTGCTCAGTGCCCTGCCCAGCATCACTTCAGTTCCATGCTTCCCTGCAGGGCAGCCGCAGCCCGGCCATGCACCCAGTTTGTGTTTCCGCCACCCTCAGCCCCTGTCCTCGCAGCCGGTTCTCCCACTGCTCTCCCTGCACTGGGCTTTCTGCCTTGCTCAGCTCTTGAGCTGATAAACCCTGGGTTAGTGAGAGTTGGGCAGTGTCTGCTCAAGCCTTGGGGTGGTTTTGCTGCACCCGGTGCCTCTGTCCCCGTTCCTGTGCTGCGGGGTGGACCAGTCCCCCTGCACATCTCTCTGCCCAGCCTCCTGTCAGCAGCACGGGGAGAGCAGCAGGTCCTGTGAGGACTGGGCCCCATGTGTCTGCCCCTGCAGTGGGTGGAGGACGTGATGCTGCAAGCAGGATGTAAGCAGAATTAATGTGCAGGCAGGCTTGGGGCTGGCTCGGGGCTGGCTCCTGTGGTGAGGAGCAGAGCAGGAAAGAGCCCAAGCATCCTGGCAGGGAGGATGCAAATGTCCGGTCCGGGCAGGCAGGTGGGATGGGTCCGGGCTGCACTGTGGCGGCGGGGTGGGAGCAGTGCCTGGGGCAAAGGCACCTGCATCTGCGGCCTCTCTGTGTGGCCAGGCCGGCAGCGGGGGGACCCCCAGCACTAGGGGCCAGTTCTCAAGTACTGCGTGAGTCCTGCTCAGGGGCACTTTTGGTACCCACAGGGTGTTAGGCACTGGTAAACCTTGCCCTCCGCTGCCCTGCTGCTGCATCGCCCTGCCTGCCAGGGCCTGTCTGCGGGAGGTGAGCACCCCAGGGTGAGCTGGGAGCTCTGCGCCTACAGACTGCCTTGTCAATGTACACCATGGGGGCTTTAGGCGCTGAGGCTGCAGCAGGTGCTGCTCAGGGACTGGCACAGGGCTTTGCATCCTCCATACTGGGTTTGCGCTGCAGCTGCAGTGGGTGCTGCCTGCTGGGAGAGGAGCTGGTGCAAGCAGGAGGAGCTGGGAGCATCTCTTGTTACTTTGACCTATTCAGAAGGGCTTGCTGGCAGTGCCCCCAACACAAAATGTCTCCAGGGCCATGTCTAAGGGCAGTGTGACCCTCGGGCTCCTGTCCCTGGTAGAGTTTGCTCTGTGCAGCTGCTGTGAGTGCCCTCCATCCCTGCGGAGCAGTGAGGGTGAGCACGTGGTGGGGAGAAAGCAGGACCCAGGACAAGGAGAGCTCAGGGCTTGGGGCGAGGCTTGTCCCTGAGGCCTTGCTGCCACCGGCCTTACGCTGCAGGAGGGACCAGCGGGCATCAGCGTCCCCATCCCCTGGGGTGCCGGCACAGGCTGCAGGGAGCGCAGCTCACGCTGGCTATCCCAGGGGCTCTGCAGGGCTGCTGGGAGACACAAGGTACCGCCAAGGCACCGGCTCCGTGTGGGCAGCGCTGGTGTGGGCTAGGAAATGGCTGTGGCCACGTCCCCTGTGCCAGCCAGGGCAAAAGGCTTCACCCCGGCTCTTGCTCAGTGCGTTCTTACTGCAGCACCAGTGCAGAGCAGCACGGGATGGGCAAAGCGGCACAAGGCCGGGCAGCGAGCAGTGCCTGGTGTCCATCAGGCTCCCTCTGCCCGCCGCTTTCCCACCGTCAAGCGAGGGTCAAATACTTTCCATTGCTCCCGCCTTGAAGAGTCTTCTCCCCATCGCGGTCAGAAATAGCCCTGGGCTGGGAGGGAGCTATTTGTGGTGACCGGTTAGGAAGGAGGAATGGAAGGAGGAATGCTCGGAGCTCCCGGACCTCCCTTCCCGCAGCCGCACGCCCTCCCCAGCTGCTGAGCTAAAGCTTAAAAAATCCAAGTGGCTATACTTGGAGAAATGAGGTTTAAACATAGCAAAGCCCAGCATGGCCTTTAGTGAAAGGGCTCGGGAGCAGCTCCTCAAACCCTTCTTGCAGCCAGCATCACTGTGGGTACACACTAGCTGTTTTCCAGACCCCAAAATCAAGGGGTCAGGGCCCAGTGTTGGGTATGGGGCTCTCAGCAATCCCTGATGTGTCGCTGCTGATGGCCACCACCTGCAGCCATTTAGCGTTGCTTTTCTGTTTGGCCACAGGTCCTGACCATCCTGCTGTGGCAGCTCTGACGGCGGCATCTCAGCTGCTCTGGTTTGGTTCATAGGAGGGGTTCGGTCACAGGCGAAGGCTGAGCGCAGGCTGCGCTGGCCCCAGGGCTGTCCCTGTCCTGGTGGGTACAGGGTGGACAGAGCCGTTGGCTGGCTCAGCCAGTGCCATTGCTGCGGCTGCTCTGGCCTTCCCAGATTTTGCCCTGTTCAACCATGTTGCAGCCCGTGATGAGTGTGGGCCATGACGGAACCAGCTCTGGAAAGGGGCAATGCTGAAGGCAGTGGCGGGGGGGAGGTTGCCCTTCCCAACATGGAAAAGCCCCTCCTCACTCTAAATCCAGGCCAAAATGTTTCTCTGTCTCCCGGTGCCTTCCAGCTGAAGGTGATGGGGATAACAAAAGCCTCCTGTCCCCCCGCCATTGCTTCCCACCCACCTGGGGATCAGACAAGCCCTTAAAGCCAGGCCCACAGCCACTGCCCAGCAGCGCTTCACACAACCAGTTCCTGCGGATCCTTCCCTCTTCCTCAGCCACCCGTCCTGCCGGGATCCCCACAGACCAGTCCTGGCCGTCCCTGCCACCTCCAGCACCGCCCTCATCACCTCAGCGACACGCCACAAAGCGCCAGGCGTTTCTAAAAACATCATTTATTGACTTGAACAAGTGCCCCTCCAGCAGCAGCGTTTCCTGCTCCATGGTGGTGGTGTGGTTTTTCTGGTTTTATTGTCTCCTAAGGTACTTTAAAATGGAAAACCAAAATTCCATGAGTTTATGGAACTGAAACAACAGTCGAATTAACTACAAGAGGGCCCTCATTGTAATCCCTTCACAGCGAACGGCACAGGGGGGAGTAAGGGAGGCTGCACCATGACACGCAGGGAAAGCACAGGGTGCTGTTGTCTGGCTGGGTGCAGCCCTGCACCTTCCCCAGGGTGAATTCCAGCACGAGGACCATGCCAAACCCTGCAGCTATCACCCTCCTTGGCCACTGCAGCCTGCGATGAGGCTCTGTTTGCTCCAGGCCAAAGACAAGGGCATTTGCCAGCAGGGCTGGAGCTTCCCAGTTCCCATGCGGGGCTGGCCCTGTGACACGTGCTGTTCCCTAGTTTAGGGCAGACACCCTGGAATAACAGGCCCTTTCGCTCCAGGTGGTGGCTGGGTTTGCCTTTGGGATGCTTCACTTTGTTAAAGCTGAGCAGACAGAAAGGTCAGTAATAAGCAATAGGAAAACAGACTAATGTAATGCTACAGCAGTGGCTTCAAGCTCCTGGGTTAATAATTACTGCTGAAACTACAGGAGCTGAGAACACGGCGTGCGGCTCAGCTGCTGGAGAAATGTGCTGGAAAACATGCATCACATGCCGATGATGAAAGAGCGTCTGGAACACTGGGAGAGGATAACAAGCATCTACAAGCCGAAACGTGTACAGCTGCAGATACGCAAGAGCTGGAATCCCACCGCCATCTGGGACAGACGGAGGAATCAAACCACTGACACACAGAAACTCACACCAAGCTGAAGGTAAACTGAGTGCTGGAAACCACAGCAACACCCTGGCTAACACGGGGAGGGGCAGTTTGTAACCCGGAAGCAGAGGGTTAAGGGCAGCAACCCAACGGGCAGGAGGATTTGGATCATTTTGTCTCCTGCAGGGCCCAGCACATCCCTTCCTTCTCCACAGAGAATGTAACAAATGGCAAAAACCGTTCACAGGACACCGTTCAAATGAGGATCAGATGAAACACACCATGGGAAAGGGAGAAACATGCAGCATCCCTAATGTAATGGGAGCAGCACGACAGCCCAGGCGGGCAGTCCCATCTGAATGCACCACCCAGGCAGAACCCAACAGCTTTTTAAACCGTCTGCAAAACTGAAAACAAGGGTCTCCTCCTAATTAGTGTTAATTTGTTAAAAGTATCTGGACACTTCCAAAATGTGCCTTTGCAAGAATCACACCCCCCCCAACCCATCACCCCAAGGGCCCCAACAAAGGAATCCGCTCCTGATCACTGCTAGAGTCATGGTCTGTCTTCAGAGATGCTTTGCTTTTTCCTTCTTATTCTTCTTCCTCTTCCTCCTCTTCTTCCTCCTCTTCCTCTTCCTCATCGTCATCCTCGTCGTGGCAATGTGTGATTTCCTGAGGTGCCTGGGGGAAGAGGTTGGGCGGTTTGATCTCGCTGATGGAGCGGGTCAGTTGATGCCGCTTGTAGTCAGAATCTTTAAAATCCACCGAGGTGCGGTTGCGCGTGGCCATCGGCGACTCCTTCTCATTGATGTCGACGTGCGTGTGCTCCACCGTGGACTCGTGTGGCATCTACACATACAAGAGACAGAGAGGAGATGACAAAGGGTGCCCCAGTCCCAGGAGATCTCCCTGGGACAGATGGAGAGCAAGCCCCAGAAGGTGACCCTTCGGCCTGCGGTGCCTCAAACACCCCCCAACCCTCCAAGGTGCCATTCCCGGTGCTTGGAGCTTGTGTTAATAAACTCAAGCACAGGCACCTTTGGGAGCCCTGCCCACCTTCCCAGGATCTGCAACTCACCAGGACATGGGCGGCTCTGAAGAGGTAGCTGAAGGGGTAGTAGAGGAGGTTGATGAAGGAGGCTGCATAGAGATCAGCGTAGCGCATCACCTGGCTAGCAAACAGGGTCTGCCGAGAGCCGCTGCGGAAGAGGCTCCCCATCATCCCGTAGCACATGTCCATGTCGTGGGTCACTTTCTACAAGCAAAGGGCAGGTCAGATCCTGGGCTGGGCAGGCAGCAGCACGGAGCCACGGTAACACCAAAGAGAAGCACACCGGGGGCTGGGGGCTACATGAGATCTGCAAGGATCTGCAGCAAAGCTTTCTGTGCTCGTATCCCATGGGATCAGAGCACAGCCGAGTCCCAGCTAACAGAGGGGAAGGCAACAGCAGGCTCAGAGCCAGCACCTGCCCCAGGCTGGCACCCCAGGGCTGGCTGAACCAGAGACTACAGCCCCTCCAAGCATGTGTGTGCCAACACCCCGTTCTGTGGCAGTGAGCACCGCCAGACAGTGCTGCTGCGTGCATGAGGGAGGAGACCCTATTCCAGACCAGGCTGCCTTTCAGGAGTGCCACCAGTGAGCTGAGAAGCTCCTCCGTTTGCATCCACAAAGACAAAATGGCTTTGCCAAGCCTGCTGTGCCCACCCAAAGGCAGAGCAAAGCATTTCAGGGCTGAGCAGTGGGGTTGGGTTGTCAAGCCCTTTGGGATCCAAAAGGATGAAAAGGGATTTTGATGATTGGTACCTTAATGCGTCTCTGGATGGAGCTGATGTCGGGGCGTTCATTGCTGCTACTGTCCAGATGCCTAGTTACAGGCGAGAAGGTAAATACATGGTGTGAAAAGCCTTTCAGAACCAGATGCTGTGGAATGGGGGCTCAGGGGAGGGAGGCTGGTCTGGAGGGGAAGGTTGGTCTCATGGGCAGAGCCCAGGCCTGAGTCAAAGCTCCAGCAGCAGTGCTGCTAACCCAACCCCAAGGTTTCGTCAGAGCTGCTTGATAGCTGTCACTAGGCTGGGAGAGGCAGCAGGAAGGTTGTCGCTGTTAAACACTCACTTGTACAACTCAGCCAAGAAGATGTCCAGACTCTGCAGCTCTTCAAAAAGGGCTGGAAAATTCAGAAAAGAAAGGGGAAAAAGGTAAGTTAAAACTTGAAATGAAAAGGGCTGAAAGCAAACGCTGTGCAGGGCAGTGGAGGGGCACTGCATCAAGGAGCACGGCATCTCATGGTCAGTGCGCAGGGATAGGGTTCAATCACACTCTGTGCCACTGGCAGAGCTTTGGGCTTGGTTTCTGGGTGCTCCTTTTGTTTTTGAGGCTGAACCTTTGCAGTTCTCACCAAAACCTTCTAACCAGCAACTGTCAATACATATGCAACCGTCATAACCCCCAGACCTAGTTACACACCAAATGGCAGACCTGGGACAAAAGCAGTAGTGCTGGAGGATGGGAAACACACAGCACTTAGGCAGCAGGGGAGCCACGGCTCCAGGGTTATGGATGAGGAACAACCCAACCCCACCCAGCTCCAGCTTCTCCCTGGCCAAGTCAGCACTTGGCTGATCACATCCAAGTGGCCTGGGAAGGAGAACAGGAAAGGCCTGGGACCCCAGGGCCAGCCCAGGGAGAGCTGCCCCAGCTCCTGCCACCAACACCCAGACCCACAGAAAAAGGGCCAAAAGGAGAAGCTGCAAGCCAGGGCGATCTTTCTGCTTGCACCCTTATGCCCTGGTGATCTCAGGGGTGCAGCACCAGGCAAGCAAGAGCAAAGCCTGGCCTGGGGTTTCCACTTACCACTTTTGTCTGTCCAGACGTGCAGCTCCTGTGCCAGCTCAGGGATCACCAGGAAGGTCCTCCAGCCCTGGCGCTTCTTGGATTTGAGGATGTCTCCAAAGATATGGTCTCCAATGTACAAGATATCCTTCCCTTTGGCCCCCAGCAGGTCACAGACTGTGTCTGAAGAGCCTGAGAGAAGAATGGCATGGCTCAGAACAGGGAGCCAAAAGGAAACGTGCCTCATTTCGGAGGTTTAGGAACAGAGCATGTGAGTTTTCCTCCCATAAACCTCCACTGCTAAACGTAGCAGCCCTGCTTGGCTGTGGCAGCACAGGGCATTGCCCACCCACCACAAAGTTCTCCCAGGAGCAGCTTTGCCCACACAGAGTCCCCCCATGAATGGCAGCAGCAGAGGGACCATACTGCCTCCCACTCCAGTAATGGAGGGTTCATCACAGGCAGCCCCGTATATACACCCGCTGCCCTCCCCTGGCTCAGGGGACCCTCCAAGCTTGGTCACACTGGTGGCAGCATCATAAGTACAGCTGGAAACATTGCACTGGGCCAGCTGCAGCTCCCCCTCCACCACAAGCTCTGCACTGGCGTTTCCCAGGCCCTCCCTGGCAAGGAAGAACAGGGCATTTGGGGAGGAATGTGTCCATCATTCCCTGCCACTGGGCAGCAGTGACGTTGGAGAGCTTCTGGCACAGTGTGCAGAGGGCACATTATGATGTGCATTGAGAAAAACAACCTTGCCCATCGCCTGGCACATGTCCTCTCACAGCCAGAGTGGTTGAAGGCCACAAGAGCACGTCAGAGCCACTCCACAGAACAAGAAGGGTTCTTGCCTTACCTCCTGAGTACACAATGCCATGCTGCAGCGGGCCAGTGTAGGTACCAATCTTCAGCTTCCCAGTCACCTAAGGAAGGAGACATTTTGTTAGTACAGCACAGCTGATGGTCTGGATCTTTTCTGCCCTATTGATACTCTGCTCTTTGTCTCTCTCACTCCCAGGCAGCCTAAAGATAGCTTTCTACATTCTTTTCCTATTGCCATCTGTAGTACCTTAAGGAAGGCTGGAAAGCCTTGAGCTCTGCTGTGCCCCACGTGATGGGGTTGCTCAGGAAAAACCAAGGGGAGAAGCCAGCCCACCATCTCTGGGGCAGGTCCTGTCTAAACACTGTGCTGCCTGTTCTCACTAAGAGATGCCACACAGGACGTGCATGAGCCTTTCCAACTGTAGAGGTACCCTCCATCTGCCACTCACCGTGTCCACCTGCCTCAACACAGTGCCTTCCCCAAAGAAGAGGGGTTTTCGTGCATCCACCAGGATCAGGTCGAAGTAGGACTGCCATGGCCGATGGGCACTCCCAGGCTGCAAAGGCAAAAAACAAACCCCACAGGCACAACAGTCAACCACAGGGAGTTTAAGTGGAATCCCACTGTCCATAACCTGGTGACACTGCTGATCCGTCAAAATCCCCTAGCTCGTGTCTCCTGTACTACAATGCTGGGTTGCCAGTACCATGTCCTAAAGCACTCCCCCTTCATGGCAAGCCCATCTCAACCGAGCCTAGCAGTGAGGACTGAGGACATGGTGTGAGACTGGAGAACTGCACTGAACAGCCATGTTCCAGCACAGCTGTTGTGTGAAGAGATGCTGTAAATGACACTGCTGCCACTGTTTCTCAAGGTGAAATTCTGCATAGACCCAAGCACATGCAGCTTCACACTTCAGCCTTACAAGGCCATGCTGGTACATTTGCCAAGGGTGGGAAAATGCCTGAACTCTTATTTTACAGGTCATGGCTTTGAATCACAGCCCTCCCCAAAGGACACTGCGTTCATAAGCCCTTTCTGCTCCACATTTCCCATCTTTTGGAGATCAAGACTGCAGCAAGGAGTTTTTTGATCTATCAGTTGTGGTGGTTTCTCATGTTCTGAGCATTTCTCTCTTGGCCACCTTCTACCTTTAGAGCACAGCGTGAGAACACGTCTTTTGCATGTGAGAGAGCCTCCCACTGACAGACCGAAGTAGCAGTATAAATTCAGCTCATAAACTGCTCTCCAAAAGTTGCAGGGCTGAGCTGTAAACTCAGAAAACTAGAAAAGGCATGACTAGAATTTCTGTCGTTACCATAGTCAAGGCACATAAATGGGTCTGCTGCATTGTGCAAGATTTCTAAGAAACCTGGCTGCAAAACGCTACAGTTAAACCGTGCTATCACTAAAATAATGTTATCATTAACACAGATTATAGTTTCAGACCAGATGATGCCTCTTTTCTCTTCGTTATATTGTATTTGCTTTGATCCCATTCAAATAGGACACAAACCAGCAAGTGTATTTTAACCAGATTAAAGCAACTAATCCCACGCGGCCGATGAAGCAGGATTAAAATGCTTTCCAGCTACACAGATAATTAGGCACATCAGCTTCTATTGGAACTGCAGTCCAGAAATCACATACCTTTGGTCCATGTGGAAAGTCAAACAAGTAAGTCATAATTTTCTGAAAGACAGAAAGAAAGTATTCAAAGATGTGTTTTCAAACTTACATTTATGTAGTTTATAAAAGTGAAAATGAATGGATGGACTTTCAAGAGACAGGAATTAACCCAGTAATTTTTACAAGCAAAGAACACATTTGCCTCAGAAATCTGCACACTGCTTCAGGTATATTTGCCACGCTTTAAAACATCATACAAATCTTTGCATTAGCAGTGTTGCAACATCCTGATATGTACCTGGAGTTGGAGTAAACACACTTATTGCTACAGCACAGCACACAGCCCTCTCTGGCTCTTAGACCTCTCCAGGCCTCAAGCTGCATCAGGGGAGGTTTAGATTGGACATTAGGAAAGTTTCTTCAACAAAAGGGTGGTCAGGCACTGGAACAGGCTGCCCAGGGCAGTGGTGGGATCACTGTCCCTGGAAGTGTTCACAAACTGTGTAGATAAGGCCCTCAGTGACATGGTTTAGTGGTGGACTTGGCAGTGCTGGGGTAGTGATTGGACTTGATGATCTTAAAGGTCTTTTCCAACCTAGTTGATTCTATGATTCTAGGCCCATGGCTTTGGTGACCTGAGGTCACCTCATCTAGTGACCTCATACTATCACACTTGAAAAGAAATAGTGCATTTTAAAGGATGCTGAAATCTAAAATAAGCATCACTGTCTCTTTCAGACTTTTAATTGCTGAGGAACTGAGTGAGGCACAGAGGGACTTAAGCCAGGTCCATACTAGGTCAGTAGCAGAACCAGGACTACAGAAAGATGACTCAAGACCTAATATGCATTCACACTAAAACATTCTGCGCCTAGCTTAGAAAACACTGATTCTCCACCAGAAGATGTCCTAGCAAAACCCATACAAGTGATGGCTGACTTTTGCATTATATACCAACACAACAATTCAAGTAGCACTTACATCTGTGTATTTATAGTCACTGTTTGTGACAAGAAACACCTTCCCAACTTCATTCATGCGGCTGAGCAGCAGTGGCAGCTTCCCCTGAAAGGCAAGGGACATACAAGTCACATACAAAAGTTACAGAGATTCATCATGGGCAAAACACTCTGAACTATGATTCCACCAGACAAAACGAAGCTAATCAAACAATCAAGCAAGCAAACTCACATGTTTTGTACTGGCCAGAGCCAGGAAACCTGCTGGTCCATCCAGATAACACCCCTCCAGAGCACAGCCCAGGGGAGGAAGGCAAGACGAAAAGGCTCAGCAGGGTTGTGGTGCCTTTGCCAACCACAGTGCCAGGCACCCTGTGCTGCTCCCATCGATCTGCTCCATGCCAGGCATGCTGGAGCAGCTCCTCTTCCCGAAATGGGCCCAGAGGCAGGTGAAATCTGAGCGCACACGAGCCACAAGTTGGAGTGCATTATAATTCCAACCTCAAATTAGGGAGAATTTATTCCTGGGGCTATTTTTATTGAATCATAAATCTCCGTTCATTGCCAGAGTAGCTGATTACCTCACAGACCGCTTTCCTAAGAATTCTGCAGGCATGTAACTGGAAACAAGTTTAACTGCTTTAAAGTGATACTCCACCGTGTAGCTCATCTAAACAAGAGAATAATTACACTCTAAATGGTCCGGAGGGGCCTTAAGGGCAAAAGTAAGAGAACCACTGGAGCTTGCTCAATTAGATGTGCTGTACACACATTTTTGGGGCTATCAAGAGACTGGACATTGGTGACTCTTTCAGGAACTCTTATGGTTAAAGACATGTACCATTTTTGTTGGATGGCTAAGGAATACCTCTGTCTAAAAAGATGCTTATCATTCCTTTTTTAAAAAGAGGTCTGCTTGGGCAGAGAAAACATGGGCCAGGAACACAGATGCTTTCACCACCAAAAGAACCAACATGAGCCCTGCCAGTGTATTCACCTGTGTCCCATGTAAACATTTCCTCTGGCTTTTATATTTGACGTAAAGAACATGCACGTGAATACAAAATCATGTGGATCACTGGCTCAGAATAAAGGCTGTGTCCGAACTTTCTACTTTGTCTTTGGTTATTACAATAGAAATCACAGTGTTATCTGTTTTGTGATGTAGTAAAGCAAATCAGCATGTTTATATCTTGCCTGCCTACTCACTACAGAATGTCGTATAGCACAAGTAAAGTAGCTTCACACTTACATCTTTCACCACATACTTTTCCAGATTCTCAAGGGTCTTTTCCTTAAGTGATCCCTGAAATAGAAACAACAGAACCCAGTGAGGTAATGGAAACTTATGATGTAAGAGACATCAAAGTAATGCCAACTTTCACACTTTAAAATGCTGTGAAAGTACAAACCAGGGCGAATCTGAACCAGTGACTCTAGAGATGAGAGGCTTTGAGTAGCAGGGACCATCACAAACTCTGTGATCCTTCGATTCCCTCACCATGGTAAATAATCCACTTCAACAGCATTTTAACCCTTTCAGAAGGGAATACAATAGAAACAAACAAAAAATAGATTTGCCATACCAAACAAGACAGTCAACGACCTGTCTCCAACACTGACCATAATGCTTTACTGAAAGGCCAACTCCAACATGTATCACATAACACTGCATAAGGAAAGAAAAATAGATTCCTGACTTCTGCATGGATAAAAGGACCACCACAAGTACAACTGTGAGCAGAGTTCTCCTGTGATGGTTCTCCATCCCACCCCAATAGACCTCTTGAATGAGGAAGAACAAGAAAATCAGGTCTTCAACCAGATGTTAATCCTCACAAAATTAGATTCTGAATTTGCACATAAGTGTGAAAAGATGAACTGCCCCTCCTTTCTAAATAGAGAAGAGTTGATGTATTTCTGTTTAGTGCAGGTACTTTTCAGATAATATAAGATAGTACCAATGTAAACCACTTACAGTAAAATGCCATTTTAATCATTAAGACAAAGTACAAGTTGTGGACTTTTAGTTCTAAACCCCATTTATTACAGCGCAGAAATGGAACCTGGACACAATAAAAAGGAATAGGAAGCCAAGACAGAAATGTTCCAGTACAAGGAGGGCAGTCAAGATCTTGACTTACATACAACTGCAATTTATTATTTCCTCACTAGGCGGCAAAGCAGGGCTCTTGCCCAAAAGTGGAATAACAAATCTTAACTCATGACTTATAAACCAGTCCCTCTAACTCAATTACAACTACAGACATCCCAATGAGTTCTCACAATCACCTTGTAATGAACCCAGTCAACAGCATCTCTGACATCCTGGAACATACTCCTGAAGGACATGAAGAGGTCTCCATCTTTAAACCCTGTTTCACAGCTGTGAGGAGAAAGCAGATTGTAGTGGTCAATCACAGCAGGTAAGAAACACATCAAGGAGAGAGACAGTTCAAATGTTGTTTGGAGCCTGTGTTTTCATCTTACCATAATGGATTGTTGTTTACTAATTTACTGTGGCTCAGTCTTGAAAAGACGCTACAAGAGTTTAACAGGATCTGCATGTTACACAAGAACATTTGCTTGAAATGGATAGCATGTAAGTTTCTAACTAGGGGCCTGTGCCTCCATAGCAGTACTACAGCTTTTCTGTGACCTGCAACTCTTCTTTCTCCACCACAGCATTACAAGAAGGAAAGACTGAGGCTGTACAGTTTGCAGCATTTTACAAAAGATGAATGGTACTGAGAAAGTAAGCAGTCCTTCTTTACAACATTAAATAAGGAGGTGCCAGGAAAATCAACCAAATTTCATAATTACTGCTGAGAGGAAGTAACTACTTCTGTGTTGTATAGAGTTAACGTAAGAACTTTCTCTACAAGATACTGTGGAGGTATCTTTGAGACATCCATGAAAGTCTGCATCAGAAGAAATCAAGGAGGATTAAACAGAGCTGTATGTATTATGACAGCAATCATCATGTCTGTGATGAGAAAGGATTCTTCACCTGATGGATTGTTGGCATAAGCAGTTCCTCTGCCCCCAGGTAAAATCCCATTAAAATCCCTTTGCCTTCCACTCACATAATATGCAAAGATGACCCATCACATGAGTCAACAGCACACCAACATTGACATTTGCCAGTTCAAACCACAGCTTGTTTTTATGCTTACACCTATTTGAAAACAAGGTAAATACTCATGTTGCACAAACAGCCTTTTAAAGCACAATGTGCCTGAGCATTTCACCTTAAAGTCCTCAATTATGACATGAAGGACTTGTGGTAACAGACTGAGGAAATTTAGCCTTTCAGTTACCAGTTCAAACATGGCTCCAGTGGTCACAGGTTCAAAATGAGCTGTCTGGTGCCTGTAATCACCCTGTAATACGTGTGTGGTCTTATAAGCTGGCCCAAATACCAGTGTTAGTCTGCATGGTGATACTGATATACACTATGAAAGAAACCCTCATAACCAGTCTCTGCTGTACACACAGATCATCTTGTCACCACTAAATTCTCTTCATGTCAAAAGAATAAGAGGCCTGAACTTTTCCCCACTGAAACCACTTGAGGGGCCTCCACTGAAATTAAGAACATCTCCGTCTGTGCTGAATTGCTCTTTATAATAACAATCTTACTGTACCATCAGCACCTCGAACCAGAGGGAATACGTACCTAGTGTACCGGTCACAGTTAGTAAAGAAATCCACTAGGCAAGCCAATAGGTAGGTCTCTGCAAAGAAACAAAGCACGATTTTAAGACAAGGATAACATCATACAGTCAGCTAACTTTAGGCCCTGTGTCCAAAAAAAGAAAGTTCATGTAAAAGAAATAAACAGATAAGTAGAGCATGTCATTAGCAAACCTTTATTGGTTTCAAAAGCACAGAAACAGATCTGCATTGGCTCACATTAGACTCACCTGGTAGGTTGAATAACGTGTTCAGAATGTAAAACCTATCTGTGTCATCTCTCTGGATAAATTTATTTGGATATTGATCCCGCGTTTCAGGCCTGAGAATAGATAAGGTGGAGAAGAATGAAACCACAAGAAATAATGAGGATAAAATGTGCTGACCTGCAAAATAGCGGAGTCCCTTAACTAGAGGCTGTTGTGCTTTAATCAACACCCAGCTTTCCTACATGCATTAGCGGTGCAAGAACAAAACTGCATCCACTGTGCTGGCTCAGGCAGAGCAAGGCACAAAGCCCTCGTTGCTGAGTCAGCAAACTGAGCAGAGCCCACACAGGGAAACTGAGTGGTCGAGAGTCCACAACTCGACCTTAAGCCCCATGCTGCTGACTATGAGGATGCCTTCAATCATCTGCACTTTCATTGTTTGCTTATCTTAAACTTTCCCCTGCTTTCCATGTGTTGCTTTTCACTCCCTGGAGCAGCTTTCAGCAGGCAAGTGCAGGGCTGTGCTGCAGGAGGCTTGCCTGGGGCCCTCTGCAATTAATCAGCAGGGTGTCAATGACTAAAGTCATTTAATTATTCTGGTTTCCTTCATTTCTGGAGCTTCTGAAGATCACTGTGACCCAAAGAGAAACTTGAGTGCAAAGACAGAAGCTTTTTCTAAAGTTTAGCTTTGTGATGCAATGACTTACGGGCCTTCAATGACAAGTCACCTCAGGGCTGGCCTGTGCTTGCCTTCCATTCATCCAGTCTCACAACAGGGATATGAAAGGATTTGGTGGGACCCATCAGGCATGTAGCACTGAGGTCCCCTCTGCTCCCTAAAGCACCTTTTCTAGGGCAAAAGAAACACAAGCAGCCAAGGAAGGCTGCAGGAAATGGCAGACAATGCCTCACTTCTGACACCCTCAAAGGTCAGAAACACAAAGCGGTAGAGTAACCTTGTTCCTTCCCCAAGCAAGCTCAGGCCCTTGAACTTTCTCAGCAATGGCTGTGGAGATGACAGTCTAATGGGGCACAGGTCACTTCTGCTCCCAGCAGCCCACATACAATGGCTCTGTCTTAACTGACCAGCTGATGATGTTAAACTGTGCCAGGACAGGTGAACAGCCCTGGATTATCCCATCAATCCCTCCCCACAGCACACTTCCTTCTATTCCCAGCACACCAGAGATGTGCCTGTGCTGGTACAGACATTTCCTCTACAAACACCTTGGGCTGTTGCCATGTCTGGGAACCTCAATGCATCCCCAGTCAATCCTGGAGCTGTAGGAACACCGATACAGTATCTGCTTTTAGTGGAGTCCCTGTGACTCCTTCTACAATGGGCACCCTGAGGATCAGTGACACAAAAGAGCATATATTAAGTCAAAAGAAGAGCCAAGAATCAGCACTCACCCTCTGAGGAAATTAAAGCCATGTGCACACACTAGGAGGTTCCCATAGGCATCAACTTTCAACAGGTTTCCATAGTGGGTATCAAACACCAGGCCTCTGTTAAGAAAGTTATTTAAGGTATGAAGAAGTGAACATATTAAGCGTTGACCATTTCAATAGCACTCTGAATAAAACAGAGTCATTGCTACTATGCAGATGTGGTCCCTACTGTGCCTTTTACCTGGCTGCAGGTGAGCAACAAGAGCCCTGCACTGTCAGGTGAAAGGTGCAGCTGATCTGCTCTCCACAGACTTGAAACCATTTAACCCGGCAGAGGCTTAGCTATGCACATACCAGGGAGGACACTGGCCTCTTCCACAGGGTCACGAATCTGACACCTGTATTTGTGGTTCCCTGACAGTCCTGCTGGGCTGCAAGGGAGAGCAAGGTGTGATAACGGAATTTTTCTCCTCTTTTTCAGACATGGATATGTAACTATTGCACAAAATGCTTTGGACATTCCTGGTTCCAACTCCAGCAAAACACTGTCTCACTTATCTAGTAGTTTGCATCTGGAGAATGAAGTTTTCCCACAGAGACATCTCTTCTATTCCCACCCTGGGATGAAGGCAGTGGATTTAATGGTGTCTTCATCACAGGTTTGTGAAGGGCTACTGTCTTGTCATGGGCATGGGTGCACCCAGCAACAGTCTTGGTGAAAAACATGCCGAGAGGATGGAAGGAAGGAGGCTGCCAGACTGAAAACTGGAACAGCAAGTGAACAGACCCTGTGGTCCATTTCTTCTAAAGCACCTCCAAAGGAGTCCAAAATAGAAAAATCCAGCAAAGGCACAAGTGGAAACAACTTAAAGGCACAGAGTAAGATCAAAAGGCTTGCTTAAAACAAGCCATGTCCTTTTTACCTCTGCTATCAAAAGACAAAACATAAGAATTTAGTAACTTGGCACCATTCACTTTGCTTTACATGTTTGATTGATCTAGACAGTGAACTGGATTGATTGCACTTTTATTATTGTTTACTGTCAGCTTATTTTTCAGGATGTCTCATGCACCAGGACGCTATTAATTAAATTCATTAAAGAAAAATGCTCTGAGGCATTCTATCAGCCTCATGATGGACAGTAACGGTTCCTTCACCCCTTGATTTTGATTTAACTTCCAGCCCAATTGTGTCTCTGCTGTCTTTCCTTTGAAAAGTTACTTCTGGACCATGTTTTCAGCAGGCCTCTTTTCTTGCACACTCCTTTGCTGGCATGGATTCATGTGTTCAAAAGCCTTCCACAAACCAGAGCAGTTTGCTCCCTTCCCCATGATCTGTGGTCAGCCACAAGCTTCACAGGCACAACTCTGAAAACCTGGCCTCACGTGTTGCCTATGAACTTTACAGAACAAATATTCAGGCCTTGAGCAGGCTGGGTCAGTATCTGTTAGTCATTTACCTGGTAGGGAATGCAGGATCATACACAAAATTGAGCAGCTCATGAGGGTATCCAATGGAAACTAATCTTTCTACGGTCAGGTCAAATCCAAGAGATTCGTATTCAGGGGATTTATACACTGTACCAAGATGAGATTTCAGTTAGAAAATTTGAAAACAGCTAGGGGGTTAAACAAGAAGGCAATTAAAAGTAATGTACCCCTTTCCCCTCCTCCCTCCTCCACATCACACATTCCCTGTTCCCTTCTTCGCTCCTGCCCTTCGCTGCTTTGGGTCCCCCAGCCTGGAGCCACAACGAAATTAGCTCAAGCTCCAGGACTGCAGCTGAGCAGAGCCACAGTTCAGGTTTCAGCAGCAGAGTGCACCAGATGAAATATCCATCAGTCGATCACAGCTCTGCATCAGGAAGAATGTATTTCAAACTGCAGCTCCTCTCCCTGCAGTCCTGTCAGGCAGACGCATGAACGCTCCCTGTTCCACCTGCTTGGTTTTGGTTTGATGTGTTTTTGCAAAGCTGATGAAGAAACCAATAAATCTGGGGAAAACATGTATTCATAGCTAGAAAGCCTGAAATTCATCACTGCTGTGATACTGTTACTGCTCTGGATACAATCCCAGAGCTTAGTATTGTCTTCAGATTTCATCTCAGAGGAATTTATGTTTGCTGCAGACTAAATTAGCTTGAAGGTAGAGCTGTCAAGTTAACTTACGATTTGTTTGTTAATAATACCATATGGTACTGTGAAAATCTGCTTGCTGTTACCCTTATGCATCAAAATGCTACTCTTCTATGCAAGCTTACTGTTCTTACATTTCAGAGAAGCTGCTCATCAGTGACACACACCTTAGCTCAATGCAAAAGAAATTGACTTGTTCAACTAAGTCATTACTACCATCAGGCCTGTCTTCTTCCTGCAAACGACATTCCCATGAACTGGAAATGTTACTGCTTAATCAGATCATTAAATTAACATCTGAAAGGACATTACTGCGTTTTTACAACAAGCAGAAATCACTGTGTTTCTCTGATGGCATCTTTACATTTGCTGCATGTCTCTGCCTTACACTGATCTTAAGATGTAACAATGTCAAATACAACCCTTGACTGCCATGAGGGTTACCACGGGTTCAATAGGCCCAACTGTCTCAAACACTTGAGTACTTCATATTTGGATAAGTGAAAACCAAAAATGTGCAAGTTACACAGCCAAGCTAGTTAGAAGGCAGACTGCTTTTCCTGAGACAGATATAGCACATCTCTGGACCTCACAATATGTATTAACACACACTGTCTGTACTGCCCAGGTAGTCACCACAATATTTATACTCTTGAATACTCAATCTGGGAGGAGAAAACATACATAAAATACTATAAAAATACTAAAAAGAAAAGGACTATAGAAGAAATGAGACTGTCAAGACTCAGATGACAGGAACTGTGACAGGGGCCTCATATATCTCAATCTAAAAAGCACCAGAACACCAAGAGTTAATTTCCCCCATTAAAAACGTAATAAGCAAAACTGCAATGTTCTTAAACAGATAACTGAAATAAATAAAAGTTACCAATTTCAATTCAAGCATTATTATACCAATGGTAAACATCAAAAACATTATATAATATTCAATGCACATAGTCTTTTCCATCCTTTATGAAAGGAAGGGTTGATTGAGCTATAGATAGGAATAAGCAATCAGAAACTACAGCTAATGAAGAAAGCGGTGACTGACAAGGCAATTCTAGGCAGTGAGCTAGAGTTGGAGGGAGCAGAAGGCAGTTAGGCGATGAAAAACACTGTGAAAGAGACAGCAGAGCATCATCTTGAAAAAAGGAATTCTTCTGATGCAGGATAGTAAAGGCACTTCCCAAGGAAAACAGTAATAAATACACCTACACATACTCGGAAGGTGAAAGTGCTGCAAAGCTCCCCGCTATGCCTCCAGTCCCCCTCTCTGTCCATGAAGTTACTGCTATCTCCTTGTTAGCTTCCTGAGAATTTGACCACATTACTAACTCATCCATAAAACATCACTCCCAAAGAAATCATTTGCCCGAGGAAATCCTGCTCTTTCTGAACTCAACAACCATAACGATGCTGCCCAGACACAAGGAATCTCAAGGAGCACATTGGCCTCTCCTCTGGACAAGCAGAAGTGGTTCATCAACAGCTCCAGCAGAACCTCTCCAGAGAAATAGTAGGGCTCTCTGTTAAACAACCTATGTAACTTGTTAACACTCCAGCAGAGAATGGCTCTGGAGGGACATGAGGCCAGCTGCTCACAAAATGCCTTCATTCAATTCCTTCCTTTTCTTTATTTCCCTCTCTGCCTTAGATTTATCACTACAGACCTCCTTTTAACTCTCTGAGTTTCAGGAAACAAGCTGAAGCAGCAGCAGGAAAGGCTGAAGAACATATCAACCTCAGCCTCCCTCATCCCAAGTTTCTGTTAAGGCAGTACTGCAACAGGATTAATCTGAATGTTTTGGGGGTGAGGGCTGGACAGCTATTCCTCTTACTTCTCAAGCCCTAGATTTTGCTTCCTTGATGTCTCTTTCAATGAAATTAAACCTCTATCTCACTCATGCCTTAGGTCCCTTCCCTACTTTTCTACCACTACACAGTATCTGGAAAATGAGAACCTTCACAAACTGAACAGCAACACAGGAAACTGGACTCCTGGAAACTGGAAAGGGACAATAACCATTCTCCAGTTACCATCATACTTACTGTTCAAGATAAACTTTTCCTTTAGACACACAGCTGGGAACAGACTGAGAGCTCACCAAGCCCACCTTGACAGCACTCTGCACCACAGCACATGCTGTAGCCATCGGTATGAGCCACAACTCACTGACATTTCTCATAAGCTGTGCGAATGCCTGTTTCGGTAACATGAGCTTCTGGGCAAACAAACAATCTACCTCCTTCAGATCAAGTATGAACAGGCTAACACTGCTGCAACCACAGCAGCACATTTCAAGGAAGATGTCCCAGTTATATGTATTACTAGATGAAAAAATGTATTTCAATATTGTACTCAGAGCTGGTTGCTCTCTCTCATATCTTGTTTACTTCAGGCATCCAGGAGGAAAGAGAGTAGAGAGGACAGATCAGTATGTTCTTCTGCAGCTGCATGATGAAAAAATAGTTTTAAGCTCTCCTGGAACAGCTCCCTCCATCAGAGCTGGCTGCTGAGACCACAGCTGGAGGTAATATGTGTGCCATGGCAATGCCACAAATTCAGGTATTTGCCATGCAGTGTCTCCCATGCTCAGCTCTTTCACACAGCTGAGAAGGACCCAGTCTTCAAGCATCCCCAACTCTGTGACAGGTGAAGAGGCAGTGCTACGAACCCATTTTCAAAGCATCCTTACCCAAAACCAGTAAAATCAAAGCACATGCTACAACTTACTCTGATTTCTTTTCCCTTTTGTACTATTTGATGCCATGTCTCTGCCACCACGCCGAGTCCCCAGCTCTAGAGGACCACCTTATTTTAATAGTTTGTGTCTCAACACAGGCAAACGCTTCAGTGGCGCAGGGCAATCGGCACCCAACGCTCATGGATTATGCAACCGACATGGAAAGAAAACAACCAAAGGTTTAAAAAACCAGAGAAGCCAGTTGACAGTATTTCAGCCTCCCCTTAATACCATCACTTGGCTTAATATTATACTATTGGAAGGTAAAAAGCAGTACCCCAGGAGTGAACGTTGCAAGCCTTCAGGTCTGTGATGAGTGCAGGCATCCCTTACACAGTACATTCTAGGAGGGAAGCTGATCTGGAATGAGCAGGGGTTGTGCAGTAAGGTATGCAATTCTCATGCATTTGTGTGGTTGTTTTTACCTTTGCTGCCAAGACACAGTAACAATTTTATAGCCTTCCTGAAAAGGAAAAAATAAACAAAAAAGGAAAAAAAAAAGGAAAAAAAAATCTCTACAGAGGCTCCAGCTTATGCAAAATGCTGCTGCCAGGATTTTAACTCACATGAGGCAGATGCAGATTCAGAGTGTCACTCCAGTCTTGACGGAGTTACACTGGGCTCCCCTGTTAAAGAAAAAAATCAGACTGATTTTAAAACTGCAACAGCTCTGTGCCATGTGGGACTGTATCCGCTGGAGCTCTGTCCCCTGGTAAGCTCAGAAGCCGGCCGGGCAGCTATTCCAAATACACTTACAACTGATTTATATAGAAGGCACATTTGGTAATCGTGCATCCTGCAGGCAAAATTCTGTCCTCATATCCACAAAGCAGTCTTAGGTCATCAGCTCAGTGACAATTAGGAGGAAGAGGCTATAAGCATGCTGCCCAAGTGACACAAACCCTTTGAGTTTCTCTCAGATGCAGAGCAACTGATTCAAGAAAGGGTCTCACGCTCTTTTTGGGGCTTTGCCATTATTGTCCATTCCTCAGTCGGTGACAGATTACCCCTTTCAGGGCACTCACTTTCTTTCACACCACAAAATGCCTGCACATGTCAGTGCAGGAGACTGGGGAGACTGAGTCATGAGCTACTCTGGGAACCTGAGAAGAGAATTTTGCCCTACATCTGAAGGCGCTGCCAACGAGAGGCTCGCACACCAGGTCAGTCTGACGTAGCACATCTAAATTCAATTGTGTACTTTAACACGCTTATGCTCTGATGTGCAAAGCACTGCAGGATAAACTGGTACCAAACCTGCACAGAGTGCTGCACTGTATTGTAGTGCACTGGTTTGCAAGCACACACAGTAAGAAGATCAGACCTATGCTGAAACTTACAGGTATGCACAGCATAATCAGGAATAACTTTAGATATCCAATTTGCTCTAAATACAAAGCTGAATGAGTTGAAATGATGTTGCAAAAAGGATCCAGAGAAGTATGCAGACCTCCAGGAAGGCTTCACTGAAAATAAATGTTTAAAGCCTGTTTTGTTTCAAAATGAATAGCTGGGGAAGGCTGTAGTGCATGTGATGGCTCTGTTTAAGCTGGAGAAAAGCCCCTTAAGCGCTGCTCGTTCTTTCCTTGCTTCTCCTCCACATACACAGATTCAGGCAGGGAAGCTTCTCATTGAAGATGTAACATGGTTTGTCCCAGGGCTTGTCGACACTTCTTAAAAGCTAGTCATGGATCATAAGAGAGAAGCAGGAGCTAATGTTAAATAAACACCCCTTCCTGTGCTGCTTCAGCAATGTCACTTTAGTGAGATGTATTTGCTGCCTCAAACTGTGTACCTGCAAGCAAGTTCATTTCCAGCCACTATGGGTTTGGTGCTGGTAAAAGCCCTGAATTAAGAACAGTGACAACATGCTGACGCAGCTTTGAGGAAGCAGCTCCCCATCACCAGCACCCCAGTTTAGGAAGGGAAAGATGAGCTCAGGAGTTTGCTGCAATAACAACAGAAGCCCACAGAGTGAGCAACTCCTATGGGGAGAGAGGCAGGGAGAGGACTACTAAATGATAACCTGAAGTGTCATTCATCCCTGACTCTGTTTTTATCCCGTAAGTCACTCAGTCTCATTAGCCAATGTCCTCTCCTCTAATATCCAAGCCTCTCCTGGAGGATTTTCATACCTTCTATCAGCCAACTCCTTGCCTGCCTTCCCTCCCAGCTGGAAGCCAAAAGCAGCCCAGGAAAAAATGCACACAGTGCCCCCATAAGCATCCTTGCATTGGCATGGGACTTCACAGGAGCAGCTGCTTTCTGCAGCTGGTGCATCGCATGCTCTAATCCTTTGGCCACACACCAGCTCGGCTCCTTCCCCCACATCTTTGGCCCTGGCCACTCAGCCGCTTGGGAATTGAAACACCTTGGTCTACCCACAGTGTTTTGGTTAGTAGACGAAACTAACCAGCTTTTGACTTTCAGGTGTTCAGATAAGATCAGCATTTCTCAAACGAGAGGTGATGACCTCTTCCAAAGGGTTGCAAAAGCTTTAACAGACATGCAATCTTCAGAAATGTTACCCGCTATCTGGGTTCTCCAGAGGTCACACAAAGACAGATAAGCCAAAAGGTGGACAGATAACACAATCAGTTTAGCCTTGTCTCTGAAGCACAGGAAATGCAGTCCAGTTATTTGTGTTAAATCTTGAAGAAATGAAAGTAAAATAACTAGAAACAGATTGTTTCAGTTTTTACTTATTCCCCAGTGAGTAAGGCATGCAGATTAGGCAGTTAGGAACGCACATGGCCAGGTGAGTGGCTAGTATCCAGATTATTATACATCTTAGGCACAACATGTATACTTAAGCTTGTGCAAATACATTTCTGAAATTACAGAAACCTGACTTAAAGAGATGGATCAAAGTGCTGCTCTGAATTGCACCACACATAAATAATGCAGGTATGTATTAGAAATACATTTATATCAACATTGTGCTGATAAAAAGTGCTTAGTTAAAGCCTTGAGGACTGAGATCCCCTTTTAAAACCCCATCCCCTATAAAATACAAGTACCTACATATCTTGCCTCAACAATGTCTATCAGAGGACATCCTAGACTAGTCCCAAAATAGGACAGATCTATCCCCAGAGCTCTTCACTCTGTCAACATCTCCTCTGCGCATAGCCCCAGAGCTGGGTATTTTAGTGCCAGCTATCGCCAGGATATCTGTGATGGTCATCCCTCCACAACCAACCACACTCCATTTCAGAGAAGCACCAAATACTCATTCCCCGGCACTTTTGATCACCCAACCTCCTACTCCAGCTGAAAATCCAGAGAGAAACAGTGAGTGACCAGTCCTTGATGTGTTTTGGACACTGGACTTCATGAAAAAATAAACCATACTGAAGCAACAGTATCAAACACACTGGTAGGTGTTGGGCAAGCATCTCACATAATGTCATAGTCTGAGGAAAGTTGGTCTCAGGGCCAGAGGTCTGAGGATCCCCAGAAGTAACCAGGTAGTAAAGAATGCTATCTGACCTCTATAAACTGACCTTCCTTTAAAGGTATCCCTTATCTTCATAACCCATTACAGAGCAATGCCAGTATTCATATATAATTAGAAAAGAAGAGGATCTATGCTCTAGAATACTAACGACTTCACCTTCTGTGGTACAGGGTCAGGGAAAGTGTTGTCAGGCACTGTCACTGAAACATAACAAACAGTAACAGGGAAACAGTAATGTTTCAAGCTGTGCTGCTCTCTATGTTAAAATAATGCATTACTTACACAGAAAGGAATCTGAAATGTCATGTTTAAGTTTTACATCTGGGTGTTGCTTCCCTTCAGTTTTGAGAGCAGAGTCACACTGCTCAGCTCTGACAGGAGCCCAGACTCACTCCCCGGCTTGCACAGCCTGGCAGGGTTCTACCATTTTGCACTGGAAACACAGCAGAGGATTTTCTTTTCCATGAGAACTGGAAACCTTGCAGAGGTACCTGTACTGTGGGAGCCTCTGTACTAACATGCTCAGCTGGCTTAGCAATCCTGGGAGCGCAAACCTCTGCTCCCCTTGCCTTGCATTTCTCTTTCCAAAGACCCATCAAGTGTTACCTCAACTGCCACAGCCACTGCAGGCATTTCACTTCACAGCATCCTCACTGGACACTCCTGTTTTAAGCCCTGATCCTGTTTGAAGACGTGATTGCGTACAGCACTGGTTTCAGTTCGTCTCTGCCCACGTAAACACGTGCCTGCTATGTGCCTGCCTGCATGCAGGGCAATGGAGTTGCGCACGTTTGTGCTGTGCTCATCTGGGAGTTCAGTGCTGTAAACAAACTGACGAAGTGGTAAACGTGCCTAATTGTAACCGCAAGAAATCCCAAACGAAACCCACGGGACAACTCATATGTTTTCAATTAGGAACGTGGTGAATCACTGACTTGCCATTTGTTTATGGACTCAGCTGAACTGTGACCATACCGTGTTTGTCTACGGTCAAAACAAGTTGAAAACCAGCCAGGAACAGACCCCTGTCCTGTTGACTCTTGGGTTTTGATTTTAACCACTAGACCATAAATAAAATGCTCTGTATTATGCAAAGCAGAATTGTAGTATTTCAGTTTATATTTAAATTGAGTTATCACAGTACCAAACAAATAAAATGGGTAGCAGCAGTATGTTTTGTTCCTTTGAATTCACTCTATTTTTCAATCTGCAATGAGAAGAAACTGCTGCCACATTGATCATAATTTGTATTTACCCAAAGACACCCTTTCAAACACAGAAGTGTTCTGTGCAGGAAGACAAAGCTGAGCTGTAAACACACATCAATATTTAATGCACCCTTTCTATTTCACTAGAAATTATGTATTTGTAGCGATCAGCAAACAAGACCTTGACAAAACCTCCAGGTGCATCTCAGTATACTTTCGTATGCCTAACACACACGCTGCTCTGCTGTGCATGAACAGCCAGACCTTGTACTAAGCCTCTTGCAGCCACAGATGTTTTTGACACTAAATCTGGTAACAGGAAGCAAGGCAAGAGTCACTGATCATCAGAGGGTTCAATCTTCTGGTTCTGAGCCTCAGCGGCTCCCCAGCACCCTTTTCTGACAATGGCCAACACAGGGCTCTGAGTGGAAACCAGGCACACACCTATAGAGAAGCACAAAGGCTCTGCAGTCCCCATCTGCAGCAGTGCCCATAAAGCATAAAGCTATGCACCCACTCTGCAGCCTAAGAGTGATGGAAAATTCCTTACCTCTAATGTTCCTGCAAACATCCCCAAGTGCACAGCACAGCTCTCAGCTCTAAAACCTCTAACCTGGAACTGTATCAAGTCCTATTCTCCCACTCTGCATGCTAAAAGGATCTGTAAAGACAGGGTTTGCTGTTGCTTCAAGAACTGACACAGTATTGTATGGCCAGCTTGGCTCCAAACCACTGGGTCTACACTTCAGGTTGTTTTTAGCGTTGTGTTTCCAGTTGTTTTAAAACCAAGTGTTGTCAAGTATCATCAGCTTTAACTCTTCCCAAAGCAGGCTTATTAGTGCTCTCATTGGTAAATTCCAGATATTTTTAGTTTTCTGCTGCTGCACTTTGTTTGCCTCTGATGTGACAAAGATTTGGTCTGTTTGGATGTGCCTCAGAGGCCGGCAAAACAGAGCTTAGTGTTGGAAAGATTTCTTGTGCTGAATAAAAATGCATGGCTTGAGGTAACAACAGCAACACTGAGGTCACATTTTGCATGTTGAGAGAAGCAATTCAGACAGACTCTGCTTTTCAAGGAAACTTCAGTTTGTCTATTTAAATAGTTGGCATGATATTCCTCTGCACTGGAATAATATTTTAAACATGACTACACAGCCACCTGTTCCTTCATGGGAATTTTTTACTGTTTCCCTGACACAAGAAAATCTTTTTTTGTACTTAAAAAGTGGCCTTCCCAATTTACCTTTCTCAGATACAGCCCACTAGGAGTCACAATCCCATACTGGAAATATCCCTGCATTTCCATGGAAACAAACTACTGTGCCAAAATATGGGCTTAGTTCTTCAATGAAGACTTCCGAATAGTTGCATGGGCTTCGTGTTCAAACATAATTTGCTAACATCTAGAAATAAAATCACTTGAAGGTACAGCAGCCATTTATGCACTGTATATCAGGCAATATTCAGCTGTATCAGTGTCCAAACAGATCCAGCTTCTTATTTCTCTCCATATTCACTTAAGAGAGTGAGCCTCAAAAGCTACACATTTGTTTAACAGTGTGTACCTGGGCTTATACGTAGCAGAGGTGCCTGTGCTGTCAACAAGCCACATACATAAGTTTTAAACATAAGCTTTAAACATAAGTTTTTCTATAGCATGCTAAAATAAGGCATTCACAAAGCAAGAGCGCACATGTGATCTCAGACTTAAAGCCTTCTGTACTCTCAGCTTTGGTTCCTCCTACAGAGTAAGCTTTTTGTGTCATCACAAGGGTATCTGCAACTTAATAGTACTTCTGTTGTGGTATTAAGATTACTAGACAAGGGGATCTATTACAGTAAAAAATACCTCCATATTTCCATCCATCTGGCAAAAACAAGAACTGACCGTTGCTGTACGAACAGTCTCCTGACCCAGCTTGGTGTTATTCTTGTGTTTTTAAGAGCAAGAAAACAGAATATAGCAGCTTTTGAAGCTTTCCTTACACTGTGAACACTTGTTCTTTCATCAGCTTCTATCTGACACTGATTCTTGAAGAATCCATAGACAGCAGACTAGCAGTTTGTCAGTCAGTGATTTACTGGGATGGAGCAAGCAACACATGCTTTCTCCACTCCTCATTCCCAACGCCAACATTTGAGAACCCACTGCTCCAGACCTCGGAAGAGAAGCAACACAAAGAAGGCACGGGCAGCAGCCACTCAGCACCACACTGGTATTTGAAAAAACATCCAGCTCAAAGCATACTAGGAACAATTTAGCTTCCCCATCTGTCTTTAGCTTTGAAACACTAAAGGCTAAACCAGCCTCTGAAATCTGCAAAATCTGCACCTGTTAAACTGGAAATGTGCAAATGTGAAAAAGCAGACAGCGGATGTGCAATAGTCGAGGCTTTGTACACAACACTGGTTTTTGCTAGAACAATCTGAAGGCTACTGTTGTCACATCTACCAAATCCTTTCTCTAGCCACCATACTATTTCTGTATGACACAAAGAATTATATTGTCCAGAGAACTTGGAAAGAAGCATAACTGCTATCTCCTCAAAAGAGCCTCAAAACCTGTAGTCCTTAAATCACAATGAAACTAAAGACAAACCCTTAATCTAAGCAGGAGAGCCTCTTTAGAACATTTGTATTGGAGTCCAGCACCAATAAACTGACAAGAACAGTATCTGAACAGAAGAACAAGTAATTCTTTGTAGTACATTACAAGCTCAGCAGCTTTTAAAAGCACTCAGTTCAATCTTTCATGTATAAAACTCCCACGCTTATACTTTGTTTTTCATCTATTCAATCCAGAATTTTTCTATACAAGGTACAAATTCATTAGTCCCATTTTTCAGTTGTGGAAAGCAAGACACAAAACCGATACAACTCACCTACAGTTAAAATATTAGATAGATGGAACAACCAGTTCTTAATTCAGGTACCACCTTTTCTCCCAGATCATACACAGCACCAACCCAACCCTACCTTCTGCTTGAGCGGATCTTTTCCAGACTCAACAGGTAAACAAAAACATTTCAAAAATAAGATGTGGGTGTGAAAAACTTCCCTCTCGTCCAAACTGCAAGGATGGCTTAGACACCAACACCTACGTGAGGAAGGGGCAAAACCTGTTTACTCATGTTGTTAACCATTCTATGATTCTATGCTGTGCTTTGGAGTGAGTTGGGAAAGAGTAAAGCTGTCTTTCCCATGTCTTTTCCCATGTGATGAGAAAGGAAATGCTACAGCTGAAAGCATAAGCAATTTTGCAATAAAACCTTTGCAGTGCACCGAATCTTGGCATCAAGTTGGCAATGTTTCTAGGACACAAACTATATTCCAATCATATTATGTTGTATTAATCATATTTGCACTCAATAAACCCAGTATTTTTCAAGCCTCATTTCCTCTTCTTTTTTATTGAAACAGTTTTCAGCAGACAGTGAAAATTTTATTATTGATCTGGAGAACGTGGAAGCAGCAGTGATTTAAGTGCAGGAAATGCATTCCAAATAAAAGCATCCTGCCTATTGACATTACATCTTACCTGCCTTAGAGACAGATGAGAAAAAATTTGGAGAAGGAAGGTGTCACACAGTGATATTTTCAAGCACAATTGAGTTGTAATTCTTATTAATTCCCTTGCCACCTGCCAACGGCCTGGTGAGAAATTACAGCCAGTTTGAGAACCCCACTGCTTTAGCCCTGCTCCTGTCTAGGGACATCTATCCATCACCTCATTGTGCCACCTGTCCCATTTAAGAGCTCATAATGCCAAGGCCTCCTGCATTACTTGGATGCAGACCTACTAATTGCAAGTGTAGCTCACACGGAGAAGGAAGCAGCCAACTAAAATGCTCTCTGAAACCAATCTTTCTTTGCTGCATTTCCAACGGGCCTCACCAACTCTTAGTCTCAGGTGAGTGTTGCAGTGAAGACTCTCTCCTGACATACCTTTATCTCTCTTCCTGAGGTCTGCAGTAAACACAAACAGATTAAGCTGTGAATCTTTTGGATTACATGCAACATGTTCTTTTACGAAAGCAAGGGCAGTTTTGACACAACAAGTAAAACAGGAAGGCAGCCCAGAATTGTTACTGACTACTGGTCGTTTAGCCAGTTGGGATGAATAAGCAGAGCTGAATCATTCGGTTAATAAAATCGACTACTATTTAGCAAACAAAAATGCACTACAAAGAGAGACTCAAATCTCTCTAAATTAAGGATTTAAACAAGAATTAAAAAAATTTCTCAGTTCTGCCCTGACAACAAACACAGCCCGTCAGTGGTGTTTGCAGACCTGGTAACACCTTCTCTTTCCAAGGAGCAAGGAATTCCTGGGGAATCAGAATGGGCCTTGCTCTGTGGCTGGCAGGCAGCAAGGACAGCAGCAGAGAACAAAGGGCTGCTGGGGTTACGGCTGCACAACATCATAGAAACGTGTCTTAACCCCCACTAACGGCAAGGGCTGAAATAGCTGAAGACTTGCTTGCGTCAAGCTCTCCAAGATTTTAAGCAGAACTATTTAACTATGTACACAAACCGCAGTCAAACCCTGCTGTTCCTTCTGCTCCTTTGACTCTCCTCCCAATAACACCTAACTTAGAAGAAACATTCTTTTTTTATGTACTAAATGTGATTCACTAACACAAGCAAATCAATAGGTTTAACACATAGGGGACAGTCAGTTTCATACACAACACTGATTTCTGAGCCTCTAGTATTAGTGTACCTAACATATAAGCCCAGAGAGACATGGGAACTTTCATACATGTAGATCTTACCCCATGAGGATGCAACAGCAATGCTTGATGGGAAAACAAGGCATCTAAAACCTGTGAGTTATTTCAATTTCCTTTCATTTTATTTTGAGCTCCCAGCAGTCAAATTAATTCTAGCTGTAATCACAATGGCTACAAATTCAGCAATTTAATGTTCATAATTTCTCAGAAGAAAAGGCTAAAAGCTCCAGGTTCTTTTCTTTCTTTGCCCATGCCACCCATTAACAGTATTTCTCAACCCTACGCAAGGAAAGAGATAAACACAATGAGAGAACATGGAAGTTATTAACAAAAATTTAAAGTTCAACCTAATTTTGATTTGAAAGCAAGCAAAATCGCTGTGGCAATGCTGTATCAGAGAGCCTTGAATTTTTTCAATCCTGAGTTAAGCGGTCCTGTAATTTAGTAAGGCTAAGAAATGCTACCCTATAAGACAAGCATGAAATCATATTTTATGTGCAATGTCACACGATGATACTAAAACTGCTGTCAGTTGGCAAACTGACATTCTCAGTCATGTTAGTAGTAGAACACACGATCACTGCAGCATGCATGTAGTAGCTGTTACAATATACTTCAGAGTGGAAATGCTACACCCCTAACAAAACTAGATTATTCTAGACAGAAACCAGTGTTATTATTGTAAGTAGATTAGTGTCCTCAAACTCAAAGTACAAGCACAAAACTGTCTCAGGCTTCTAAAGTTCAAAATAAGTTAAGTGATTCTGACTTCTCTGGTACTGAACAATCTTCTAAGCAAGATTTTTGGTGCCACCAGTGGCCACTGACTTGGGAATAAGAAAGAGAGAAGAGTGACAATGTGTTTTACTGAAACCACAGCCTCCTCTTCACAAGACAGGTAATTCAAAATAATCATTCTTCTGAGATGCTGAAGTGTGCATGACTGTCAGCTACAGGATGAATGTCAGTTCATTTCTGACAGTTCATTTCATCAGTTTGTTTCTGATATTAAAGTTCACGATAGCGGGGAAAAGAGGAGTCATATAAGTTTTTGGCAGAGTCAACGGCTCTGACTGCCTTCAATCACTGGATATGAAGACTGTGCTTGGGATATTTTTAAACAACTTTACAGAAAAGTGACTTAGCAATATATAAAAGTACAAGTGCAGAAAACTAGATGAGGAGCTGATGACAGCGGAGATGCTTCTGTGCCTCTTCTTTGGTCTATTTACATGTCTTGAACAGTCTCCAAAAGGCTTCTGCTCAGCACGCACCATCTGGTACGCAGATACCATTTCCAGATGTTAAATTACAGATAAACTAGCTTTTTATATTGTTTTTTCTTTTATTTTTAATCTAGACAGTATAATCTCCATGTAAAACAGTGTGTAAGGGACAACATGCCCAGACAGTAAACATGACAGGGTCTAATGAAAGCACTACAACATACTGATGTAATACTTCATTTGCCCCATTCTTCATTGTCATTTCCAATTAAGTAGCATTACCATAATCACATTCTAACACTCCACTCCTTAAAGCTCCTGCAATTAATAGGTATTTTCTTCTTGTATGCAACAGTTATATATAGCAAATAATGGTCAGATAACAAGCGCCCACATGGAAAAAAAGGATGACTCTGAGACATAAGGCAACAAAGAGGGAATTTTGTATGTTAATTTCCCAGTCAAGTAAAAAAAAAAAAAAGGAAATAGCACTTACCAGGCATAATGCTTTTCATGTGCAAAAGGCTTTCACACCTAATTACACTCTTACACCTCCTCACAAAATGATCTGCAACTATTATCTCTGTTGCACCACAGAAAAAGTCACAGCACAGCAGCTTCCCCCAGAGTGGTCCAGATTTCCAGTTTTCTGCTTGGATCACAACCCATTTCTTTTTTCATCATACCCTGACACTCAACTCCCCTGAATGCATTAACTTTGCCTGCTTCACTGCAGCACTGTGATCTTCCAGCCTTGGAAGCCCCAGGTTCCCATGTCCCTGGGTACTACTGCTTGCAACATTTACATTTTTCCTCTCAACAAACCAAGCATCGTTTTGTGAGTAACAACACATTTGATCTGTGTTTACAGGAACGAGCAACTCTTGAGTAAAATGAACAGAGAAGTGAGGATAGTGCTGAAGCTTTCCTGTCAGAATGAAAGTTAGCAACATACTTCATGCTCCATGCCAGCCCCACTGGGATCACCTGAGTCATTGGGAAATGCTGCCCGTTTCAAAAGGCACAGAAGCTGTTTTTCCTTTATGGATGCGAAACCCACAACTGTGTTTTTTTTTTAAGCATTTGTTCTTGAACAACAACTTGCACTCCCTAAAGGCACTGTCACTAGGTGAAACAAACACGGAAAGCATGCACCTGCAGTCCGGTCCTGCACAGATGAACAACTTCAGGACTTAAAAAGTGACAAGAACTTGAAACATGTATAAATAAGGCACTGAACAACCAAACCTTTTATATATAACTACTGCCTCATAGATAACTGCTCAAAAGAACAAAAACAAGCGATCTAAAATGCAGTTACCTGCCACAGCCTCCAAACCTGCTCCTTGCAGCATTGTGTTGAACCATGAGCATACGGAAACCTTCTTGCCCTTTGCATAGCCACCAAACCTGAGTGCTGTGACTCTCACACTGTTCCTAGCCACATCACTCATCTCTCGTTCCTTCTCAGTAGAAACAGCAACTAATGACCATAGTTGACATACTGCATTAACCCGTTACTAGGTGTCTCTGACACTCTACCTCCCATTTTCTTAGCTTATATTCACAACAGTTCTAAATTGAAATATCAAGGGTGGTATGAGCGTTTTACCCATAACATTGTATGTGGTAATGAGAAAGAAGGCAGGATTGTATGTGACACCTTCAGTTACAGCCTGTCTGATCCTACAGCTTAGGAAAGCGTAAGCTGGCTTTTTATCTCTTCCTTCCTTAAAATACATCATGTAAGTCTGACTATGCAGAAAAAAGTAACTTTACCCCCCTCTTCCTCAAAAGCCTCAGAGAACTTCCCTGCCAAGTATTTGAAAGATGGAGAAGTCATGCAAAAAAATTTATGACACTAAAAGGTCTTATGCAACCTCCTAAAGCCTATCTGCCATGAAGAATGGGCAAAGCTTTCTGACATAGCTTGTTCAGCTGACAGAAGACACTCCCCCTGCCTTGCCTCTTCTGAAAATGAGTTACTGATGTGCCCAACTGAGGAGTGGGAAAGAGGAAAACCTACTCAAATATGACCCTTCCAGGGCACCAGAGGGCTAAAACTGTAGCCAACCATATGACATGCGTCGAAGATAAAATAAATCACCTTGTTATTCAATGCCAAGCTTGCACTGGGGACAGTATCAAAATATAGTGGAATTTAAGGAAGTAATTAGACTTATTAGCTTTGGTTTCCTTGGCACTCATAATCACTTGAAACCATAGTACAGCAACATGGCTTGTGATCAAATACAGCTTGCAGATAACAAATTGAAGGGAAATACCTAAAATTAAAGTGCAATGAATAGTGAACAATATATATGCTAACAGAAGCAGCACCTGCTAACTGGAGGAGCCCAACCAGTAACAGTTTTTTGCTTAACAACAGGCAATATTTGAAAATAACTCAATGACAAAAATAATTAAGGAGATACTCACCAGCAAGTGTATAATCCATATCAAAACCAAAGCACTTTATCTTTTCCATGGCTAAACTTCTGTTTACAAAGACCCTGTAAAGAGAAATGAAATAAAGCTACAGACATGAGCATTTTGAAAATAATCATGCTTTAAATCAAACACATTGTGCCAGCTGTCGGGATGTCTGCCTCTCTTAGGTCAGAATCAGAAAATATACCTTAAAATGGAGGCATGTTTCATTTTTTGCCATGAGTTCTCCTGAAGCAAAGTCATGACTTTGCAGGGTTATTCTAATTATCGGTATGCTGTCTAAAGACGTACACGCATGCATGCACACACACGGCTTTGCATGTGACCTGCAAAAATCCCTAAGAATAGAAGCGCAAAATCTCCTGAAGCAAAATTCAGCGATCAAGTGAGAGGAAACTGGAAGCAGAAGACAGGAGCACAATTTGCTTGATTAAAAGAAATTATTACAAAGAGGTAACAAGGAAAAGAAACAAACATTTCTGTGAATAAACTCACAGCATTTGAGCTCTCTTTGGAACTGCATCTGGAAATTCAAAGCAAACCTGAGCAGTTTAGTTTCCACATTCATACCAATAGCTTTAAAAACATTTTTAAAAGCTCTAAAAAAAAAGCAACAGATAAATTTTCCTCCACAAGAATGTTATTTCCATTGTGAAAATTTTTCTTTTCATTTATAACTCCCCTGCAACTCCTCAAACCCCTGCTATTTTTAAAATTCCACTTTTACTATTAATGCTTATTGCAGTAAGAATCTAAGCTGAATACATACAGGTCCTTTTAGATGACAACATTTTAATACACCATATTCAATTTAGCTCAATAACACGGTGAAGAGATAGGTTAGAGAATATCTTCTTGTTTCCTATTCCAGCTACTACAGTAACTAAGCTGCTCATGATTCCCCAGAACTTCAAACCCTATAGCAGATCTGTAATTCAACAGGACTTCTCTCCACTGTCTGTTTTATCTGAACTTTAAGAACAAGACTCAGCTGTGGGATGGAAGCTGAGCTTCTTAACACTGACCTCTGACAGAAATCCCACATACCGCTCCAGCTGGGATGCCGAGACAAAATTCTCCTGTGTGAGAAAAGCTGCAGAGCCTTCACCTGTACGATTTCAATATGTGAAAACTCTCCAAGTATTTACTGAGTACATTGCCCTCAGCAGAGCAATTATCCTCTTAAAAACTGACATCGGCAGGACTGCCGCGTAGGAGTGGCAGTGCAGGGACTTACGGCAATGGAGACGGCAAGTGCAAAGCCAAGCACTCGTACGTTCCAAAAAGCTAGAAGAAAGCACACAGGGAGATCCTCCTTGGCACACACATTCTGGGCAGGTGGCCGGTACAACGTGCCCATTTAATTGCCCGTGTCAATCCACTGCAGATCGAATTTTAACAGCAAACTGCTAACATCAAACTATCGCACTTCTATGCAAGTCGTCTTACCTCATCTCTCACCGATGTGCTCCTTGTTTAGTTCGCAGCAGTCTGATTCATCTACTTGTCTGAATCATATTACAGAATTCCTTTAAAGCTTCCCTAGTACCGATGTAATTTTCCTTGGATCTGATTTGACTTCAGAAGATCAGTATGTCTGAACCAAGCCTTAAAGTACTGTATATCTTCTTGGACAGTGTTCTAGAAAACACATCTGTGGCTAATTTAACCAGTCACTGGATATCGTTGTTGTTCCACACAAATCCACTTGGAATACAGTTTCTCTGGCAATAGTATACGTTCCCCCTAACCTTGCACACTCTCTCTGGGAGTCACAGTTTCCTGGCAAAGTGCCTGCCTTTGACAATGGGGCTTGTCACTAAGGGGCCTCAGAGGTTATAGATGACGCTCTTTTCTGATAGATTTATGTATTACCTAAACAAGACAAAGTGATGGGGAAAAAAATGGAAACTGGTAAAGAAACGCCTTTTGGAAATACAAGCTGGGATCATAAATCACTAAAATTTACTCCTGAAATGTCTGGCTTTTGAGTAGGTGGAGCAAATTATCCAAATCTGCAGTTTGAATCCGTGTTTGTCTTAACATCGAGATAACTGTGATTTACAAGCGGCCAATGCAAAATGCTATTTTGAACGAAACACAGTCTCGCAGTTTGTATAATGAAGATGATTACATTCTGTTGCTGCTGATGCCAGGAAGCATTATTTATTAGCCAATTCAAGCACACAATTTCTGTTTCTGGAAGTGAAGAGCTTTAAGAAGGAACAAGGTATCTCCAGGAAACACTGGCAACATTTTCTGTCCAGCCTGCAGAGTCCAGTTTTGTTCTTGACTTTAACCTTAACCCCTGGAGCACAGTTCTCCATCCTTCTGAAGAGTACAGGAATAGGAAGGGAAATTTAAAGCAGGTCAGAAAAGCCTTTCAGAATTACAACAGTTGGGAACAGTTTCCCATGTGAGGACAAAAAACAAACCCTAAGACAAAGCTGGATGAGCTTATAAAAAGGGTAATACGACAATGCCTGTGAAAGGCAAAAACAAGGGAGCTGTGACCCAAGAGATCTCTTCCAGTCCAGCCTGCCTATGTTTAGATGATGACGACACCAAAATGACCAAAAACCATGGAAAGATCTCTAAGCCCCTGACATTTTTTTCATTGCTTGCTTTTGGAGTATTTACAAACTGAACCCTGGGACTAAAAAAAACCCAAAAAGCATGCATTGCTACTGAAGATCTGGAAAAGTTTACTAAAGGCAATGAAACGAACAACATCTATTTGCATTTTTTTGTTCCAAAATAAGTCTTATGACTTAAACATGAAAATTACTATACCAGTCCCCTCTTTGCAACAGCTGGTGAAGATCTCTCTTTCTCCATCAAGTTGTAAATATTGCCTATGACCTAGAAACCATATGTGGCGGGGTCTAATCATGCCCCAACAGTGCACAGGACCTGGCAGACTTCAAGGCTTCCTACTGACTGCTCTGACGTGGTAATTAATTCACCAACCAACGCTGGAATGAAGCAGAGCAAATACTTTAAAAAGCTAAAGAAGGCTATTACACAACATGTTCAGGACAGGAAATGAGAACACTTTAATCGATTTAAACTTGGATATGACTTAACAGATTAAATAGCAGACTAAACTGTGGCAAAAAAAAGGAATCAGTTTCACTTCTCTTGTGAAGGCCCAGATACTGGGTTATTTTGCAGGCACTCAGAACCTCAAGTTTAAATCCTGCTAAAGGAAGATGTCTCCCATGGACAGTGCACCCCTAGACACAAGCGGCTAAGAAGATACTTACAAATATTTACTCCCAGAACCTGATCAGCTTAATACAGGAGGTTTACTTAAAGCAGTAAATATCTGCAGTATCCTAGAAACTAAAGATACAAATTGAGATTAAAGCACCACGACAGTTTCTGGGAAGATCCAGGTGCTTCTCAGAAGCTGCAGACAGCCCATTTCAAAGCTGTGCTTAGACCCTAATCAAATATATTCTCAGCCTGATTTGTAGCCTGTCAAATGTGTCTGTTGGCTACCAAGTGTAATGTCTTCACAGAAGACATGGTAGAAAGAAATAAGAAGAGTTATTTTTAATGACTATAAGGCAAAACCAACACTAAGATCTTAAGGACTCTAACCACCTGAGAGAAATGATCCTCTGGTCTCTAAAGGAAAGGATGAGATGACAAGTATTTAACAGCTCATCTAGATGAACAAAAATCAAAGAAGCTTCCAGATTACAAGCAGTAAAGTCAGAATAAGAGGAAAACTAAAATCACCCAACATTTTTAGTATGTAAGTTTTCATCCAGACTAATTTTTCCACTTGACAGTCACAAGTAATCACACTTTCTGTTCACCTGAGTTTGGTGGGATTTTTTTCCAGAACATATTTGTTTTAAGTAGGAGCACTGGAGTTAAAAATTAAGCTGATTTAAAAATCTAACAGCTCTGGGCAGTAAGACAAATTAAACAGCAGGCATAGCATGAGAACACCCTCCCCATTCCTTGTGCTGAGAGGCAGAGGTAGGTGCCTAAACCCAACTCCCCAGCTCCACACCCGTCCGCAACCAGAGCATCTTCTTAAACAGGACACTGTCCTTCTGTTGCCTTCAGAGAATCTCTTTCCTTCTGGATGAAAAAGATTCATATTTCTGCTTTGAGGAATAGCCCTGTGAATTGCCAAAGTCTTACACTCTCTGTGCAGTGTGGGTGAAGCAGTTGGTGCCTGTGGGGAAGCTGGTTGAGGGTCCATATCCAGTCCCATGGCTCCCTGAGCCAGTACAAGGCACAGCTGAGAGTGGAGAGACAGCAGCCTGGACTTGGGGTGACTTAACAGACCCACACCTTTAGAAAAATGCACTTGAGCTGTTTAAGAAAAAACATGAAGAACACTTCCTCTCTAATGAGCTCTTTCTCAAAGATTAAACCCTGCAACTTGGCCTAGCAGAAGGCTCTCAATGACAGTATTTATTTTCTTTTATTGCTCTATGAATTGTGCTGGATAAGAGAAAAATGTGTTGTATTGCAAGGAAGAAGGAACTGCTGAGCATGCAGAAAGAGTCACAGAGCCCTGATATCCTCAACACTGCAATTCACAGTCCTTTATATTTTTACAAGAGAACTGATCTCAGTTTTGTTACTGTTCTTGTCAATCAATTCCAAGGCAGGAACCTAAATCCCAACTCTTCTCAAGTAACACAGGAGAGAAGCGAATACAGACAGAGAGAAATGTTTTTATTTTATTTGTACAAAATATCAAAAGTATTCTGTGCCCCGAATTAAATTTGCATGTATAATACTCTCATAATATGACCAACAAAATAAAACAAAATGCACAGAATGATACAACTAAGGAGGAACTTGGCATGTGGCTCACAATTCCTCATAGGGTGAAAATGAACAATGTGAGGCAAGGTTTCTGGACCAGTGCACTTTAATAATGATTTTCCAAATGTGTCTGGAAATGCCTTCAGCAAGAAGCATTCTTTGTCAGGAGAGTATATTTTACTAGAAATTAAATAAATACACATAAACTTGCAACAGCGCTGAGTGGAACAGCAAATACAGTGGGAACTGCTAAGCATGACCTACATGTGTGTTTAAAGAAGACTGTGGTGGACAGTTGGGCTTGAGCCAGCCATGAAACAGGAACTAATTAGCCAGAAGGCTCAGATTCCTGCTTCCTCAAAGTTCATGCACTTTGGTTAATCTTCACTTTGTGGACAACTTCCACGCTTAATAAGCTAGAAGAGTTAAAAAGAAATACGAGGTACTAAGTGGAGCCTCCCATGTCCAAGTTCCCCACAGGCACTTAAAAAAGGTTAATAATGAAATCAAAATCCCACTAATCTTATGACAACTGGATGTTCTCAGCATTACTAACTAGTCCGCAGACGTTGTGTTGTTGGGGGAGATGTCTCACTACATGACATTATAGTTCTGGTTACAGGTGACTTCTACCAAAGGCAGCAAACTCAGATGAATCCCTCACTGACCTTACTTATCTGGCACAAATCCTATAAGCAACCTTAAGAAGATACTAACGTATATCAGGATGTCTTGTCTTTGGGCGCTGGATACTCTCGTACCTGTCTTAGAGGGGATAAGGAATAAAACTACTTTAAACTACTAAACTCAATGTAATCATTCTTTTGATAAGCCTTGTTTCTTTAGGCAGGTAATGACCATTCCATATATTATCATTTATCGTAACATTTTAGGCTCTTTTTTTTTACAATATTAAGATTTTTGGAGTTCCATTTTATTCCTTCTTCAAACAAAGAGGAATATTCTAATGGGTCAGTATGTTTGCAGTCATATTTAGAGATACTGTTTGGGATCAGGATGATTTTAAGCAGATGAAACAGTATCAGATAGGGGACACAGAAGAAGGGCATCAAAATAACCTGGCCACTTCTAGTAACATTTCCAAATAGTGCCCTACAGTTTCACAAGACTAACCATCCTTGCAAAACTGTAGTGACATAAAACTGGAAAATCAGGTTAGAACTGGAACTTTAAAGTCTTAAAGTCCAGAAACATGACTATGAGCACTTCCCTCTGAAATTCAGCAGGAATCAGATGCAAGGGGATAGCTTTGGCCATTTCTGTTTCCATTGTTTGGGTTTTCTTCCCAGGCAACAGCAAAGTGCCAAGAAGCTCACTATGGATTCCATCCCAAAATAACACCCGTCTGCCCTGTGAAACTATTAAGGCTAGGGATCATGGGACATTTTCCATGTAATTTCTTTATTATTAATTTGGCAAGTGTTCTGCTTTCTCATAAGCTCGCCCATTCTGCCGCCTTAGCACTCCCTCTCCCTCCTCTCTCCAATGTCTGAAGCACTAAAGCAGAATAAACAGAGAGCCACACGCTGCTTTCCGCTACATGCATGTCACCACGAGTCCAAAGAGGCTGCATCAAGACATATGAGAACAGACAATGGCTAGCAGTGCCTACAGAGGTACCTCATGTACAGTTACATGAAAATACCACATATCTCTGATGAAAAGAGCATTTTCAGACTGGTAAAGATTTTCTTCTCATTTGCCACTTCAGTGAACTGAATTTTAAAGAGACTTTATGTACAGCTACCCAAATGGATAAGCAGTTTCAAACCTCTTAGCCTAGTATATAACATTCCTACCTCTAGCAATTGCTGATGATCCAGTACCAAAACTAAAACTAAATCAGCAGTGAATAACCCAGTTTCAAAATCTGAAGAAACTAAAAAACATCTGTAACCCTCAAAATCAAGACAACCGATTGTTAACCCTTTTGCTTTGTCATTACTAAAGTATATAACTTTTTGTTTTACTCAGGATCTCAGTGTATATTAATAGCTTAAATTGTTTAACTCAGATTACCACCATAAAATGCTTTGAAAGGAAACTGAAGCACAAAACTATGACCCAACTTATTCAATACTCTATGCCCAGTCAGCAGGAGAATTAGGATTAGGAATCACAATGCCACATCCCCTGCGCTAGCCAGTAAACAACAGAGCAAGAAAAGAAAACTAAAGCAACAACAAAAACCCCACGTTCAGGATGAGAAGTCTCAAATTACTCTGATGCAAAATGGTAAAAGCATCCCAAAGTCTGTATGTTTAACAAAAATGCCATTTCAGCTTTACGGCCCTGTTTAACCAAAACCAGAATAAATAAATATAAATGCAAATACCTGTTTCCTGGATCTTGGTAACTGTCAGTAACAAGAGTGGATGGAACACCAACTTTTTCCATTATTTGCTTTAACTAGATGTGGTTGCTATTTAAACCCTAAAGAGCTATGTGAGATAATCCAGAGAGTGCCTAGAAGTGTTCACTCCAAGTTAAAAAATAGACACTAGGGCAATTTGGTGGCTCAGAGTCAACCTAGTTCTTGCCTAATTACAATCACGTTAAATGACAGTACTCCTCCAGAACAAATGATCTAGTGATTATCCTCTACCCGGAAAAGTCAACAAGCAGTGCATGAGGGAGGTGGCCTCACAACCACACACACTAAAGAAAAGCCACCTAACAACTACACATCCATTTTATTTCCGAATTCAAATGTATGTTGCCAATAGCACAGTATTGCAGTATCCTCTTACCAGTGACCTCTGCTAGAGAATGAATAACATCTAGCTTGTATATTAATTCATCTCTAGACCTCACCTCCAACAGGCGCCAACAATGTTGTATAACAAGGTTCATGGCTGATAGTAACACTATCTAACTGAAAGTCTTAGTTAAAGTCATCAGAAATACCCTGAAGATAAATCCCCACCACTTCTCCACCCCTACAGATTTTTCTGGTTCTCGATGCTGCTTTTATAGCCTCTGTGCAGCACAGTATACATGTTCACATTCACAAGTTTCGCTTACTTCATCAGTAACCTCAATACTGTAATTTCTTAAGCAGCTATACAAACTGATCCGAACACCAAGCAAAACTTCCGGGGAAGAAAACAGATATGAGAGGAAAACAGCTATAAATATTTGATTTTGAACATTCTTGCCTATGGCATTCAGACACAATTATGCTATAGTCATCGTACTCTGAGTCAGTATGCATTATACCAGTTAAACCAGTCTCAGCTGGGATTTCTGCCAACAATGTGATATGTTAAACATCCATCCATCAAGTATGATACAATAAGAAGTGCTACACCTGAAAAAACACATTCCTAGTATGAACAACCACAGTAAAACATGACTATTAGAGTGGCATCTTCAGAGCTTGTTTTTTTTAATGAAGTTTTTTTGAACGTTTCACACCCACAAGAACATTATTTTTGGTTTTTAAGGTAAATATTTTGTTTATATTGGAAACTTTTCGCCTTATTTTATGCTGTTTCAGAACTTACAATTCAAGCATATCAAATCGGGCACAGTTCACGAGAACTGGAAAGTTAAAACCATTGGTATAGGTATCTCCACTGATACTTAGGTAAGCGTGAAGTAAACAAACAATGAAACGAGCTTTTAAAACTCCACACTTCAGAAAACCAAGCATTACTAGCAGCATTTAGAAAAACCTAATGAGTGAGTTTGAGCCCAACCGGGCTTCCAACATTGCTATCAACAGCCAGCCCCATTTTACATTTATGCTCATCTGTTAATGCTGCCAAGCTCCTTCAGCCTTCCAGGGCTGGATCCATAAAATCACTGGGACCATCTTTAAGGTAAAAACATAAACCCCAAAATAACAATTTTAAATTCAGTGTTCTTTTTCATCGTTTTTGCTTCTAAGTCACTTTAGATTCATGTTTTCAAGGGTTTTCCCTTTAGGTGCTAGAGTAAGAATAAAAAGAGACAGAAAAAAGGAGAGAGACTGGAAGATAAAGAAAAAGGAAGAGAAATAAAAAGGAAGAGAAAGAAAAGAATCTTCACAATGAATGCCTTGTCTTTCATATTTCTCTTTTCATAAAATTGCCAGGGCTTTAGCATAATCCAAGAGTCAGAGCATACTTGGACCTCACTGAAACAAACTTACATCCTAGAACCATGGGCTGTTTCCACATCTAAACAATCATAAAAATACTAAAAATTATGTATTATAAAACAACAAGGAGGAAACACCTCAGTCCTTCTCTATCCTCAAATCTTAAAGTCCTTCCTTGAATCTGCACTTACCTTTTAAGTAACATCACATCTGTTAACACTGAGATCACAAAAAATACCAGAAATAGAAATCTGACAACACTGCCACTGGAATGAGGTTGTTTCAGATTCTTACAATACTAGATTATCAAAATAACTCCCATGAAACTGGTACACCAAAGCCATTAATAGCAGAGATTTATACTACAGTGTTGGCATTGGGTTCTCTTATTCTCTCCCCTTGCTCCCTCTCTCTCCTTCTCTCCCTCTCTCTCTTTTTAAAACAGGCTAGTAGTTTAAAAAAATGCATGTCACCCTTTAATGTATTTCCAGTGTTGTGCTTTCCATGAAAATCTGAAGTGCTAGCAACATTTCTGCCCAGTATGCTTTGAGTAAGACATTTCTAGATTCTAAAACAGGGCACTTAAACTGTACCACAGATTAATTTTGGACTATCTATCCCAGCTCCTACTTGGAAACCCTCCTTTACATGAGTGAACTCTCATCTTCCATAGGGAAATTCTGAAAGTAAAGACTTCTTACATGAATAACGTAAATATGATGAGGACTTGAATGTGTGTGCTCTTAAGGATAAGTACTGCTTCCTTTGGATCTTGTACAACACTTAGCAGACTGTCAGCACCTAACCATAACAAATGTTGAGGAAATACTTCAGGAAAAAAAAAAAAGCCTTACTCTGACTGTATTTCCATCAGTCTACATCAGGAGTAATACAACTAAAATCATATGTGATATTATGACACAAACATAAACCTGTCAACGACTTCAACAAGGTGAAGACTTTGCCAGGGAATGGTAAAAAATCCCTTGCTTTTCACATGACATATATAGTTACATTCATTAGACATTTCTACGTCTGACAAAAGACTTGACACTGAGAGACTCAAATAATGCTGTTACATAAGACATGTGTCCAAACATATTCACTGGAAATAGAAAAGCTTCAGAAATTCATCACAGGATCTATTACCTATCCTCAGATATTGCACCTTGCACAGCCTGGTCTATCAGATGATGCTAACGCAGTTTTCTCATATTTCATTTGGAGAATCAAGAGATACCTAACATTTTCAAATACTTCCTCATAAATACCACCATATATGAATCACAAATGCAACGCGGCATTTAAGCATGAGGTTGGGAAGCTTGACTTCTTTTTCTGTTTCTATATCAGACATATGTCTCCCCAGCTCCCGCAAAATACACTCTGATAATCACACTGCATGACTTCCCAAATTAAACAAGCTAAACTTTGAAGATACACCTCCCACAAACAGAATACTGACAATTACTCGATGCTGTTGTTTTTAGCTCTGTAACAGTCCAGACATCTAATAAGGATACAGACTGTATCCATCTTTTATGCTCTATACCTGGAATCTTGGGAGCTGTGGGCTAAATTCTTGGCTCAACCAAACCTCCAATGGGATCTTGTGAAAACAATTTAGTGTCTGTACTTTGATTCCCAAACATACGAGTGACATTTCTTTTATTCTGTACTCTGTCTTATTTATTTAGACTATAATTGTTTTACAGCAAAGATGGTTTTAAGCATATCTATCACAGAAAGGAGGCTGAGATCCTGCCTAGTGATTCCACATGCTCCTGTGGTGCACACAATTTAGCATACTAGATATAATTCCCAGATACTTAATTTCTGATCTCATTTTATATCCTTTTTATTCATATTTGTGCATTCCAGTGCCTAAGGCTATGCTCTCCCAGTGTGCACTCCAATAATTACTGTAACAATTCTAATGCTGAGTATTTCTCGACTTGAAAGCTTCTATCCCAAAATCTAACTTGGATTAAAGAAAGCATACCCTCACTCGCTCTAGTACATGTATGTCAACTCCACTGTTTGTAAGCTCCTGAAGGCCAATACTGTGCTATATTTCAAGTTCCCTTCTACTAACCCTTCTGCAAGGAAGGTGAGAATGACCTTTCTGTTTTGCCAACAAGCAAAACCCAAGAGATGTGTTTTTTACGCTTAGGCTGTTTCCCTCTGTCTCAGCAATTTAGTTTTGGGGTTACGTGAACAACTCACCGGTGATAGGCTTCCCGTCGGTACTTTTTCAGGGCATGCCCATCCATGTTTGCAGGGAGATCGGCTGCATTCTGGAGTCTGTCGCTCCATGAGGTTGTCATCTTCAAATGCTTATTTATTTCTGAAAGAGACAGAAAAGCTTGCTTAAGTTCAAGGTTTGTTTCACCAGAAAGTTGTCTGTTTCCTGCTATGAAGAGATGCAATGCCGCTCAGGAAGTCATGCAAAGCACCCGGTGGAATGATCTGAGCTTGCAAGTCAAGTAAGATGCTTTTCTCCAAGAAGTCTGATGAGATAGGGTGCTAAAACAGAGAGCTGGGAAGGCTTTTGCACATGGCTGAAACTACAAAGACATTCCTATCCATTGTGGTGAAAATGCATTTAGAAACAGACCTTGTTTCATTTTTGACTCTAGAGTTACTCATACGCACTAGCTATAGGGGATGGAAAACCCACTCTTTACACATGAGAAAAATGAGGCAGGGCAACCCCCCAAAACCCCAGTGGGACTGACCTTGCCACTTTTACCACACAGCAAAATTAGAGCCTTGTCCCTGACCATTTGATGTCTAAGAAGGACAAAACTTCAAACTGCTGCTAAATTAACAGAAACATTTGGAAAGAAAGTAGAAAGATGATCCTTTGTCCTCTGCAGGTCAGCCACATTCAAATAGAGCAAGAACACACTGCAAACCTGTAACACCAGCAATGCAATCACCAGAAGATTCATTTCACCAGCAGACCTTCACAAACATATGCACCCTTTCACAAGTCCTGCTTGTCAAAACCAAACCACCAGACAGTCCTTCTCATCAGGAAGGCCCTGCAGCGAGGAAACAGGGGTACCTTTCCCAATTGTGTTTAACACACTGGGGCAATCCTGCTTGCCCCCCACTTCCACCCAGATGCATATCCTGCTGTGTCCCTGGCACCAGGTGGGATGATGAAGCAGCCACACAGTCAGTTCAGCTCACAAGTCCAAGTCCTCCCCTATCAAAACTAACAGATGAAAAGCAAACAAAACCTGGGTAATTCTCCACTGGTCAGCAGGCTGAACCCAGCTCAACCTGCCACAATGGTATCATTAGAGCCAGTGTGAAGAACGGGGTGGGAGAGACATCCCGCAGCTATACCAAATTAGGTATAACATGAAACCACATTCTTGTGTAACCCACACAACTGCTGGACCACAGGGCCTGGCTTGTTTGCTCTTCTTTAAAAGAAACAAAACCATCCACAAGCTACACGGGTAATGATACAGAAACGATTTCTAGACACCTTTAAAATATGACTGCCCTCATTTTATGGAAGGGAAACTAAATGATTTCATCAAAGTAGAGAGTAGAGCAAGTGTCCAGACCACCATCAGAAGTCACAGCACTTTCAGTGGCCACACATGTGCTTGCTCTCCTAGAGGAAATTTGTATATTTTTTTTAGTTTTAAATTGGATTAAAGAGCAACAGTTGCAATTATCACAGCATTTGTTGGTCTATTTACCCACTAGTTGCTGGTCATAAAAATCAAACAGACGGCAAACAGCTTGCCTGTAAATCCTCCCTCCTCCAGCATTCTCTGCTTGTCTCCCAGTTACTATAACCAAGGTTTACAAACGCATCTTCTGCCACATCCTAAAGGTCACCAAATTTAGGCCCTGGCAGGCAGCCCAAGGGACTGCATGCCAGAGCTGAGAGCTCTCCCCCTCCAAATTCCCTACAACACACCCAGGAGAGGAGGTCAACACAGCACGAGGGCGACAGGCCATTACAGCCAGCCGCAACTTCCACAACAGGGCATGCAGGGAGAAGCAGATTCTAAAATAGCCCAGGCCACCACCATCAAGGGCTTATAAGTAATTACCAACTATTTATGCCATGGCCAAAGACAGATGGAAAACAGCACAGGGCATAGAACTAAACAGCCCCCAGGCATCAACCCGTTTCACTTCAAACACACAGCACTGCCTACAGAAATGCTCCTTATGGCAGCAAGGGCTGCAGCAGTCCTTGGGAGAGGAGCAGTGGCTGTGCTGAAGTGACAAATTCCAGGTCAGCAGCCAAGAGGTATGTAGCACAGTGAGGGATCTGGTATGACCCGAAGACTGATAACCACAGGAAGTGCTTGTGTCCCCAGAGGCTGGAAAAGCATCTACCCTTGGATATCTCAAGATGGTCCAGATCATCACCACCTTGGTCTTACCTGGAGCTCTTTTAAAGCTACCGACCTAGAGCTACAGATTCAGATCCAAAAGACATATACATTTAAGGCCTCTAAAAGGCATGTTAAATAGTTCTGAAAAAAATGTTGCATGGCTGGTCTTATGGCTCTTAAGACAGCTCTGGGCCTTCCAGGTCTTCCAGCTGAAACAAGTCCAAATCCAAGCTTCCTGCCATTTAGGAGGCCTACACTATTCTGCTTACCCAGCCAGACACATAGCAAGACTGAAAGATTTACACCCGCAGCCAAAGCCAGACTCCATTCTGCCAGCCTCTTCTTCCCACTTCTGCTTCCCATCACCATCACAGCACATCAGAGGTGCTGACACAGGTACTAGGATAAGACTGTTCCCAGCAGCCATCCATGCCAGATATCTCATAGTTCACCAGTAGTATCCTACAAAATACCCTAAGATCCAGATGGCAGAAGAATTTTAGCAAGCTACCTTTTATAGCATACTTTCTGAAATGAGGAATTGGTGCAGCTGCTGGAGCTCCTATATGGTGAAACCCTCCCCTACAGTAGCAGAAACCAGACAGCATAATTTCATATGTGCTGGGATTCAAAGAGCTGAGATGTAAAGAAACCAGAAAAATCTGAGTTTCCATAATAAGCAAAAAAGGCCTGAATTATTTTAATGATCCAGCAGTATTTTGCTGTAGCTGTGATGAACAGAGTTCATAGGCAGGACAAGGTTTGTAGACAGAGGCAGTATCTTTTATTAGACCAACTGGTATGGCTGGAAAAAACCAGACAAGACCTTGGACACACAAGCATGTCTAAGTTTTCAAACTCTGTTGATTGCTCTAATAAAAGATATTACCTCTGCCCTGATTTATTTATTAAAATCTTTCTTTTTGTGTTCACACAGAATAAACCAAAAAAATCTTATGCTGAAGTTTTCTATTACATGAACTCAAAGGCTTAGCCTTACAGCTCGGCAGGCTCCACTGGCACTGTGACAACAGCTTACTGCTCTGAAATAAAACAGTAACAACTGACAAAAGATACTGTGATGGATGTTTTCCACCCGAAAGTCTTACTCACACAAAACATCCCACAGACTTCAATGAAATTGTTCTGATGCTTCAAAGGTGTGAAGATGAGCCTACCTGTGTGGGTAAGGGACTTGGGACCTGATCCCTGAATATAAATGCCTTCTTCTAAGTAGAGAGAGCAAAATAAGAAGGGCTGAATAACTCCATACACTTGTAAGTCACTGGGATAAACATCTAAGAGAGCGGGCAGCCAGCCAGGCAAGATTCTCCACTCTGAACAAGTGAAATCTGATGCATCTTTCTTTAGTTACAAATCTATTTTTGAAATCGATAATCTGTAAATAGCTTCACATAAAAATAGAAATCTTTACATAGATAAAACATGCCAAAACACCTCCCCATAATTTACTGCAAACATGCTCCTTGCTAGTGCAGTCTTAATTAAGCATCCGATAGCATTTATGGTACAGGGTTCATTTTGACAAAGTATTTAAAATCTCAGTTTCAAAGCTTTGATACAGAGCTACTATGAAACACATACGCTTTGGTCCAAAAGAACATGAGATAACTAGCACTTATTTTGACATAAGGCCATTTGCTTCTTTTGTCAGATTTTGGCTGATTTCATGTACTCATACATACAGAATAACATGTCCAGAAGCATTCCCCTTCAAGTTTTAGTATTATTTTCCTTATCTTCTTTGTCCAACAATTAGCTGGAAATTTTTGCACTTGATGTGTTGTCCTGGGTTTACCAGTAGCCGTTTTGCTCCTTCTTAGTAGCTGGTGCAAGCTCTGTGTTTTGACTTCCAGCCTGGGCAGAGAGCTGATAACACCGAATGTTTTTAATTGTTGTTAAGTAATGTTTATTCTGGCCAAGGACTTTGAGAGCCTCATGCTCTGCCGGGGATGAGGGGAGGCCGGGAGGAAGCAGAGACAGGACACCTGACCTAAGCTAGCCAACGAAGTATTCCATACCACAGCACATCATGCCCAGGAAGGTAACTGGGACTTACCCGGAAGGGCATGGTCTCTCTTCAGGGGGGTCGAACTCGTTCAGCGGTGGTATCGTATTCTCTTGTTATTTTCTCTTATCAATATTATCATTGGTGGTAGCAGTAGTGATTTGTGTTATACCTTAGTTACTGGGCTGTTCTTATCTCAACCCGTGGGAGTTACATTCTCTTGATTCTCCTCCCCATCCCTCCGGGAGCGGGGAGGGTCGGGGTGGGGGGTGAGCGAACGAGCTTTTGTGGTTGGGTTTAAACCACGACATGTGTTCAGCTTAAATGCACTGACTGCATTTTTTCTGAGTTTAATACTTTGATGATGCAATGCCAAATCAGAGGCACACACACTAAAACGTAGAGATGAGCAAACCAGCAGTGACAATCCCACTTTTTTCCAGGATATTCTCCGAGAGCTTATATAGCAGAAAACAAAAGCATCACTATCCAATCCCAAGGTTGTAGCGTACTCACGCTGATTTGCCATGCACTACATCTGCCTCTTCTCACACATTCTGCTTCAAGAATCATTAATAACATGTCAGTACAACCCACACAAGTACGTGGCACAGTGGAAAGTGAATAGAGAGAAAAATGATCACACCTAACATTAGCTACTTAAAAGCTTTGCGTCTAGTCAGAGGCTGTGGGTGTACAGACAAATCTTGTGGTGCCTTTGCCAAGCCTACAGTAGTTCCTGGCTCCCCACTGCAATGCTGCTCCATCTCAAGGAGCTTTGTGGGTTCTCATCAAGTGAAGAGTGAACCACGCTCCTGATAACTCAGAACTACAAGTCCTAGATGTACAGAAAAGTCAGGATGATCACAGATTTCAGGAGTACCATCAAAACACACTGTAAAACAGCACAAACTGCTCCTTGACCTCCTACCAGCACAATGTGAAAAAAACCAAGAAGTCTTGTGATAAATGAGCTTGCTGAAGTTGGTGGAGGTCCCACTTTTGGAGGGCTAAGGATAATAAAAAGGAGATTTTCTAAAAAGAAATCTCAAGAGAGGTGAGGCAGCACTGAACAGAGATGAAGAATAATGCAGAAGGGGCAGAGTTCTTCAGGAAATGGCTCTAGTTTGCTTTTATTTTTTTTTTAAAGACGATAGTCTGTTAATCCCTTGATGATAACAAAGTGTATCCCATTCAATTTGCTACCAATGAGAATTTTAAACAATACAGAAATGAACACGTTTACGGAGCCAGTCTGATTAAGTCCACCCCAGGAACCCTAAAACAATTAGCTGCACGTATTTTAGGCTACATCAGCTTTACCTGATGGCAAGCCTATAAAATGTACTGCAGATGACAACACTGGATTCAGTTAATGAAGAACTAGTAGACAAAGTCTTGGCCAAGGCATCGGTTACAATGGGTATCCAGACCATGCCTACAAATTCTTTAAGACTGAGAACTACCTGTACTTAAGCATGACAAAAGCCCCAAAACAGTGGGCTTCTGACTCACTCCAAGCCACAGGGATTGCATGGATGCCAAATGACACTCTGATTCTATTCTGGATTGTAGCTTCACACACTAGCTCTGTTAGTTCACATAGTTCCTTCCCAGTTCACATAGCTCCTTCCCTCTCCCCCACATCCCTGGGATGACAATTCAAACCACTCTGTGTTTTATTGCCAATGCTTCTGCTTAATAGCCAATGTCAAATTGTTTCCAAAAGGTGTTTTCAATTACTGTTGCTTTTGGAAAATTAACACGTCCATGACTTGAGATGTCTGGCAACACTGGAAAGCCACAGTTTCCAAATATAAGTAGTGAAGCTTGTAAATTACCTAAACCAGGAAACTGACTTCTTGTATTTCTCCTTGTGCCTAAAGTTAAGAACTTAACTTGAAGAACTTCCAATTCTGGGTGGCTGCCTCTCTGACAGGAAGGCTTCAGTCTCATGATGGGAGGAAGGACAAAATACACTCTTCTTATTAGAATATTTAACTACTTCCAAGAGACACTTCAAAGCTCATGATAATTAATACCTTAGGTTGGCTTAAAGCAGCATAATTCTGTATGCCCATTACAGGGAATTAAAGAGGTAGAGATCTGCAGTTAAGAACCTGTTAAGGTTAACCACAGGCACAAGTATTGAGCTTACATTAGTAAGCCTGTATACTTGCAGTTATACCAAGAACCACTGATTACAATGGATTGATAACACTCTCCTTGCCCCACGGATTGTACTAACTCTCCCACCTCCAAGCTTGCAATACCGGCTTTGAGCCCTACTGCAGGAAGGGTGTAACTGCTTCCCTTGGGCACACCACGGTGCTGACATCAGTGAAGCTGCTTTTTCCAAGAGCATGCTTTTAATGAAACTGGCAAAGCATTCCCAGCCATACTTTATTGATTATGGTCTGACTGATAGATGATGGTAACTCACAGGTTATTTCTTGATGGGTGAGGTATAACAAGGGAAAATGCTACTCACGTGGCTTATATTCTATGATTACAGTACTTTATTTAATTTCAGGCTTAATTTTACCCCTGTCATTAAGCCAGATGCAAAAGTAATTGCTATACATTAAATACATATTTTACATGGATTTTTTTATCAGACTATTTCTACTGACAACCATATCCACAGAGTGGCTGCACAGTGTCTAGAGCTCCAGTACACATCACACACACTAAAAAACACGGATAAATGTGGAGTTTCTTCGGGTGACCATCCATTTCTATCCAAGGAGTTCTATTCATTCAGGAACTCCAAGGAGCACTAGTTATTTAAACTATTTTAAGCATTATTTAATTATCGTCAATTTCACGGATGGTTAGAAAGGAATCTGGAAAACTATGAAATCCACAGTGCAACTGTCAGGAGCAAACCTCAAATTTGACCCTGAGTATCATGAGTCCATCCACTCTCCTCATTTATCTGTAACCCAGCTTACTGCCTTGAAATGGGAACCACAAATTCTCCAGTGAGCTAATTAGCATATTTTCCAGCTTGCATATAGCTCATGCTTCTCTATTTCCTGCAGAATTAACATTTTAGTTGTTTCCAACATACTGCTTCTTACACAAACACCTTGTTAGAGGTGTTCTCCACTTCTCCAAATCTAATGTGCCCTATATCATCCCACTGCTAGCAAAAAAGAAGGACCATACTTAAGGAATGTGAGCCTTTATCCAGAAGAGCAAGAGTGATGCTACAGAGAAGAATCAGAGAACATGAGCTCTCAAAGAAATGCTGTGACTGCAGGTCAAACATAATCCTACAAATATAATGTACAAGACTACCAAGCAGGACTCTATGTGTTTATCTGTCACTGCTGCAAATGCTGCTGGAAAACTGTCTTCAGCCAGCTGTCCCCATTCAAGAACAATACTGATTATATCAAGGAAAGAATAAAGCTGTGAGAGAGAGCAAGGCTGGAGTGGAACATTGCCAGTTTACAGAGAGGGGCTCTGCAGGTGATTTGAAAATAGTCTAGAAGCATTTATCCGTATGAGAACAGTATGACTGTGGAGGGCTCTCAGTATAGCAACGACAGAACAAGAGCCCATGACTGGAAATTAAATAAATCCACACAAAAGAAATACTAACGAGGGCAGTTAATTATGAAACAACAAATTTCTGAAATAGTTTTTCCAGCACCAAAGGGCTCTAAATGCAGGGGGCAAGGGATGACATTTAAATCAGTCTTTTCTAAGAGTCAAGAATTAATGCAGAAAAGTCAGTTTGAGCTACACAGCAGGTCAGGGAAACTGAGTATCATGCCTCAGGTGACTTCCTCACCTTATAAGTCAACCTACCAGTGAATAAGAGGCTGAGGCACAAGCAGTAATTGGGAAGAAAACTCCAGAGAGGTCTCACCTGTAGAGAAGGTGAATGGACAAACACCAGCATGAACTGTGCACTCTAAAAACCCTGGGAAACTCGCTTTCTTGGGAAAACGTCTTCAGCAGCCTGCAGCAATCTCTGCTGCTGAGGAGGCTCCTAAACTGCTGCCCGACTGAGTGCCTGCCAATAGCAAGCATGGACCTGGCTAAGATGTTCTCACTGCTTTTGGGTTCCAGCTGTTAAATTCCAGTAAGAAACATGTACGATAATTCAAATGTTTCACTCATGCTGCTTTTCCTGTAAGCAATTCCTCTGGTTGCACAGCATCCTGAAAGATTAAAAACTAGAGATGAATTTGATCCTTTTGCTGTAATACAGTCCTCCCTAAAGAAAATATTTAAGAGATCCCTTGCTCTTTAGCTCAAAACTGGCAGGCAGGCTTTGATGCAAATACCCAGAATGAGAACTCAGTGTTTGACTGATATCTGCAAATACTAATATCATTGCTACAAAGATGAAGCATGACAGCATGCTAGCCAAGCTGCAGATTAACGTAAATGGCATGAAAGACAGAAATGTCAGCATGGAAGTGAACACACTGAATTCTGCAAATCAGAAAGGAAATTCAAGATAAAACTTTTCTATTCCAACTCTATTATTTTACGTCAGAACAACCTGAAGCATCTTTAGCAGCAAATGAACTTGCCGGCAAAAACAGACAAATGTAACCCCTGGTACTCAGTATTCCCTTCTCAAAGGAAACTGCCAGTTTCTTCCACCCCCTTCAGCTTGTCACCCCTAAGTAATACTTGGTGTTCAAACCTGTGCAAGGATCTATAACCAACACAACATAACTGAGCACTTCTCTGTGAGTTACAGTTCCCAAAGAGAGAACAAGATGAGACATGCCATCCCCGGAGAGAGAACTGTAAAGCCATCCTTCCACGTACCAATTGCAAACCAAGAGATGACTGCCACTCTAACCTGCTATTAAGGATTATACAACAGTAGCTCTTTTGGCAGCAGATCACGGTCTTTCAAAACAATGACGCTTTTCATTAGATTCCACTGTGTTTCAGGAAGTCTTAACAGAATTAACGGGCCTTTCCAGAAGCGCGGAAGCAACTGACAAACTATTTGAGATGCACAACTCCAATCAGTAGCACAGTCATTCTGAAGGCGTGCAACTGGGTCAGCTTGGATAACGCAAACAGCCAGAACTCCTCTTTATCTCTGAACACTGAAGCTGAGGAAGGACATATTTACTGGCTTTCCTTACTAACTGTGCTTACTGGTAAAAAAAACCCTTGTCTCTGAAGATAACATCCTTGCTTCATTAATATTTTATAGAAAAAGCAAAGATACTGAAAGCTTATTCTGGGTTTTTTTCTAATCTTTAAAAGTAAAAGGAAGAATAACTTTTCAGGGACACTTGAACTCTCTTCCATGCTGGCTGGGCCCTCTTTATACGCTTATGGACTACATAAACAGATGTGGCAGTAGACTCAGAATCTGAACCATCTCCACAGACTGGAAACACAAGTTTACATGTCCCTCCAGCCTTCACTCAGCCCAACATTGATAGCCAGCTGGCTAGTCACAGTGAGCCCCAGGGACACAGCACTCACCAAGGGACATGCTGCTGAGGGAAGAAGCTGGCATACTTGAACTGGGGAACATTGGCTCCTCCTTCATGAAAAAAGTTGCTGAAAATAAACACTGAGATCAACAGCTGAAGATGATCCAGTAATTCTGAGAGCTGCTCTGCCAAAACCGGTGAGAACTTTTCTGTGCTAAGAGTTTCCTTCTCCAGCGCCATTCCCTTCTTCTCCCACCTTCAAAGAAAAAAACTTACCAAACGCTCATATACTAGCATGGTTCCCTTTCCTTTTGAGAATTACCTACCAATAAGAGGCAGATTATTGACAAATAAACCCATCTTTCTAAAAGAAGATGGATGAGCTGAGGACTGTGGAACTAAGCCAGACACTAGAGAAAGCCTTAATAGCTAGCAAGGGCACAGACTTCATATGCACAACTCAGCCAGTTTTCAACTTGCTGTTTGTCCACAAAATACAAATAACATAAAAGAACAATACCCTCAGCTATAAAAGGCACTGTGAAGATAAAGAGGTTCTTGATTCTCAATTATCCTAACATAAAGGACTCCAGATGTATACTAGCCTACTACAGATTTCTCCAGCTTCCTACTTCTGTCCTTAATAAGTTACTCATCTCTCTTCCAAGATGCCTTCCCTGAGACCACCCAGCCTTTCAAGCGAGGAAGGCAAGAGACTTCTGCAACCAGGCTCAGCTCTTCAAAATCACCCCAAGCTGGCTCTAACACTCCTGAAGTGCTCACCGAGGCCAGAAGTACAACTCCCTCCTCTAATGCTCCTCCTAGTTCAGTAACCAGAGGCATCCCTCACTTGAGCCACACTGAAATCCTCCTTCTCCCCAAACCAGAGGCTGGACATGTACTTATCATTCAGCATGGAGATAGGAAAGCGTATACCCCAAACCTTTCCTGTGCTCTGTTCTTAGCCAGCAGTCCCACACAGCAGCTCCTTGCCAATGAGAAGCAAACTACGCAGACCTACCAACGGAGGAAGCACAAAGATGAAAAAACAGGGAATGTGAAGTCTGTAGGTGTTTTGAAGTGTTCTTACAGTGCAAAGTTGCCCTCCACATAAGAGAGCACAATTCATTCCCTTTCTGACCTGTTTTTTTAATCAGAGGCAAACATAGTAATTATAGTCTGCCTGATTACAAATGAAATGACAATTCTGTCCTTAGGGCACAATAGTGTTCCCACCTAGATGTTATCAGCCCCCCAACCTCATTTAATTTTGACAGATGTGTAGTACCGAGGCACCACTACAGGAAACTGTACAAGTAAATTAATTTAACAAATACATTCTCTGAAGAATTCCCATGTTCCACCAAGACACTGCTAATTCATACAGCATTTCTTACGCAACCTACGTAACCTAATTCATCAGTAAAATAACTGAATCGATGATGACTTTGAGCTTTTGCTAAGTTTCTGGCTTCTCTTTGATAACCTAACTGTCTCAGCTTTATCAAGTGATACCAAAGGCCTACATTATACAGTTTTCCAACTGTATCAACTTCTTTTCTTCGGAAACTTCTTACTACCCCATCCAAGAAAAATACAAACCACTAGGTTCATCTGTGGAAAACACAGTCATTCCATGGTCCCTTCGGTTCACTGTTTTTAAATATGTTAAATCATTCCTGCTGACACAGGAGACTGTTCCCTTGCAGTAGCTGAGAAGGACACACACAGCGCTCTTTCTGTGCTTGTAGCAGCAGAGGTGGTATTCAGAAGAACCATGGATGAAGTGACAGACCTACTCCATCAGCTGTGACCTGGAAGAAACTTGTCAGCCTGAAGGGTAAGAGAACACTGATGAAAACTAAGAAGGCATCATCAGCAAGTCCCTGTTATCCCAAAACCAGAGGCAAAAATTCCTAACACTTGAACCTCCCCTCTGGCCAGGACTGCTCTCTTCAGGGAACCTCAAGTATCTTGTGAGGTGTAGACTTGAAGACATACTCAATAGTGCAGTCAAGCTCCTGCTGCAGATTTAATGAGCAGCTTGAATCCCCTGGGTTCTAAAAAGCCTTTAAAATTGTTTGTCCCAAGCAGAGTAGTACAACAGTCCTGACTGCCTGAGGACTTCTTTTCAGCATGTTACCTGACCTACTGTAGCCACTAAAAAAAAAAAGCCTGACCACATACCCAGCCAGCACAAAGCCTCCTGTGCAGACACAGAAATGCCTCCTTCTAAATGCTTTCAAAACAGCAACTGAAAAAATCCCAGCCTGGCTCTGAGCGTCACAACATGGGCAGAGAGTTCTCTACATGTCCTAGCCTTTCCAATATTTGTTCTTGACCCCAGCAGCACACATCAATTTATGAGGACTGAAAGTGCTTTTGATTAGTGTCTTTGTTAACATCTACTCTGTGAAGAAAAAATGAGTGGTGGATGCGTAAAACATTGTTAGCTTTTCACCATTCGTTCCCTCCTGATTGCTCAAGTTTAGCAAGCAGAGTTTTTTGTTCTTGGCTCATAAAACTGCTAGTGCAATATTGCAAGAGAAGTTAAAAAACATGTCAACTAAGAGGTTAAGAACCCACCTAATCTATTATCACATGAAAAAAAAATAGGAAAGGTTAGATTACAAATGCATTTTTAACAAAATCTTAGAAAGGCTAGAGCATTATTTTTCTGGATCAGAAGTGAAAATGTCCCCAAATTACTGAAGGCTACAGATGGCTATTTCATGCCCCTGCTTGTGGCAATGTGGTTGGAACTAGATGACCTTTAACCTCCCTTTCAACCCAAACCATTCTATGACTCTGTGATCTCAGATCACAGCAAGTAAAGCTCTTTCCAATTAGTATAAAGTTTGCTCATAAAATACCACATCTGCTCATGATTCCAGCAATGACAATTTTTAATATACTCTCTATAAAATCATCCCATTTCAACACCCCTATAAGGAGGATACTAGTATACACCAGAACATGTGCAAGACACATTCTGCTCAAGATGTCGGCAGTCACCAAGCAGTTAATGGTACAGGAAAGCTAATGCCTTCTAGCAGATGAATTTGTGCTATTAACTAAAAAAGGACTTAACAGAAGATCATCTGGAATGCCAGTCACTACTTAGCAGTGACACTTTTGGGTAGAGCAAGTATTATGAAGAATACAGAAGAGGGGGCTTGTATCTACTTTCCTGAACCGCTTACATCTTCAGGTAGCAAATGTTCATTTTTATTCAATTTTCCCTAGCAGAGCTCTATCCAGCCCTGTCAGCTGCAGCCCTGCTTTAGATTACAGACGAAAAGGTCTGCTGACCACTTCTCCTTCAGAGAGACCCTATCCATGTGTTTATACTTCCCTTTATGCAATGTTTCATTTTCTTTTAACAAAGGAAAGCCATGTGGAAATGCAGCATCCTAAAGCATCAGAAGACTCAAAACAGGCACTGCCTTGCTGACCTGCCTTAAAAATCACTGGTCCAACTGATGCTTGTGACATGAAGCGGAAAATGAAATCTGACTCCTGCCTCAGTTTCCAGACAGCAGAACTAACAGATGATTTACCAGTCTGGCTTGCTTACGTTAAATTCCTCTTTCCAGCTTCACTCAGCCACTTGTACTCAACGATGAGAAAGCTACAGGAACTAACTGGAAGAGCTGTTTCCAGGGTCAGCCACAAGCTAACTGGTGCTCAGAGCACCCGCAACTTATATTCAATGGATCAGTGTTTTCTTTAGCAAATGAACCTATCGCAACCTAAAAGCACACACAGAGTAACATATAAAAATGGAACTGAACAAGCAATGAAAAAGAAGTAACTATGCAGCTATTATGGGTATCTGTTCCTAAAAGGTCTCAGCGAATACTACATAGGTTGTCAGAAAGGACATGATTTAACCAGGACACTCAGGACCAGATCTTGCAGCACTTTCTTGTGACTTCAAAGGCCACATATATCTTTGCATAGTCTTGAAATGGAATTGCTCTGTAATATCCAAAAAGACACCTTGAAAAGATCAGAAATAAACATTTGAAAGATTTTTGCCAACATGTTCAGCTCTTCCACTCTGGAAAAAAACCAAGTTATCTCAGATGAAGATGAAGAAAGCAAAGGAAATCAACATCTAAAAATATTATTTTTAATTGCAATTGGTTTTATTTCTTAACTTCCAAAATTACCTAAGCAGCTTGCCATTTACTTGCACTTACTCTCAGATGTTATTATTGGTAATTGCTGTGTTATGATTACAAAGCACTGGCATAAATCTCACTCAGCACCTCTTTGGGTTTCTGAGGGCAGAACATTCACATGCTCTTCTCTGACCCCATGTTGCTAATTATTAGCTATGCATGCCTATGTGCAACTCAACACCAACTGAATCAACCCAAACACCAGCTGAACTCAGCTGGCCTAGAGATTTTCATATGTGCCGTCAGACTGTAATCTGTCGCATTTACCTTCCTTTCTAGGTTGTCTTAGAAGCCAACTAGAAAGTTTCTCTTGTATATACACCACGGCCAGATGCACTACACATTAGATGCAAATGCCAAGAGGAGAGCAGTCCAAGGAGTAAAGTATGAGTTGATTCCCATCCACAGCTACTATCCTCCAAAGGAGATAAGGAATACTGATTCCAGCAACAAACACAGCCTGAACAGCTAAGTGCTTCCTCCTGAACCCAATGTACACAGCTGGAATACAGCTGTTGCTACCACAGCAGTGCAGGCAGCAGCTGCAGCCAGGCGAAAGGCAGCCGCTCGCAAAAGAAAGGGGCAACCCACCCAGAAGATCCTACAACCCAGACTTGGCCACCACAATTGCCAAAAGCTGGACCACCCTGTCTGGAAAATATTTTGGGGAAGTGTACTTTCCTGAGGGTTCAGTGAGAATTTGCTTCCTGAAAATCCAGCAAGAATGTATCTTAAGTGTTTTATGTATTATGCCAGTTTTCACAGGGAGAACTACAAGGCCTGGGTCAAAGCCAGCTAATCCGAAGGCCTGTTCTTAAGTAAACAGTGGAAAACCACTCTACTGCAGAGCCTCCCGCAGAACCCATACAGGAAATCTCTGTTCTACCCCTTCCTCTGAACCAATTGTGCTAAAGCAAAGTTAAATTATAATCTTGTAGTAAGTGTATATGCAAAATAGTAAGTCATTGTTTGAAAATATCTGGAATGCAGCTGGGAGCTGTGAATACTCTTTAACTAAATTAAGTTTGGACCGCATAATGACTTCAAGAAGCCTTTGTTTTTAAATAAATCACTTGTGGTGAAAAGAGCCGGAATGGTAGTTTTGGAGACTGCAACTGTCTTCTTATTTACAGGATGGGTACAGCACAAGCAGTGCTAGGGTACATTGTTCCCACACATCTGTTTCTACTAACTTACTTCATTTTGGAGCTTCTAAATCTCAAAATTACATCCTTGGGTCTTCCTTTCTTCTTCTATCCACCTACAGAAACTCTGCACACTGTAATTTCGAAAAAGAAACCCAAAAGGTTGCTCTCATCCCAGCAGCATTTCTATAGGTATCTCATTGCTGTGACTCCTGCTCTCCACATTTAATGAGCTCACATCTTCGCAGAATTTGAAGCAGTTTCAGCTAGCATGATGCGCAGGGTAAGAACACACTTGTTTTCTTGCTTACATGTTCAGAGAAGATAGCATGCAGATAATCACAGTGGGGTTTCCAACCTTTCCAGTTTAGTCAGAACTTCAGCTCTAACAAAACTACCATAAAAGGGTTGGCTGTGCTAGCAAATCCTACAGCAGGTATTCATGTCCAGAGGATGATAACCTGAGGATCACCAGCAAGCAACAACTTCAGCCTCTACTATCCTGTACCAGACTTGAAAAAGTGGTAGGACTAAGAGGGCTGGCACAAAGCCATTCACTACCCCTAGGTTTGGAGACCCAATTGTCCAGGAAGTAAAAGCAAATCTGGTTTTGACCTTATAGTAAGGTGCACGCATGGTCACACTTTCAGGTAGTAGTTAAAATTCAACACAGACTGCTATGGGATTCTTAAAACTGAATGACCTAGGCTCCCTTCTTGATCTTATGCTGGCATATAATACAATGTATTTTTCCTAGTACAGCTTCATACAGGCAGGTCTCCCCGCTCCTCTTTAGCCCTGCAAACGCATGAGACTTCATGACTATACTTCTGCAGGCGGGTTTGGATTAGCAGTTGCTTACAGTGGCTACCTTAAATATCTACGCAGTTTTTCCCAGATGTTTTTTAAGGTCTATTACCATACATTAATTTCTATCTATTGTACGTGGTGGATGTGCTCTGTAGTTGTGTTAAGAAAGCAGACTCATGTTATATATGCTCTCTATGTGGAGTACACAGTCCAAGGTTTTAGGAATCATTCCAATTAAGAAGTCATAATGATTAAAAAGCAAAATACAGCTCATTGCCATGAGTATCATAACCATGACGCATAACAGTAATTTCTTTAGTAGCACAAAACAGACATTTTGCAATAGGAAATATTTATATGAATGTGCACTTTGAAGGCACTCAAAGAATAAGATATGCTTCAGCACAGAATAGCCAACTTCTGAAGAATTACGGAATTGTTAGGGTTAGAAGGGACCTCTGGAGACCATCTAGTCCAACCCAGATCATAGCCATTTCAAATGTAATTTCATGTTATATTTGTGCTGCTGACACTAATAAATCAAATTTACACCGTAGATGCAGTACAGATAGTAAGTGAAGAATTCCCATGCACTGACTTGGTAACATACCTCATCCCAAACACGCCCTGAAGAGCGAGACCATGCTTCTACTCCTGGGCAGATTCTGCTCAGTTTTCTGTCCTATTATTCACCCTGCCAAAAAGCCACAGCTGTTTTATATCAGGACACCAGCATTTGTAAGCCACTCCGAGGCAGGGACATGGCCTAGAGCAGGCACAGTGAACTCATCCCCAGGCTGTCCTCTGCTGACATATGGTGCTGTCCTCAGTTTCCCTTGGGGTAGAGCTGTAGTGCCTTACTCTCTCCATGTGTTTGCGCTGGATGGCATATGAGTATTTCTTATCCTGAGGCGATTAGTTACTGAGGTGTTCTTTCAAACGAGTGAAGACAAGGCACGGCCCTGCCAAACAGCAAGCCAGTTCCTATGACAACTTTCCACTGCAGCCTGGCTGAAGACCACTAATTCACCCTCCCCAGACCAAGCAGCTGGTGGTAACATTACTTCTGCAGGGTTTTCACTAGCGGCCAAGCAACAGCAGGGTGTGTGGTACTGAACCACACAGATCCCACAGCACCCCCTAATTTCAAATTCCTACAAAAGAATGGGTTCACTGAGTGCAACTGCATGACCCCGCTTCTGTCTCTTGCCCAGGGTTTTCAGAGCAGAGTTGCAGTCAGCTCTTCTTCCTCTCCCTCCTCACAACTTGCTGCTTACAATTTCTGTAGGATTCAAAGGTTGCAGATCACCTCAGTTCATCCGGGAGCACTGCAAACCTACTCTGCAGCCGTTCCCAGATAACAGCTTATGCTGCGAGCTAACCACCCATCTATCAGCTTTTAACCAGAGCATTCTTTTATTAAGCTGAGCTGCAAATAACAGGTATGATTTGAGCAAATAAACCTATCTACCTTTTCAATAAGCATCAGTTAAATATCTCATTTTCATAGCTTGCTTCCCGTTTGTTTCCGATACAAAAATAATATACTAGTATATTTGTAAAGGAAATAAAACACTCCTTTCAATGCTTCCCAAGAGTACAACACCACAGTGTTTGCCAGTAAACACCACACTAAGGCTTCTGTTTTTCTCAAAAACAAACATTCCCCTGGAAGTTATAAAAAAAAAAGCCTAGGATAAATATTTCTAGTGGTTTTAGGGAGCGTCAGTTAACTTTCAATTCAAGCTGCATTAGGAATTGAATATGTCAAGGAGTAGCAATTCAATTCTATTATTATTATTATTATTATTATTATTATCATACAAGCTGGAAATTTGGCTGGGAAAATTTCAGCCTGCATCTGGTTTTTGCTGGTGTAGCCCCTAAACCCAGCGTCTAACACTAATGCTACCAATGCACACATACTAACAGGCTGTTAATTTCAAACCTCAGCTGAAAACATTTCTCCCATTCTTACAATTTTTCTCCCCATTTATCTCTGCAATTGTGCTTCATTCAATGGAGCATTTTAAATGTAACTCAGCGGTGCATTTCGCCATACAATCTGTTTGAATGACACTGTACAGAGTAAAGGTTGCATTGTGCTATATAATGAAAGTACGTCTATGCTTGAACAAACTCCAACCGCTGTTAATCAAACCAGCGAGTTCCTGAATGATCTTTGGGACTCCGGACTAACTGCAATAGGTTATTTTAAACAGCAGCTCTACTCTAAAATATGTTTAGGTTGACAGGGGCTGACAAGGACCGTGACAGACTGCCAGAGCCGATCGGTTCACAAGTGAAACACCACGGTTTTCCTTCACTGCTAGAACTACACATTCAGCATATGAACCAAAGACTAAAATGTAGCTCTGAGTTTTGTTTGATTTTCAGTAAAACCACACCGCACCTGAAAGGAGCTGAAAATCTTCTTACTTTCAATTTATTTGCCAGTGACAAACAGGTATATGGATCAATACAATCTACCTCAGTCAGTGACAAGACTTAATGCGAAACTGACACACAGGACAATTTGGATAGGCGAGAGAGAGACGTTTCTAAGTGACTACTAAGAAAGCATTTCACAATCTTTGAGGCTCAAACAGTAAATCTTCCGAAGCTAAAACCTGAATTAAACATTTTAGAACATGAGTGATTATGCCTTGTGAGGAACGTTCGCTAGACCACGTCAAAGAGGATCCTCAGTATCCAGCTTGGCAACCTTTAGAAACACAAGCGAGGGAACAAACTTGAGGGTTTCATAATCGCAGTGGTTCCAGGAATTTTAAAAACTGCCTGTGCTACGAGGCACAGTGCTGCCCTAATAGATCATCTCGTCCACCAGACCCCAGTGTAGGCTCGTTTCCGCTATACGTTTTGCAACATTATTTCTGGCACAAAAGGAGGGGATTAAAAAGAAGCATGAGCAAAGTGTGAGCAAAGCAGTTCCGCGGTGGGGCTTTTTATTTTATTTATTTACTCGGTGCCTCGCTCCCGGCTCAGGTTATCAGCTCAAGCCTCATACAGCCGTACTGCCAAGAGCAACCCAAACCAGAGCAGTGACAATGAACCCTCACCCCGATGCCAGGCTGCCCGGGAAGCGTTGTGGCTCTGTCCTCAGACAAGAGGATCGCCGATAGGCACCAGCCCGGCCGGGGCGGCGGCTGCCCCCGGGTATGCTGCGAGCTGGAAGGAGCCGCCGGCACCCCTCCGCTCCACGGGAGACGCAGGCAGGAGCGGACAGCCCGCTCACAGACACAGTCCCGGGGGCTCCTTCCCCTCAGGGCGGCAGGCGAACCGCCTCCCTGCCCCGCGGCGGGAAGGCAGCTCCGGGGCGCAGCCCGGCGGCCACAGGGCGGGAGCTGCCTCTGAGGAGTCTCCCTCAGCGGCACAAGAGGAAATGCCGCCGGCGGAGCACCCCGGCTCCGCTCGCCGCCCCTCCCTCCCCTCCTCAGCCCCGGCTAAGGCGGCGGGCGGGCGGACGGACCCCGCTCCGCCTGAGGGGTGCGAGGGGGGGCACGAGGGGCAGCCGCACGCACACAGAGACGCTCCCCCCACCGCACCACCACCGCAACGGTCCCCGCCACGCGCCCGGCGCCGCGCGCACGCGCACCCGCACGCGCGCACTGCCCCCGCGCGCCCGGGCCGCTCTCACCTCCCGCCGCGCTCGGAAGAACTACCCCGCACAACTGCCGCAGAGCCCGGCCCGCCGCACTGCGCAGGCGCGGCCGCGGCCCGCCCCGCCCGCCGGGCAGGGACCGGGGAGAGTGTGCGAACCCGGCGCTCAGCCGCAGAGACGGCGAGCGAGCGCGGCCGCAGTGTGCCAGCCCGCCCCACGGCCGCACGCAGCCTCCCTGCGGCCCAGCTACAGGGCCTGACACGGTTCTGGGCCACGTCTGTGGGGCTCAACACACACAGCCCTGCACCCCGCAGCCCTGCACCCCGCAGCCCTGCACCGCCACAGCCCTGCACCCCGCAGCCCTGCACCCCGCAGCCCTGCACCCCCACAGCCCTGCACCCCCAGCCTGCCTGAGCACTCACAGCGTGATACAGAGGCTGAAGGAGCCAGAGCTTTGGCTAAAATACCACAATTAACTAATGATTTTCTGGGGGTGAGGGGTGCCCATCCACTGCGAGGAGGGTGGTGATGGCAGCGGATTTAGGGGACAGCTGGGATCCTGCCAGCCCATCCCAAGCAAACATCCACTGCCACCAGTGAGCACAGGCCTGTGACAATCACAGCTGCGGACATGGCAGTCCAAGCTGGAAAGGCTCTGGGGATGGTTGTGTGGAGCAAAAGCTATCTATTGGTTCAGTGCTGGTTGTACCACACTGGGCCATCACCAGCCCAAAAAGTCACAGGCAAAAAAACCCCAACTCCCTGGCAAAACAAGCCACCCTTTTGCTGTCTGGTTTGCTCACCCTGGAGGCCTGGAAAAGGCCGCAGCCCCAGGGGTCCTGGCCACCTCAGAGTGGTCCCCACCAGTTGGCAGTGGTGATGGCAGCCGTTTGCTTGCCCCAGCTCGTCCTGGGCCCTCACTGCTCTGCTAAACCCCCAGCACCCGGGGGGGCCCGTCTCCTTTCCCATGCCTTGGTGGTGGCTGGAAAATGGCAGTGCTTCCCCTCCTCCCCTCTTGTTCCCTTTTCTACCCCCACCATCATGGTGCTTCCTTTATCTCCCCAGGGACACTTCCTTCAGCTTTCCCTGTCTCCCTTTGCTCCACTCCAGGAGATAAGGCACTGCCACTGCCCTCCATGCACTGGGACGCACTGCAGGGCAAGGTTTTGCTGACTTAGGGATAGTTGGCCCATCATGGCTCTATGGGCTCTGTGAGCCTTGCTCCATTGCCTCACCGAAGGAAAGCACCCAACAGCACCAGCATTTAATACATGCAGTTCGTTCTGGGTAAAACAAACCCTGTTTTGGGCACCAAGGCCGCACTGGGGCAATGTTACCCACCCAGGAAGCTCAGCCTGAACTTCCCAAGGCCACTGAGACATCTCATGGCACCTGGACCAGGTATTTAAGCAAGGGGTTTCGCTTGGACATGTGTCCACCTGTATTTGGAAGCTCATAATAGGAACTCCTTTCCATGTATCCTCATGGTGGAGGCCATCCTGGAGTGTGTCTGTCTGTGTGTATGTCTGCATATCTTTCCAATACATAACCCCAGAAGATGCACTGAAGCCATCAAGATGACTAGAAGTATTAAACAGACAAAAATCCTTCAGCCTAGGAAAGAGACTAAGACAGGTAAGGGAAAGCCTGCAGAATCCTGCACAAGGCAGGGGGTGGGTGGGCAGGAACCATGTCTCAGCTCTTCCACTGTGTGCCCAAAGCCAGGGGCATGGCATGAATTCAGCTGGCAGCGACTCCAAAGTGCAAAGAAAGATGACGGTTTTTCATATGGCACGTTATCAAACAGTGGATTACAGAGCATGGTGGCACCCAGGACGTGAATTTGCACTGATTAGATAAGGGCCAGCAAATACAGGGATGTGACTGCTGCCTGGGGAGCCTTGGAGCTGCAGGCAGCCTGAATCAGGGAAGTTATATCAGGGAAGCATAAATCTGCCACTGCCAGAAACAAACACCTGAGTTAGAGGTACCCAGTGCAGACAATTTCCTATTTTTGATAGTGGCTTTGTGCGTGTGCAATTCAACAAACACAACCTTCTTTCTTCTAGATGTACATATACATCTAGATACAATATACATGTTTTCTCCTTGATTTTGCTGCACCTACCCACAGAGCTGTCCCTCCCACAGGGGATCAAACCTGCCTGTGCCACAGGAGATCTGGGAGCAGCCTCCCAGAAGACACTTGGATCTGCTTTGTCCCACCACCAGGAAGCATTTCCCTCTCACGCAGCTGCTGCAGTGAAGCTGGGCGGTGAAACACCTTCGCAGAGCATTAGTTCAATGGACTGTGCTGGAAACCAGCCGGAAGGTACGTGTCCCATTGCTGTGTGTGCACAGCTCAGAGGACAGCTTTTTCTTCTGAAGCAGAAGGCCGGGCACATTGCAGCTTGGGAGATAAATTGTTTGATGAGCCCCCTCAGCAGGCGGCTGCTTTAAGGACTCCTCATGCTGTCTCAAATGCAAGACCTGAGTTTTGGAGCGACTGGGAGGTATGGAATGGTCCTGAGCAATTTAATCCCAGGTTTCAGTAGTGTGCAATTCTTAGCTATGGGACTTTTTCTCTTTGTTTTTCTGCTTTCTAGCCTTATAAAGTTCCTCCTGATGCCGTGTGTGTCCGTCCCAACAGAGATCCGTATGTTACTCAGGCATCAAGGTTTTCTGAGGCTGAACGCAGCCCAGGCACTGCCCTGGCTTTAATTTGTGCCAACTTCCAGCTTGTCATCTCATTTCAGGGCTGACATGTTGGCGTTCAGCTTGTCTCCAGCCTCTGGCAAGAGGAGAGGACAGGACAGGAGAGGAGAGGACATGGCCATGCTTCAGCTCTCCCTCTCACTGGGAGGGCTTTACATCTCCCATGTTTGTTGGCCAAGTCAGCCCCTGAGAGCAGGGTCAGGGGTTCAGGGAGCTCACAAAAGAATTGCATTTGGGTGCCAGCCACCTGGATTGGGGTCCTGCTGCAGCTGCCTGGAACACGGGAGCACCCCCAGACTGGCAGCTCGTGCTGAGTGGATCCTAAGGTCTCAGCCACCGTTTGCTTCTCTGAAAGAAGCAACCTTACAGCGAGCTGGAGCTGCACCCTTGTTCTGCAGGACAGCAGTGCTTATCATCATTTATTAGCTCCAACTCCTTCGACTCATTCAGCTACAAGTTCCCAGTAGTCACACTAGCAACTGGCTCAGGTCCCACCTGCTTAATGCAGTCTCCTTCTGTCTGTGTAGAAAGACCCCAGAGCACCCCAACCCACTGGGAGGCAAAGGGATTCAATCCCAGAGTCTTTACCCATGGACATCAGCAGTCCATGCAGAGACACTTGCATTTCTTCTGCTGGAGGAGACTGTAACACTCCTGACTTTGCTGTTAGACTAAATAGGTATGGCAGTGCTAAAACAGCACAAGTGAGGAGGACAGGATAAGCTGCACTCCACTCTTCCAAGACAAAAGAAAACTACAGAAGCCTCTATCATCAGTAATAAGCACAGAGCAAACTCATCAGAACAATGCTACACACATACTTAATCAGAGATGAAAACTTCTCAGTTATCTGATCAGTTATTCCCATCAGCAGAAACCTGACTTAGGATATTGTAATGCAAAGCAGCAGATGTGGAGGAAGTGGTAAAACACACTTGTGGGTGAAGAGTATGTGAAAGACCTAAAAAACCCCACCCAGACGAAGAAGGGGATTTCTGTAGCAGCAGTGTGAGCCAGACAGCCTGGTGGGCCAGGCATCATGCTCCAGGGCCAGGGCACTGGCAGCTCCCAGCCCTGCCCTGCCACCAAAACGTGAGCTACTCAGACAATCCAGGTCTTGCAGCCTCACTGTCACTGACCTAAAATGGGCTTCAGGAAAACTGAGTCCTTCCCAGAAAACTGCCTGTGAGCAGATTTGAGTCCCGGAAAAGTGAGGCACAAGGCAGATCTGTCACCCAAGTCTGTGCAGAGCTCCTGTCTCTTTGTCTCCACTGGCTGATGCTCATTGCTCCTATGCCCTATGGGATGGATGTATGGGGCTAAGGTGAGCTATATACACGTGTGTGTTGATCCTGTAGCCAATCCCTGACTGCAGGCTTAGGAGCAGCCTGCTCCTACAGCTGGGTAGTGCTTTGCCTTGGGTTGGGCTCCCCTCCCAAGTGAAAGGGGTATTTTCCCCACGGGGCTTCTGCCTCAGGCAATGCCCTCATAGGCATGGCTTTAGGAACATGGGACTCTAGCCACTGTTAGGAATTAACTTCTGATCCCAAGGAGTTGGGAATCCCAGAATCATCCCTCCCCATTTGGCTGGTCCCTTTGAAACAACAACAGCTCTTTTGGAAGTCATGGCTCTAACTACTGCCAGCCCTGGCTTTCTTGTTCTCCACTCTCATCTCCTTCATGCTGTCCCTGTAACACCTGTAACGAGAAACTGGGACAAGCAGAAGAACCGGGCATCAGCACAGAGCTCAGTGGCACAGACGCATACAGTGGGAGACAGGATTCGGTCGCACATCTCACCACATTCCTCACACCTAAGGCTTGCAGTTATTTTAAGCTGCTTTTTCCACCTCACAGCTACATTTTGTGCTGCTGCTCCCAGAGATCAGGCACGTCCCACAGGTCTCTTGGCAGGTCCTGCATTGGGATGCTGTGCTCCTGGGCATGGCACTCGGCTGTGGTGGTGTGGGGTGATGATGTACCCCTTCCCATCAGCTCTGCAGCCCAGCAAACCCCTGCCAGTGGGGAGGCTCAGGCTCTTTCAGTTCTCAGCGAATAACCTGAAGGCAAAATCCTCCCTTGCTTGTCCCCTGCAGCATGGCTGGACAGAGGATGAGTCGCTGTCCCCACCTCTGCAGTCCTCCTGCACCCGAACTGCCCCCAGCTCCATCCTGCAGAGACCCACAGGGAGGAGAGGGGCTGGGGGGACCAGCCCCAAGGACACCTTCACCCCAGGCACAGGCGCACAGAACGGGCTCCCTCGAGGGAACAGCTGGGGATACCCCAGCAGGAGTGGTCTCTGTGCGTGTGCCTGTGTGCCTGCCTGACTGCCTCTCCACCTGCCCATTCTTGCCTGCTTCCTTCTGTGTTTCTGCTTCTCCTTGCCTGTGCATCTGCGTGCGCATCTGTGAGTGTCTCTCTGCACGTCTGCTTGTCTCTCTGTCCGTCTGCCTCTGAGCGTGTCTATGTATGTGTCTCACTGTGAATGTGCTTGTCCCTTCCCGCGTGCCTGCGCGTCCGTCTGTCCCTTTGTGTGTGTGTGACCTTGTCCATCTTCCCGTGCCTGTCTGTGTGCTCTTTATGCGTCCGTCTGGCCGTCCATCCCCACGCACGTACATCCATCCGCCCCTCCCGCCGCCACAGCCCTTCAGCACCTCGGAGCACGGACAGCTCCCGCCGCCTCCTGCCGCGGCGGCCCCGGGACCGCTCCGCGCACCGCACCGCGCACCGCGCACCGCACCGCAACATCCCCCCACCGGAGCGCCCCGCCCCGCGCCCCTCTCCGCACCGCATCCCGCCCCGCCCCGCCGTACTTAAGCACCGCCGCAGCCGCCGGTCCTGCTCCGCCGCCATGAGCTACAGCGCGGAGCCGGCGGCTCTGGCCGCCTCCTACCGCCACCTCTTCGCTGAGGCCCCGCGGCGCTCCGAGGGGGCTGCGGGCCTGCGGGCGCGCCCGGGCGCGGAGCCGGGGCCGGGCCGGGAGCGCAGCGCTGAGCCGCGTCTGGTGCGGGACAGCGAAAAGGCGCAGCTTCAGGGCCTGAACGAGCGCTTCGCCGGCTACATAGAGCGGGTGCGGGCGCTGGAGGAGCGGAACCGGGCGCTGGCGGCGGAGCTGGCGGCGCTGCGGCAGCGGTCTGCAGAGCCGCGCCGGCTGGGCCAGCTGCTGGGCGGGGAGCTGCGCGCCCTGCGCGCCCGGCTGGAGGAGGCGCACGGAGAGCGGGCGCAGGCGGCGCTGGAGCGGGCGCGCCTGGCCGAGGAGACGCAGCGGCTGCGGGCGCGCTGCGAGGAGGAGGCGCGGGGCCGCGCCGAGGCGGAGCAGGCGCTGCGCTCCCGGCAGCAGGCGGCCGAGGGGGCTACCCGCGCCCGCAACGACCTGGAGCGGCGTGCGGCGGCGCTGCGGGAGGAGCTGGCGGCGCTGCGCAGCGCGCACGCCGAGCAGCTGGCGCAGCTGGGGGCCGCGCTCCGCGCCGCCTCGCAACCGGCACCGGCCCCCTCGGTGCGGCCCGACCTGGCTGCGGCGCTGCGGGAGCTGCGCGCCCAGTACGAGGCGCTGGCGGCCCGCAACCTGCAGGCGGCCGAGGACTGGTACCGCACCCGCTGCGCCCGCCTCCACGAGCGCGCGGCCCGCAGCCAGGAGGCCGTGCGTGCCAGCCGCCGGGAGGCCGGCGAGTGCCGCCGTCAGCTCCAGGCCCGCCTGGCGGAGATGGAGAGCCTGCGCGGCGCCCACCAGTCCCTGGAGAGGCAGCTGCAGGAGCTGGAGGAGCGGCACAGCGCCGAGGCCGCCGGCCTGCAGGTGAGCCTGGCTGCGCCGGGATCCGACACCGTCCCTTCCCCGCGCAGGGTCCCCGGGCAAGCTCCGCCCCGGCGCTCGGTACTGTGCTGCGCTGGGCATCCCCTTCCCGTGCAACCTGCCCCAGCGGTCAGCACCTCCATCCCAGTAAAGTCCCCTAGCGCTGTGCAGCACCGAGCACGCAGCGCTCCCCCTGCTCTGGTCCTGTGCAGCGCTGAGCATCTCCACTGCATGCACACTCCTGCAGCGCAGCCCAGTCCTCTGCAGCAGCCCCTTCCGCAGCGCTGGGCACTCCGGCCCGATGCAGTGTCCCCCCGCACCGTGCAGCGACCAGCGCCTCTGTACCCCGTGCTGTGCTGTATGCACGCGACACCCCTCTCCCCCTCCACAACCAGCGCTGTGCAGCACCAAGCCCCCCCGCCACCATGCAGGAGCAGTGCCCCTGCAGCACTGCAGCTTGCCCCCCCACCCTGGCATACAGCCTCTCTGCCCTGAACAGCTAATCCAGCCTCACCAGGGCATTGCCTCCACCCTTTACCCATAGTTAGAACCCCAGAGAGCAGGCTTTGGGGGTATACACAGGGCCAGGACACTCTCCACCACCCCCTTCCCACAGGGGACATCCCTGTGCATGGCAGTGCTGTTTGGGGCATCGCCCCATCCCTGCCCTGTCCCTTGAGGGTCATCTCCAAAATTGCCCGCACATTTCCTGTTGCTGTGAGTAGTTCCTCGAAGGTGTCTGCCCAGGCTTGGCCCTTCGCCCTGTGTCTGTCTCCTGGCACCTGCACTGCAGAAACTGAAGCTCTACAAACGGTCAGGCTGGATTTGCAGCCAGATCCCTGCATCTCTTATGTCTGCACTCACAAGGGGCAGACATTGAGCACTCCACATCTCTTATTCCATTGCTGCAGTACTACGTTTTCTTGCTACAGGGAAATGTTCATGATTTATAATAAAATAAATTACATGGCTATTATTCTATTACATGGCTATTAAATGATCTGTGCTTTCTAAATCAAGCCATTTCCTTCTAAATACAAAAAAAAACCCGCCTTACATCATACCTGAAAGACATTATTTCACACCCAAGTAATGCCTTGTCATTTTCAAGGCCAGAAAAGGCGCTAGCCTCTCTAGAACTCATGACTCTAGTTCCAAGCTGCTTGCAAAAGTCCTGAATAGTTGAGGTCTTCTTCAGCAAATATTGTGAAAATAGAGAATATCTATTTCCTGTCATGGATGAAAGGATTATGCACAGTAATCTTCTTAAATAGTCTTGATGCCATGTGAAAAGGGATTCCAGGAACAACCTAGGAATTGAGGGGGAATAAAAAATGCAACTGAATTAAATGGCATCATAATTGAAATTGCCTTAGTGATAGCACAGCAGCGTTTTCCCACATGAGCCTCAGCAACTGCTTTAAGTGTGGCAATACATAGGAGCCTTTTAAGCAATGTGCATGTGTAGCAGCACATAATGGCTGCAACCAGTGGAAATGGATGGAATACTCTTAAAAGAGTACATTCCTATTGTTTGAGCTTTTGAAAGTTCCTATAGACTGCTAAATCAGGGGCATGTCTTGGTATTTGTAGGCTATCCAGTAAAATCTGGAGCAATATATGAGAGTTTTCCATTAGGGGACAGGTTTGCAGTGGTGTGGGGAGGGGGTTATTCTACCAGCTGGTAAAGCTGGGGTGTGGAAGGCTGGTACATGCAGGGCACCAAGGATAGCCCATTTTTAAAGAGCATTTTGTTCATGCGAACTGCAGCATTGGGAAGGGGGCTGAGGGCACAGAGGGTCAGAAAGCAAGAGTGGGGATGTCCAACGACAGGGCCACCCCGCGTCCCTCCCTCCTGTCATGGGTTGGTGCAACCGCAGTCTGGCTGCATTGGAGCAGAGATTTTAATCTGCACTGCAGCAGCAGCCATGCATGTCCTTTTCAGGTGATGCCCCAGTGGTCTCCTTGAACTGTTTCCCACTGCTCAGTCCTTCCTCAGAGGCACAGCTCCATGCAGCTCCATGGTCAGGCAGCACTGGTCAAGGCAGAGACCCCAAGGATGGCTGGTAAATGTCTGATAGGGCAGGATGTATCCAGCTAACTTGACTGAGGTGCCCCATGCCACATTCAGGATGAGCTGCCACTGCTTCTCTGGGGCCCAGATGAGGCTTGCTGCACCCAGCTCAGCACAGCACCCTGCTCCTTGGGCAGCTTCACTGTCATGGCTGTCTCTGCACTGAGCACAAGGAAGGTTATGCAGGACACAAAGGAGGGGACAGAATGGGGATAAGGACAGTGACAGGATGAGGACATGGAAAGGATGGGATGAGGACAGGGCCACGGTGGAGATAATGTGGCAGGACAAAGCTTGTTCACTGGGACAGAGAAGCTGGAAGCTCCAAGGCCTGGCTGTGGGAGGGGGTGTGGGAGAGCAGATGTTGGCAGTCCCCATTGCAGGGCTTTGCAGGCAGGGCTGCAAACTGCTTACTCATTCCTGCTCCAAATCACGCTCCTCCAGTGGCACAGTGGGGTGGCTGGCAGTGGGAAACCATCTGATTGAGAAGATCCCTACAGGAACAGGTTTCGCTGCTTTCAGGCTGCTGCTTAGATACCTGTGGGAGAGAACCAGGTTGCTTGTTTTCTGACCAAAAATAGAACAAAAAGATTAGTCCCCTTTGTTAGCAGGAGATCTAGCTTTAGACTTATGCACATCGCAGATAGAACAGGATGTAGCAGCTATGGCATGGCAAAGCTGATGGAAAGGACGCTGGAAGGACATTGTCCAGCTGAGCTCTTGCAGAGCAGGCCTCTGACTCTGTAACCCTCCACATCCCTGCATCCAGAGCCCCCCACCCTGGGGCTCTGAAGCATCTTCCTAGGAAGGTGTCAGACTGCTCCTCCTGGAACCAGCTCTTCCCTCCTGCCCTGTCAGCACCATCTCTCCTTCCACCACCTGAACACATCCCAGACTTTCTTAAACACCCCAAAACATGCTGCAGCCCTTTTCCTGGCAACCTCCCCAGCCGTGGGCTGATGCAGTGCTGGGTGCTCCCACGTGTCCTGCTTTGATGATGCTTAAGCCCAAAACTTCTCATCCCTCCCCAGCAGTTCTTCGCTTCCCTCTATAGCAGCCTGCCTTGTCCCCTGCAGGACTGGGGGCTCCACCACCATGTGCTATTTGCTGCCTCCGTCTCAAAGCCTGTGCTGCAGATGGGAAACTACTTAAATCCATCAATGTTTAAAGCCTTCCCCTGCATCACATACTCACAAGCCATGCCCAGTGCATTGCCCGCTACTCCATCTCTGTTAGCACAAAATTTCATGTCCTGAAGGTCCTAGTGGGATATGCTGTCATGGACCAATTGCCCGTTGCAGCTTCTCTGTCTCTGCAATGGGCAGAGCAGAAAACCTGTGGGAGAGGCCCCTGCTCCAAAACAGCCCTGAATGCCATTGCCTTTGCAGGACACCATTGGGCAGCTGGAGGATGACCTGCGAAACACCAAAAACGAGATGGCTCGGCACTTGAGGGAGTACCAAGACCTGCTTAACGTCAAGATGGCCCTGGATATCGAGATAGCTGCTTACAGGTAAGGCTGCTCTGATCCTGCTCTGCCTGGCCACCTCCCAAGCCCAATCCCCTGACCCCACCAGGCTGGGGTATTTTCAGGGACCCATTAAAGTACCTGGGAACACACTCAAGAAGATGCACCATTGTGTTGCTCATCTTCCCTGCCTGAGGAGCAGCCACGGCTCTATGGCATGCCTCTAGCAGACATGAACCATGTCCCTCAGTCACCCCATAAGCAGCTGCTCTTAATGGGGTTGGAAATTTCTCTCTCTTGCAAAGTCAAAGTAGATGCAAAAGGCAGAGTCCCTCTGGTTTGTGGTTTTATTTTCCTGGCATTTCTGGATGGAGAGGAGGGAATTGTCTCATGTACCCCATATTGCAAGTGCTCCAAAAAATATTCACCAAAGCATATTATTTTGAACCAGTTCCATGGCACAGCATGACCCAAGCCAGTGTCCACTGCAGGCTGGCGTGATGGCCTGGAGTGCCTGGACTTGCTCGCGGGTCACAGCATGCCCTCAGGCTTTGCAGATATTTCATGTAAGATATCCTAAGACTAACCTCTTCCCTTATGATGTGCTTGCAGGAAGCTGCTGGAGGGAGAGGAGAATCTCTTCAGCATGGGAAGCGTCAGCCTTTCAGAGCTCAATCCTCTCCCCAATCCCACTTACACCTTCCAGCCAAGAGGCTTTAGCTCCTCTACTCTGTCCTTCATGGAGGACAAGCAAGGAGAGGTTATTAAAGTGACCTCTAAAATATCATCCAGCAGGGCTGAGATGATTGAGGGGACCATAACCTCTGCCAAGAAAAGAGGGAGATTAAACCTGCATGATGGAATCATTGCAAATGCAAAGATGTAACTGTAAGGACTCCGTCCGTTTTGCATTTGAGGGGGAACAGTCTCCACTTGGCCTTTAAATTGCCTCTCTGGGCACAAAGCTGTGCTGGGCTTGCAGGAAGCCTCCTGGTGTTCCCTGGACACTGACCTGGGGCTGGCTTCCTTGTGAGTCCTGCCATGCAGAGGCCGAGCTTGGCACATTGCTCCCTTTTAAATGGGGCGGAGGCACGGGCCGGTAGCTAGATGCATGTTGGTCGTTGTTGTGGTGGCACAGTGGACTCGTAGTGGCACAGTGGACTTGTAGCACCCACCATCTCTCCCTCTCTCTCTCTCCCTCCTCCCACGGCATGCGAGAGGGAGCCAGCTCTCTGGGAAGGGGGAGGCAAGGGAAACAACTCAACATGTTTACTGTAACTAGTTTCAAGGCTACAGCCCTTCATCTACTATCCAAAGCCACTTATACCTGAACTCTTCCCCATTCCTCAAGCCACAGCTGTCCACTTTTAATGCCAGAAGCACAGAGATAGCTGTACTGGACTGTAACCACACCTGACACTTGGTCTATGAGCCACTTACGTTTTCAACTATAAGGAATGTTCATTTTATTTCATCCTGACGACTCCGTCTGGTTTTGGGCAGTGTTAACGCAGGCAGGCACAGGGCAGGGATGAGATGAAGGTACCACGATGGTGTGGAGTGCAGCACCTTATGTGGTGTCGCTGGCTCTGAAACATCAGGGTCTGCACAGCCCCTTGTTTGGCTGCACAGTTGGCAGATGAAAACCCTGCACTCCCATGAGCACTGTGCCCCAGCCAGTGCTGGGAAGCTGCAGGACTCCTAAGCACCAGCCCACAAAGCATCCTTGTCTCTGCTCTAACTGTTCCAATGTGCCAAATTTGATGTAGGATTTACAACCATAGGTTTCCTTCAATGCCTTAAAATTTGCCAATGATCGCTTTTGCAAGAGCTGGAGACTCTGTGTGTGTTGCCTCTCAGTGCCCTGGCAAGGTCATCGTCACGAGATGGTGGTGCCAGAGTCGTTTCTGGAACCAGCAAATCGTTTGCTCGCACTCTTTCCTCTTCTGTTGTAAGGCACAAGATAATAATTAAAAAGAAAGAAATAGTTACGTGGATCAAACTGAGCTGTTTTGTCTTCTTTGCTGCTGCTTTGACTTGGAAACAGACTTTGGTGTCTGGCCCGCAGCTGGTTTGGTCTCCAGCAGCCCCTTCAGGCCCCCACAAAGAGCTGGGTGTTGCGGTGCAGTGGCCAAACTCTACTGCTGGGGCTGCAGGGCAAGGCTGGTACCACCTATGGCAGTGGGGCCTGTCAGGCACTCAGAGGTGCCTGTTGCAGTAGCCCTTCATTGCAGGCAGTTCATGGCTGGCTGGCTGGGGGAACAAGGTGTCCCATGGCGGAGTCCACCCGCACTTCCCCAGAAAATCGTCTCTGAGGGTTCCATTTGCATCACCACCCAACAGTTCTGTCCCAAGGTGCCTGCCATTTCTCTGCTCTACCTGTGGGGGTTAAAAACAGCACCTTTGCCTTCACAAGTAAAGACAAAGTGATTTACACAACAGCAGATGGAAGAAGTGAGGGTGATTGTGCACCCACCCCCCGGTAAACACAGCAGCCAAAGGTGCCCACAGAGCTGGTATGACCAGGGCTGTCCTGTATTTGGATGATACCCATACTCTGCCCGAGATTTACCTGTAAAGGAGCACATGAAGGGCAATAGAAAGAGCACGGGTGCTGTCTATTGCCTTCCCATTCCTACCTTGTCCCACCACGTCACAGCAATCTGCCCCAGGGTCATGGCCTGACGGTCACTGGCTTCTCCACTACCGCTGCAGGCCAGGAGCCACTTCCCTTGACCCTGCCACACTGATAACCTTGGGGACGATGCCCCGGTGAGGCCACTCACAGTTGGGTGACACAGCCCTGGGAGAGCAGCCCTGTAAAGCAAGGGGCACCTTTCAGAGGCAGGGAAAGGGGCTCAGGGCATGGCTGGGGCAGCACATCCTACCAGCAGCCTCCAGCAGAACAGCACAGAGCAACCCAGGGCACCCAGGCAAAGCTTGGAGGGGGCAGGATCTGCAGAGTTAAGTCCAGGGCACTAGTACATAAAGCAAGGACCAACCAACCTCCAAGTATCTCTTGGCTCAGCTGTGAAGTAGGAAATGCAAACACATAGCATTTCTCTCAGACCACAGGGGAATAAAAGGCAGATGTGACTGCGCAGCTAGTGTAATATATTCTGAACCTCAAATACCCTCCAGTGCTGCTTTGTTTCTGTCCTTTGAGTATAAGCAGCCTGACCTGTCCTTTATACACCCAGCACAAGCCTCTGTAAGCATTCCTGCTTGCTCAGCTGGCTGGATGCTAGCAACGAAGATGGGAATTTTATTTTGGTGATACAGTGTGGAGGGGCTGCAGTCATGGAGGACAGCAACGGAGCTGCAGGAAGGACAAAGCACTGTTCTGGAGAACAGCTGCTTTGCAAGGGCCAGCCTGAGATTTCCTGCGTTTCTGGAGCTCTGCAGCATTTCAGTGCTGTCTCACGGTGCTAAGCTTCAGAGGTGTTAGGAGGGCAGCAGGCAGGGAGAGAATGTGGGCATTTAGGACACACCAGAAAGGACCAGACTGGATTTTGGATTATCTTCTGGTTTTGACAGCCCCTCTGCTGGGCTCTGTTCCTGTGGTTCCTGTAGGATCTGAGGTGCCAAGATTTAACTAACCTGATAGCAGCAAGTAACTAACCCACCCCACAAATGCCCTCCCAGGACAGGGTGAGCAAGAGCCCTGGCAGGATAGGCACACACTGCTTTCCTGAAGGACACAGCCCAACCAGAGATGCTGTGCAGCAATGGAAAAAGCTTCCAGGGAGGCAGGGCTGTACCCAGCTCCACAGCAGCCTCTCAGCTACCTGTGTCCAGCCTCTGGCTGCAATGCCTTGCTGTGGGAACCCAGCATCCCAGTGCCGATGCAGCCCCTTCTTGAGAAAGCCATTTCCTGGGCCTCAGCCCATTTAGGTTGCAGGACAGGAAAAGGGACTGCATAATGCTCACCTGAGGCATGCTGAGCCCCAGCTGACCAATTCATGCCGTCTGCTGTTGGGTGGGAAGACTGAGCTCCTCACTGGAGACATGGTGATGTGTGGCCCTTTCTTACCCTAAGGGAGGCCTGTGCCCACACTCTCCTCATCTTTAGGAGAACAATGAACACAGGGGGACAAGTCCAGCTCAGTGTGCTGCCAACACTGACCTCCAGCTACTATCTCCATCCAGACTTCCTTTTCTATTGCTGTCTTCTCCACGTGACTCCTTTCACCTGCCTGCTTATACACACCACAAGGCTCCTAAAGTGAAGCACGAAGTGGAAACCGCAATAACCCCTCCTTTGTGGTCCCATTTTTCTTACTGGGTTAAACACCAAGGTTGCCAGGGGAATGCAGTGAGTCAGACTGCAGCTGGTTAAAGATTTATATCTCTGAAGAACCTCAACCTCTGGGATAAAAGGCAGCTGTGAACACAGACTACACTGTGAGCTCAGGAAGAAGCAGAGAGGCACTGGAATGGGTTGCCCAGGGAGGTTGTGAATACTCTATCCCTGGCAGTGTTCAAGGCCAGGCTGGACAGAGCCTTGGGTGGGATGGTTTAGTGTGAGGTGTCCCTGCCCATGGCAGGGGGGCTGGAACTTGATGATCTTAATGTCCTTTCCAACCCTAACTATTCAATGACTACGATTTCTCCAGGATGTGTTGTCTTCACCTTACGCTTGGGAGAATTCCAGCCTCCACCCAGGGTGCAAACTCCCACCACAGGGCTGGCTGGTTGTTTTTTTTCCCCTGCATGGAGATCCTGGCTCATGCACATGCTGGCTGTGCTGTGGGGCTGCCTGGCTCTCCTGTTTTTTTTGTGACACTGGTGAAGTGGGACAGTCTGTGCAGCTTGGCACATTGCCTGGGGCAGGCCTATGTCACGGTCCTGCTGTTCCACTGATGGAAAAGCCTCATTCCCATTGTGATCCTGGAACCAAGGGTCCTTCAGCTCTGCCTGAGGTTCCTGCAACAACTGTACTGAGATATACAGCTCCTTAAAAAACAGAGAATCGCTGCACACAGAGAAGTTTTGCTAATGACTCTTGCCCGGATGCTGGAAGTCATTACAGAGTAAGCCAAAGGAAAAACAGCCAAAGGAAAAGAAAACCCCAAACATTTTTCCATTGGCAGGAATGCAAACATTCTGTTTTCCAGACTGAGGAAGAGCCCTGTCATCAGCAAGAAGGAATCAATAGGCAATTCGGAGCAAAGTCTCTTCCAGTGCCTTTGGCCGGATTCATCCAACTCGCTCCTTACCAGCTCTTAGCACAGAGACCTCTGCAGGGAGAAGAGCTTCTTCTCCAGTGAGTGACCATGCAGAGCCCTTAACACCAGCAGCCAGATAAATATGCCTGAATGAATGTCCACATCAGTGGGCTCTGACACTTTAAAGCAAACAGCATGAGCAATCCCAGCTCATTCATGCAAGTCTTCACAGGCGTATGGCAATAAGGGTCACTTGGCAAATGCTGTGTAACATGCAAAGAGGGTACTGCTTGGTATAGAGTGAGAGAACACTCATCGATCCTATTCTGTCCCAGAAGATTCCAGCTGAGCCAGAACGGTTGCAGAGCTAGGGTCTGCATTATGGATGGGAACACAGGGGTGCACTCCTAAGGCTTGTGCAGGGGCCTTCACTGAGACCCAGAGAAACCAGAGGGGAACCCGCAACTCTGGGACAAACAATTATATCCCTGGTGAAACAGGATGTACTGCAAAGACATTCTGCTGCACAGAAATGACCCCTCTGGTGGTGCTCAGATGTGGCCGCTGTAACATGAAGATGGAGCAATGTTCATACTAAACACAGACACACCTACTTGGAAGGGAAACATCCACAAAATTCCAGACTGCAATTCCAGAGCCCCAGGCACGCATCCACTTGCTGCTTGTAAATGGGAGCAAAGCTCTTGGGGTACTGTGAACATCAGTTCTGAAACAACAGAGGAACCAGAGTCGTTTCCCATTGCAGCAAGGTCATTTCAGCTCCTTTGCCTTTCAATACAGACAGCTGCTGGTTGCCAGCATCCCAGAGAGTACAGGATACTCAAGGTCCTGGGTCCCTACGCCCAAAGCAGCCTTGCAAATGCTCCAGCACACACGTAGTCATTCTCAGAGACTGTATACATGCACCAACCGAGTGTGGTCTGCAAGAACAAGCTGTTTGGAGATGTCATTTGGAAAAGCTGAGGTCAGACTGAAAAACACAGCTTGCACTGAGGCTTAGAACATCATTAAGTTTAGTTGATTTTTAACAGAAATGCAAAAAACCCCTCCAAGCCCTAGACGCAAGGCAGCTCATTAGCAAATTCCTAGTCTAGCAAAGTGGCCCAAGAGCTGTATGAGTAAGAATGCCTGGCAATGCTTGAAGCAATCAAAAATGTTTCAGCAAGCCAAAATATTCAGGCTAGATTATTAAGGAAGCAAAGATTATAGGAGCATACTGTAACTGAATGTCCTCTTTCCCTCCTAAATCCTTCCCCAGTCATACTCATCAGCCTAACTTCAGCCATATTTGAGAGAGCTGAAGGTCTCAAAGATACCAAACTCCTCCAGGTTTTGTGAGAGCAGGCTCTTAGGTGAAATACACTCATGGATTGAAAGGCTGGCAGAGGGCAGAGGTTATGAATGGCTCTACAATGAGGCAAGCTTCATTTGGAGCTCATTTGCAACAAAAAGACAAAGGTGTAAAAGCAAAAAACCCCCAAACACCACCAAACAAACCCAAAAGGCCCCACGCTAAAATAAGCTTTATTTTTTTAAATTTATTTATTTTTTTAACTGTTCACCCACTACTTGTTTCTTAAAACCAGCTGAATCCTTTCGGTTGAACTTCTCCATAGATAACTAACCCAATGCACTTGCAGATGGAACAACCTGCAACATAACAAATTCTGCCCAGATGTCTATCACTTAGCAAAAGTAAAGAAGAAGTAAAGTCTTCAAAAGAAACACACTTGGTCACTTTGGTAACAGGTACCAGTACCAGCCCTGTTGTACCCGAGTTTGTGATGGGGATCTCAGTTGCGGTTTGTTAATTGCCTGCCCTCACATACCCAGCACTAGTGTGGAGTTTACACACACTGAACTTATGTAAACAGAAATAACACAGAAATTATTGCTAAATGGAAGAATTTGACTCACGGTCACACAGCAAGCCAAGGACAGAGGGAAGTGGAAATGGGAATGCAGGCACCCCTGTGTTCAGCTTACCTGCTCACAGGGAGGAAGACCACCACCACTCCTGTCCTGTGTGTTGTGGCACACAATCTGCTATTTTATTGTCACCAGTAGGTGAAATGTTTTCCCATGTCTGTAAGGAAGAAAAAGGAGATTGCAGGTTCTGTGAAGGCTGTTGGGCTTCTCACAATGAGTTCTTACCTTTCAGTCCCAGGTATATGCAAGGACACATTGGTCGACCATTTAACAGTACCGCTTGTCAGCACAAGCTACACAAAAGCATGCTGCCAGCAGTGTGTGCTGAGCACACCCTTGGAACAACTGGTTGCCTCCCAGCACCACATTAAAAGCAGCTCTCCTAGGAACATGCTATTTTTCTCTACCTTTGCCAAGTCCCCATCACCCACTCTTCTAATGTTAAAATGCCTATTTTTCTTCCAAGGAAAACATTAAGATTTAATTTCCAAATAGACTATTTTACTATTAGAAAATACAAGCTCTTTTCCAATTTGGGAAATATTTCTTTTGCAGATCACTGCTGCTTTGACACAAATATATTGTTGTTACACTAAATCAAAACCAAGTGAAGATGGTGATGCAGCTCCAGCAGAATTTTGCAGCCGCAGGGCAGCCAATCAATATTGCATTTCGCCTCAAATGGGATTACCATTCATCTCAAAGAACAATAAAATTTGACCTGTTTATTGATTGAACTTGTATCTATGGCAACTGGCTGAAACCTCAGCAAATGTAAATATCCACCGGCTCATTCAACAAGGGTCTCTTAAAGACAACATGAGTAAAATTCAATTTCTGATTATGTTGCCTCCTCTCTTTGTGCTGAACTAGGAAGGGCTACAGAAAAATAAAAAAGTAGAAAAAATACTACAAATAAAAACCAAAAGTGTTGAGAACGTGCCATTTGCAACATTCCCTCCATCTCTCAGCAAGTATCTGTCACAGCAGAACGAGTGTATTTTAAAGTACCTAAACATTCAGGCTGGCACCTTACTGAGCACACAGTGTATTAGAAGATTCATGTGGACAATTCAACCATCTCCCTTTAAAAGAAAGGGATGTAATACATAAAATCTCCTATGTCTCCATTCATAGGCTCTCCCTCAGCTGCTGGAATAAACACCTCTCCCCCCCCATTTGTATGGAGCACAGATTTTGTAATGATGATACTCCACACTGAAGAAAAGTGAACACAGATATGCCAAGGGTGTAATTTCGCTAGGGGCTGTTAAAGTGCATTAACATAAATCATTGCACATAAATGCCTGATGATTCCCTCAAAGAAATTCAACACAGACTAGTATAACACCAGCTTGAAAGATTTATCAGTAAAACTCACTGGCTGCTTCACATCATGGAAATAAGCATTAAGGTTTCTCCTGGCTCATGTGTGCCACAGTCTGGTGGCAATGCAGATTAAGGCTGGGTGCAGTATTGGTGTTCAGAACATAACTGATAGTTACACATTGACATTGCAGTGCTCATCCATTTAGAGGGCTCAGCTGCATATTTCACTAGTCTCTTGAACCTTATCTTCCTATTACACTAAATCTATATTGGACACAAAACAGGCAGAACATAACCAACATGACTCCATGTTTGTGACTTGATTGTAGCTTGATTCTGCGTTTGTAAGAACTCCTGACACTAGGGCTCACCATCTCCTCTTGCTGGGAATTAGAAGATCTGTAAAGCAATTCAGAATTATGCTGCAGTACAAGTAGTATTTAATTAGGATCTGTGTTCGCCATGAAATCGCTAAGTAGGTAACCAGAAAATAAACCCAGAATTATTTTGTCAAGTGAAGAAACAATAGTGTCTATAAAGTAATGAATGAGTTCAAGCACACCTTCCGTAACTTCCAGAGCATGAAGCTGGCTCCTCTCCCATGAGGGCAGAAATACCATTCCATAGACGGCCTGTTGTTACAGAAGCTCTTCTATCATCAGGACCAAAAGTGACTGGAGGAAAGCCAAGGTTAAAAGGAGACCAACAGAAATAAAACAGCAGCAGGAGAGCTGAAAGAAGATTGGCACATTTTAAAGCAAGCAGACTGATTATGCAGGAAACCACACAGCCCACAGATCAGCCTTGGCAATAACTAAAGGTCACCCCTGCTGCATGCTGATGTGCCCCAGGGGTACTGCAGGGTTGGAGAGCAGATAAAACATCAGTGACTTCAAGATAAGTGTTAAGGTGAAAGAAAGCAGGATGTTCAGCCAGGAAGAATAAGCTAAGAATATGCTTTCTGAAGGCAGGTGAGGAAGAAATAGAGATGGAAGCAGACAAACGGGAAATAAGAGATCACTAAGCATTCATATTAAAATATCACAGGCAAAAGATTTTCAGTCCTCCTCATTAAGCCACTGAAAGAACGAAGTAGGAAGCCTTGGCCTTCTGCATTTTAGCTGGCATGTCATTTACCCTACAGAAAACCTCTCTTTAAACATATGCAGAAGCCTTTTCTTCCCCTTTTAAACAGAAACTGACACTGACATCAGAGCCAGTGTCCGCAAAATCATCTTGAGGCTATGTGAGTCAGCAGTATCCTAGAATGACATTCATTTGACTTAACTATCAGATTCTATATAACTGTTAAGCTTGGCGAATCAGCCCTTATGTAGACATGAAGTTCAAACCTGGATTAGGGAAGAGCTTGCAATGAAAAATGTGTCTATACTGCTAACTTTTTAAGCACAGAGCTATACATAGAAAACAAACCTATGAGTGATAGTGAAACAGGAAGTGGCAATATGAAGCATATGAACCCAGTGCCTTGCATAAAGCGTGGACCAGCACAGCAGAGAAAGATCCTGTTCACAGGGGACTCAATAGCAACAGCCATAAACATGAATGAAAATAATCTAGAGGTGGCTCTGACATAAAGATGTATGTATTGATGAAAACAGGGGTCCTTTAACTACGCAGGATTATTTCTCCTGTATCTGTGCTGAGAAATCATCTTGACATCTTTACTGAGTTATTTCTCACTGAAATCCTCATTAAAAGGAAAGTCGCAGAAATTCCATGTTACTCTAGCTGAGGATACCACACAGTTAGCTCCAATGAAGATTCTGGTATGAAACTACCCTTCACCATTGAACCTCCTAATTTAAATTTATCATTCTATATAACCCCAGAGCACACCCAGCAGTTTCAATATCAACGGCTCTAATTCTAAGCCTGACATAGGGAGCATGCCATGGAAATACGGGAGCTCAATTTTAAGTTGGCTAAAATAAAGTTTATTTTACTGTTACAATATATAATCTCTTATCAACACAACTCACAAAGTGTTTACAAAATAATCTCATTTTTTGCTGCATTTTAAACACTACTTTTATACAAACTTCAAAAGGTAAAATAGGAATTTGTAGCTACAAATGTTTTTGTTATTTTAGAAGCATTACAATAATTACTTTAAATAAGACTTTTTTTCCTATGGTGTCACATTCACAGATGATACAGAACATTTATTGTAAAGACCTGAGGAAGGATTCATGAAAGCTTTCTTTAAACAAAGGATGCCAGTCCTCTTAGGCTGGCAGCAAGCAAGTGCATTTCAGCTAACCTGGGTGCTCCAAAATACCTTACAAAGGAATCTCCTCCCTCTCCCAAATCTGACTATAGGGAGGGGGCTTGGTGCATAATGGCAGCTTTCATGAATCCCCACACTGATGACCTAGTATGCAGCAAGACTGTTAAGACACAAAACTCTGGTCCTTAATGCTGTGCAAGAAACCATGGAAACAGAAAAAAAAATTAATTATTACAGTTGCCACAAAACCTAGTATGTTAAATATGTAAAAATTAAAGTTCCTTAATGTCCTCTGTGACCCTGGCACTAACAAGCTAGTATTATATTACTTAACCCTGGTCTCCACTACAACGCACTAAAACACATTAAAAAGAGTGTAAAAAACTACCATCTCCGTGGCAGCTAGAAAGCTATGTGCTAAAGGATTTATGCTCCTGCTAGTCAAGTCAGCTGATGGATCTTACATGACAGCAGAGTGAGGCTGACAGTGATTATTTTACATACAGCAAGCAGGTAGAAAGAGGTGCTACCTTTTTAATTTTCATGCATAGTTTAACCAGCTCACAGCCGGCTCATCTCCACTAAGCCTAGAGATGCATGATCCACCATTTGGTATAAGCCAAACTACCAGCAAATATATTTCCAGTGCAAACAAAATTGTTTTTCTTCAAGAAAAACAATTAAATTTAATGCTACTTCTCAAAACCCAATGCTTACAATACATCATTTTCTACCTATTTTGGTCTGCATTTCTGAAGTTCCTTCCTCTTCCCAAATCATATCTGAAGACAGATGATCACAGTACACTTTATTTTTTAGGCAAATGACTGTCTCCTCCCCAAAATAACTTATACTGTCCACTGAAGATCATCCCTGAGAGCGCTGTTCTAGCTAGACACTTAGAAAACAAGCAGTATCTAATAGTTTAGAGGAAAAAAAGGCTGTTCACCCCATGAGCTCTTGTGGTTTTAGGAAGTAAAAAAATGCAGCTACTCTGAGCATTTCAATTCCCTGAGCAGAGTGAAATTTGAAGACAATAATTTGTAACACAAAGCATAGCAACATCTATAGCTGTACTTACAGAAGCTGGTTTTTGACAATGGTAAAGTCAGACGTTACATTATGAGCATACAGTAGTTCGTGGTAGCTCCTTGCTTCCTGTCACAGGAAATACAATGGCCTTCTTTGGTGAGAAACAGCAGTGAAGAAGCTTGATGACTTCGGATTCTTTTGCCTTCTGATATTCTACCAATCTTTAAGTTACAGTCATTGGAGATACCACCAGGCCATAGTGCAGAACAAGTAAACCATCCTAGAGAGAAGAGAAAGAAACTATCATCACACCAATTCACCTTCTTCATAAAGCACTTCTGTCACCACCTGGTATGACAGTCACTACTGCATGGTAGAACCTCAGCTTCCATCTCCCTTGCCACTTTATATCGTGCCCCTCCATATACTGAATGAAAGTGTTGAAATATCAAACCAAATAATTATATTCCCCTCTACTCTTTGTGCTGGAGAATGGTGTCAAAAAAGTAGTAAAATCTGGTACTTCGCTTTTATTTTAAAGTTATATTGAGATTATCTCATCTTCATACAATAGGCTTTCATTTACAACTCATGTTGCTTTCCAACATGATACTGTGGGGCAGAAAGATGCTACCAAAAGCTGTACAGGAAGAGCCCAGACTGCTACTGCACATTAAGTCATGATATTTCTCCTCTTTTGAGACTGCTCCACAATAAAAAACCTTTCACCTGTGAAACTGGGCACTTCCTGACTCATTAGACTTATGTCACTTAATTCCCACATAGCTGGTGAAAGGTCTAGCACTCACAGTCTGCTTCCACCCCTGATCCACTGGGAATCTGACTTGTTTAAATGACTTCTTATATGGACAGGCTTTAAAAAAAGTTTTCTTTTGAAGAGAGAAACGCATTAATCACAATGTTAGAACTGTCTGCCATAGATGTCTTTATAGTATGCAAGATAACGTATGCTCCAGAGAAGTTATACACTTGGGGGGTATATACCAGCCCATTAAAAGAAATTAAATCTTAAAAAGTTAATTATAAAAACAACAGTAAGACTCTTACCATTTTACAGGTTCTGTATTATAATACAGTAACAGTAAAAAGTACCATATTGGTCTAAATGCAGTGTTTTGGAAGAATACATATATATTTTTAAATAATAATTTGTTACGAATGTAAAAATGCTTCTGACTAGATGGTGCAGCCTCAACTGCTCACAAAAAAAAGAAGTCTCTGAGCCATTTTGCACCGAAGGAAATTTAAGATCAAGAAATTGATCTCAAAAAGGCTGTGCTTTTTCATGTCTCCATGACATGCTCTTTTTTGTTCCCTTAGGAATTCTTTTCAGACACACTGTCTGAATCAACACCTCTATGTTCTGCCTGGAAAATGACCTTTCCTTTGAAAAATACCCTTGTTTTGCCTCCAGTGCCACAAAGTTCTTTCAGCAGAAAACCACCCTGTTATTGTGTATAATTATTTTACTCCCTCTTCTACCATTAGTTGCTTTAGCTTTGTCTAACAGCTAAATGGTGGAAACACTGGAAACAAAGCTACTGCTCTAGGGGGTGTGTGTGTGTAGAAAAAAAGTGCAGTATGTTATTTTCAAGGAAAAAAAGAAAGTGGAAGAGCTATTGGAGTTTTCAAATGTGATAGTGAAAGAAAAGAGATTCATAGCAAAGGAGAACAGATCTGCAGCAGCAATACTTTCATCAATTTAGCCAACATGCTCGTTTAGTAAAATCTGAAACTCTGCTTCTGGTTACTGATATTTTCATTTACTTAAAGAGGAGATTAATATTCTAAGTCAGGAAAAGAGGGCACAAAAAAGAAGCCAATTAAAAATCCCCAAAATTTAAAAATATAAGGTCATAAAAATGGCCATGTCAACACAGACCCAAGGGCTACCCAGCCCCATGGTGAAAATCTTGATAAAAATACATGAAAAGGGCAAGAATGCCACCTCCCTATAAAATTTTTCATTTTCAAAAGCCTTTGTCAGGAAGTTCCTGAGGACTAAGTTAACGTTGCTTTGTATCAAAGTGTCTTCTGATGACTTGACTTCTATGAACCTGGTCTGTTGCTTCTGAATCTACAAACTTCTGGCACCCAGAAGTCAAACCTAAAGGCAATCAAATCCAAATCACCGGACATGGTGATGTCAGTCATAAGATCAAGACTGAAGATCTGAAAAAGGGGTTAAAATGGAGGCACTGAGAAAACTGGATCAAACTATTTCAAAGGAACCATTAATACCAACCAGAAGGCTGATGCTGGAAAGGGCAGCACATTAGAACACATATAAAAGACACCATAGTCAAGCTACAACAAATATACTTGTTCCCTAACTCTACAGCTACAGATGATATAAATGGCTTCAGAGCAACAGTAAATGTGCTCTGTGAGTCTCATGCAGCTTCACTTTCATTTAAAAGATGCTTATGATGACAAATGAGGGCCTAGTGTAGGATAGGTGCCAACCAACCTTAAGGTCAATGGGCAGGCATGACAAAACCCTATTTTATTCCTGTGGTGTTATATTAGTGCCAGCTCACTAACATTCCATCTTCTCATGCTGTTAATAACCAGAAATCTGCTTCTAATTCCTAAACAGATATAAGAAGAGACAGGAGCTTTAACTCACTTCATGCGTAGCATAAGGTGGGACAACTGCGTTGCAACATGAAGAAGTGTTCTCATTTCTTGTCAGGTAGAACAGGCACTGTGAAGTTACTTATGAACCTTTTGACACACAGTACACTGTTTTGACACACAGCTCACTGTGAAGTACACCTTCACAAAGGTATACTTATTCCTTGTGCTTGTGAGCTACTTCGACTGAAAAAATAAGACACATTCAAGCTTTTTTTTTTTTTTTGAGAACTGTAGTCAAAACCCAATTTTTCTCTACAGCAGAGTTTCTTAAAGGAAAGAAATATTAATACGAGAAAATGCTGCAATGTATTCTTTGATGAATGAGGTTTCAAATGTCCTATTTGGCAGGAGGACATTTAAAGAAATTATCTATCTACACAGGAAATACCCCTGTTAAACCAAAGACCAAACTGACTATAATGCCTCTGTACAAACAGAAGTTGAAAGTTAAGCCAGTACCGGCACTGCTTACACTGTAATTATTCACTTTTTAAGCACTATACATTTCTATATATGTTCAGCTGCTTTCTCTTGATACTGCTCTTAAAAGGAAATCCAAACAGGGAACAGCTTATTAGTATTCCACTGCTTATTACAAATCTCGAATCAGGCCAAATCAGACATCCCTCCTCCTCTAGCCAAAAGCAAAACTCTCTGGTGTTTTTTGCCACACATTTGTGAACCTGACCTAAGCAAATTGTACTGTTACACACAACCATAAACTTTAGAGTGGAACTGACAGACCAGAACATTACAGCATATACACATTCTGATGTTATAAAGCACTAGCAACCAGAAGCGCCCTGCTTTCCAAATTCAATATCCCCACAGCAAAGAGTAAACCACTTCCACAGCAGATGTGTGCTAGAGGGTCACAGTAACTAACTTAGATCACAGCTCTTACTGTCTAGCTCAGGAGAACAAAAAAATACGGCAGCACTGGGCTATAAAAGGTGAGAACTACAGAGACCATTATAATCCACAAGACCTCTGTGCCGAGGGCCAAGGACATAAAGGACTACTACTCTTTCTAGCTTTTACCATGTGTGAACTTACTACATCCATCAGTGACACACCGCTCTGAGAAGGTCAGTTTCAGACAAATAAAAATAACTAGCAGCTTGGATCACACTGCATTCGTGCAGCAGAGGGGAGGGATAGAAATTATATTCCCATGTAGCTAACAACAATCTTACTTCCTCAGCTACTTGATCAAACTTTTAATTACAGGCAGATCTCAATGCTTGGTTACAAAATTAAGCCTTTAAAAAAATTCCTATCAGTGTCTTTCATCTCTTTTAGCAGTAATTTTCAGAAGTTTTACACTGTTTTAGAAATTATATATGAAAAAAGTCACTTTGCTTAAATTATGTGCAGCAAATTTTTTATGTTTTAGCTCTGAACAGAGCTAGAAATCCTACTTTCAGCTCTCAACCTACCACCCAATTTCAGAAGTGTTAAAATACCTTCAGATCTACAGGATTAAACATGATTTATTGCTGATTTTTTTTAGGCTTATATTTACTTCTTGGAAACTACCATGTAAATTGTTTCCATTCAAGCACTAGCATTTCTTGCCTATTTACTCCAATTAAAACAAACTGAATAGGTTACAATGGGGAGAATGTCAGGAATATTTATTTTTAACGTCAAATCACACTTGATCTTCCCACACTTGTTGGAAAGGCACATAGTAATTCAGAACAGCTAAAATCCTGCTTGCTTGTTCCTACAGAAGACTTACATTTAATTGAGGCTCTAAGGCATCACTACACGTTGTTACTCAGTAGGAAGAAAAAAAAAACCCAAGCCCACTCAAAATCTTCATAAGACAATCTCTGAGCATTTAAGAACCATTCAGGAGGAATAAAAGCCCCTAAAAAATTACAGTAATTATGGTCCTGAAAAATAAATCTCACACTCAATATGTTTTGCTGCATTGCATTGGAAGAAACTCACAATGTAAATGCTGCCAAAGAATGCATATTAAAATTAATGCCTTTGGCAACGAGAAACTTATCTGCATTTTTTATATCACTTTTCTCAGCAAAATAACTGCTGTCATCAATGAACTTGCAAGTAAAAAACGTGACTCAAGAGCAGTTACTTTCCTCCTCTAGCAGTGTCTGTACTTATCTAAATAAAATCCCCCAGTGTTTACTCCTTTAAATGACTTTGTATTGCGTAAGTAGCTACTGAAGCTGTTTTCTTAGCATGAAGCATCTATAATGACCCTCAAAACTGGTAAATGACAATGGCAGTTTGGAAGAGTGCTTCAGTATCCCAGTGAGAGCTGCTAGGGGCAGCCAAGCTCCAACACTGGTTTGGAAAGGCTGGAAGGTTATGATGGCACAAGATGCCCTTGGAGCTCAATGTAAAATCCACCAAGCACTATTTTATAGTTGTAGTTGCACTGGGCAAGGACAATCATGCCCCTCACTGAATTTCAGGTCTTGGTGAAAAAGAAATAATCCTTACCATTTGTAGTTTTGACCTATCTTTTTTTCTCCTGGATAATTGTCTAAAAACATATTTCCAAGGGTTTTTAATCCTGGAAATGCATCCTCTTGATTTCTGATAAATAATAACAATGTAACACTATAAACTATGAAACTTTTACAATTATTTCAATACCAAGAAGCAATTGTGCTTTATTTCTAACATTCGCACTTCAACTATTTGCTATCCTAAGAGGTTCTGTAACAAAATGAAGAAAAATTAAGGGTGACACTGATCTTTCAAATTTCCTTGCGAAAGTGACTACAAAAGCACAAGACTCCACAAAAAGCAAAAATCTTCTCTTTGCCCAGTAGAGCAGACTTGCAAGAATTCATCACTAGCATACTGATTTTGTAATAACGAGATTTGAAACATCACTGGAGAATGTAACTCAAGACAACTGTTCTCCTTGTGGAGCTGCTGGCTGGTACTTCGCCATTAAACATCAGTCAGGCAGACCCAATTCTGACAAGGAATGGAAGACACTAAACTTCAACTAGACAGATCATGTCAGAGAACAAACTGATGAAATTTTCTCTAAAGTGCTTCCCTAAGAGCATTTCTCATACAGGAAAAGATTTTGTGCTAAGATGAAGTCTAAAAGCGTGTACATTTGACTATACCCCTGGACTGAGAAATAAATCACCCCCTGCTGTTTACTGAAACTTTCAGTAGAGGACACTTGCATCACTATGTGTTGATTGCTGTATTTACTTACTTTGAGTTCATTATGCTAGGAACAAGTTTGTTACCAGTGCTGGCTTTCTCCTGGTTTCTATCCCCTGCTCCCTAAAGTAGGTTAGGTTACACTTTATTTATTTCTGCATGTTATTATATGAACAGCTAAACCATCAAGTATGGCATTTATTCCCTCTGACTGCAGAAAGAGAGGTACACACAAGCCTCAAAGATTTTTAATGGGTACCAGCACTAGCATTAGCCACACTTGTCTGCCCTGACTGAGGGACTCCTTGTTACTCAAATCAGGTAAAGGTGAAGCAGTGTCCAAGATACCTCAAAATCAACTTTCCACTTGACCCAGAAATCCTCTTGTGGGGGCTTGAAAGGGCTCAGCAGTAAATTTACATGCAAAGATTGTGCATATGTTTGCACAAATAAGTCAAGAGAACTGAATTTGTTATTTTAACCCTTTAGCCATCTCCTCAGATTACTTTCCAAATAAAATACCTATCTAAATCCTATTTTTTCCTACTGTATTAGATTAAACAGTAACTTTTCAGATATCCAAGTTTAAATAAACAGCTTACCATTCCTCACAATTTCACATCTGTGTCTTACTATGCACTGGACAGACCACTTCATTGCTTTTGCTGCACTTCTAAAATGGTATGACCCTTCCCATTATAAAGATGCTTGAAAAGATTTCCAAGGAAGTAAGAAAATGCTTTCCTATTTGCAGAGTCAGCAGCACTTAAGACAGTAAACTATCAACAAGAAATAGCTGTCTATACACTCATGCTGTAAGCAGTATTGGTATATTTGGTTTGTATTTTTATAAGCAAGTTTATGTCCCTGACCTAATCACACGGCTGGCCCTATTTCGGATGCTTCAGGTCCTCCCATTTCTTGCAGAGATGCAACTGCCAGGGAGGAAGACAAGGAATGTTAATTGAAAGAAAAGGCTGGTATGATTTATCACTGGTAACAACCTGTTTCAGAATAGGAAAAAAAACCCACCACAAAGCCCTCATGTCCAGGTCATCATCAAAGCACCAAGAACATTCTTAGCACATGGTGTACCTCTCAACTCCACTTGCAATATAAAAAATGTTTTGTGTAAGCTGGAAAAATTTTTCATAGTAACCTCTTCAGCCAAGCTGCTGCTACCTAAGAGCTTAAGGAAGGAAGTCTTTTACTTTAAAACAGAAAACCTGGAGCAAAGCCCAAGCTCCATATGTACCTGTACTGCACTCTCTCCTATGGCTTGACGAATTTCCCTCAGAGTCTGGTAGTGTTCTAGGAGGTGATCACCGCATATTATGTCCACCTGTGAAAGAACATAAACACCATCAAGTTCAACCTACCTTTGGACAAGTGAAATGGTATCTAAGTCCTTCACAATGGATCACAGGAGTTCAATTCTAGCATGTTAGACAATAAAGCCATCCTTACCTTTGTTGGCCAAATGTACTCAGCACACGCAGCGCTGTTGCACTGCCCTAATGTTTCTTACCCCATGCCCCTAACCTGGGGCTCACTTCTGGAACAGTTTTATTGTTTCACTCCCAGTTTTGTGCCTCCACTGAAAAAAGTTCTCTAGTAACAGCTGTGACAAATTTAACGTGAATTTAGAGCATGTATTAAAACAATCCCACAAACATCCAGACTCATTCATTAGCTGCAAAAGAGGGCAAGTTGTTTGTGCCGCTGACAATGAGCCATTGCTACCCTCATTCCTACCTTGAGCAAGAAAACACGTGAATAAGCCTGCTTAATATGACTGCTTGAAGAAGTGTTTTAATAGAAAAGCTCATTGTATGCCACCCTCAGCAACCACATCCCACAGTCCTCTTTCGAAGTGCAATCAATAGCTCTGTGATGCAAGTGAAGGACACACTCAGCAATTCTAAGTGATGTCCTCTAATGCAGCTAAACTATGCCACTGAGGTCTGCAATTCCACAGGAGGCACTTTTATTAAGTAACTGCCCACAAAACCAGTAAGATTTTTTTTGGGAAAAAAAATTAAATAAAATGAGTAAGTGGGCTATTCTGAATTCCTTGCCTTGACTATTATAAAAAATAAGCCTCTTTAGGAATTTACTTCACATAACGTAAATCTAGTCTCTAACATTCTAAATTAGAGCAGCTAACACAGCACTGTTTCCCTCTCAACTGCAGCTTGCTTACATTTTGCTTATGAGCAATTTTTAGATACAGAAATGAGAGCTGTCATCTGTGACTTACAATGATAAAACCTCAATGTTAAAGTTAAGAGCATTGACAATGAGCTGTCCCGCAGATTTCTGCAAGGAAAACATCTAAGCTCTGCCACTGCAGTAGTTGGGGAGCATACTGCAATGTCATTATGTATTCTCTTCCACAGACACTTCACTATAGGATACACTCTGTGCTTAAGCTGTTCAATTCCCCTGGATTTATGCTCTTTTGCGTGCTGACCCACTCTCTCTCTTTCAGTCTTCATGAAAAGATTTGGGAAGATTTATGTCTCATGCTGGCAGACTGCATTGTTTCGAGAATCAAAACACAGGAACTCTACTCCTTGGAGACTCAGAAAGGGCTAATTTACCTCACCATCTGTATAGTATGAGAATGATGTAGGATACTCTGTTCATGTTAGGTTGAACCTTAATGTGCAGAAGAAATGAACTGCTCAGCACTACTTTTGATTTTAGCTCCTAGGGCAAAACCAGCAAGTAAAAACTAATCTGGATGTAACATTAAATACTGATTAGCTGATTACACATGTAACATATACATTCATATTTCATTATGTATACATTCATATACATTACTGATTATATGTGTATACATTTAACAGCAACATTAGATGCATTTAACACAGAACCTGTAAGAAATATATTTCTTTTTGAAAGCTGGCTACAGTTATTTCTGCTGTTTCCCATGTATTCTACCCTCTAGTTATTACTGCAGGAAGGATGGCATATCTGCTTTGCTTTTCAGTGATATACAAGTTTAATCACATTTGCTTTATAGGCTTACTTTTATAATTTTTACACCATTAAGGCACTGAAAACTCAATCTTGCTCCCACTGAAGATACATACATAGATATTTTATATATTCTACAGAAACAGAAAATCTAATCTATTTGCCCAATATAGATGCCAATGACACAGTGACAACTGCTGTTTCAAAACAGAATCAGAACGCTTGTTTGAAAATATCCCACTCTGACCCTGCTGCTAGAGTTTCAAATGCTCATCATTAAAGATTCAGTGTCTTCTAATACATTGAGAAGTTTTTCACATTTAACATGTTAAAGTGCTCTGAATACCAAACGTTCAATCAACTCATTCCAGTACCAAAGCCTGAACTTCTGCCTGCTAATTTGATGCTAGGAGTCATTCTATAAAGACAAGAGAACAGAACATAAAATGGAAAAAAAAACCCAGCTCAGCGAGAAAATCAGTTGTGAAATGTGCCTCGGAGGAATCTTTGTGCCATACAGGAATTAATATATTCCATCGCAAAAGAAGCACCAGCAACTCAAGTACTATGGATTTACTATAATTTCAACTGACAGGTAAGAATGAAGCCAGCTAGTACTGATAGGCAGTGAGGCAGCAGTAAATATCATTTGACCTTTCACTGTGAGGAAACATGAACGTGTAGCTGATGTACAGTCTCTGAACAGCTCTATTAAAATTCTTATTAAAGCAGCCTTTCTATAATGCCACTTATGTTCTTTAGGTGGCATGCCTGTTATTAGCGCTATTTCTCTAAAAGCCATGATAAAAGTTCAGTTATATATTAATACTAAATAGGATGGAGATAAAATTGGAAAATATTCATGCAAGGGACATCCCACATAAAATTAATACCAAGGAACAATTTGGCCCAGAAAGCAGTAGACTCTAGTCAGTAGTTTCTATGCCAACCCACACTATCCAGGGAAGGATAAGGAAAAAACAAAGTTTTAGAGATTGACATGAGTATTTGGGCTAGTTATACAAAAAGCTGACAAATTTTTCCATTTCTCTAGCTGCTATTTACTTTTCAGAGGTACCAGATACTTCTATTCCAGTGTCTAAGACTAGCATGAAGAAACTGCATCAGCAACTACGTTATGTGAGCACAGACTTTCTTCTGGTCTTTCCCCAGGCTGTGATTTACACACATCTGATTATGGAACATTTCCATTCCACAGGCTACATTAATGAATTCAAACCAGCCAAGCTGCAAGTCTTTCAGCAGTCTTTCACAGAGTGAATGGCAAGAAATACTGCTGCAGGATGACCTCAAAGGAAATAACACTTTGCAGAAAATTTCTCATTTTCTCCCCACTCTTCTGCAGAATGCAAACTACACAGACGTGCAGTAGATGCTGATGCCAACTACCTAATGGATTCCAAGCAGCATAGCCTGTGTTTAACCCAAATTAAATGTTACCTACTTAGTTATCACTAAAAATTCCAGTTGTTCAGAAATTATTTTCATGCATCCCCCATCAAATTCCATCAATAATATTCAAGACAGACCTTGTCATTAGAAATATAAACACATACAGAAAATTTATGGCCAAAGCACAGAGACCAAAACAAAGCACCAGAAAGAGTAAACTACAGTCTGTCAGCTCAAGTGGTAGATAAAAATAAACAAAGCCTTAACCTTTCAGATAAACTATGAAATTTGAATGCTAATCCATTTGCAAACTCAAATATGGAAGTCTAGAAATAATTTGAAGCCTTAGAATAGCAGAAAACATAGGCAGTGACTTTAACTGCTTTTTAGACTTTTATTTATACTGCCACATGAGTCACAGAATCACAGAATCACAGAATCCCAAGGGTTGGAAGGGACCTAAAAAGATCATCTAGTCCAACCCCCCTGCAAGAGCAGGGTAACCTACAGTACATCACACAGGAACTTGTCCAGGCGGGCCTTGAATATCTCCAGTGTAGGAGACTCCACAACCCCCCTGGGCAACCTGTTCCAGTGCTCTGTCACTCTTACAGTAAAGAAGTTCTTCCTGATGTTAACGTGGAACTTCCTATGCTCCAGTTTACACCCATTGCCCCTTGTCCTATCACTGGATATCACTGAAAAAAGCCTAGCTCCATCATCCTGACACCTACCCTTTACATATTTGTAAACATTGATGAGGTCACCCCTCAGTCTCCTCTTCTCCAAGCTAAAGAGACCCAGCTCCCTCAGCCTCTCCTCATAAGGGAGATGTTCCACTCCCTTAATCATCTTTGTGGCTCTGCGCTGGACTCCTTCAAGCAATTCCCTGTCCTTCTTGAATTGAGGGGCCCAGAACTGGACACAATATTCCAGATGCGGCCTCACCAAGGCTGAGTAGAGGGGGAGGAGAACCTCTCTTGACCTACTAACCACTCCCTTTCTAATGCACCCTAAGATGCCATTTGCCTTCTTGGCCACAAGAGCACATTGCTGGCTCATGGTCATCCTCCTATCCACCAGGACCCCCAGGTCCCTTTCCCCTTCACTACTTTCCAGCAGGTCAACCCCCAACCTGTACTGGTCCATGGGGTTGTTCTTCCCCAGATGCAAGACTCTACACTTGCCCTTGTTAAATTTCATCAAGTTTCTCCCCGCCCAACTCTCCAGCCTGTCCAGGTCTCGCTGAATGGCAGCACAGTCCTCTGGTGTGTCAGCCACTCCTCCCAGTTTTGTGTCATCAGCAAACTTGCTGAGGGTGCACTCAGTTCCCTCATCCAGGTCATTGATGAAAATATTAAACAGCACCGGTCCCAGCACCGACCCCTGGGGAACTCCACTAGTCACAGACCTCCAGCTAGATTCTGCGCCATTGACCACAACTCTCTGCCTTCTTCCTTTCAACCAGTTCTCGATCCACCTCACTACTTGATCGTCAAGCCCACACTTCCTTAGCTTATCTATGAGGATGCTGTGGGAGACAGTATCAAATGCCTTACTGAAATCAAGAAAAACTACATCTACCGCTCTACCATCATCCCTCCACCTAGTCACTTCCTCATAGAAGGCTATAAGGTTGGTCATACATGACTTCCCCCTCATAAAACCATGTTGGCTGTTCTTAATGACCCCCTCATCCTTGATATGCCTAGTGATGGAGTCAAGAATAAGTTGTTCCATCACCTTTCCAGGGATGGAGGTAAGGCTGACCGGTCTATAATTACCCGGGTCCTCCTTCTTGCCCTTCTTATAGATTGGTGTGACCTTTGCCATCCGCCAATCCTCAGGCACCTCGCCCGTTTCCCACGATTTACCAAAGATGATGGAAAGTGGCCTAGCAATGACCTCCGCCAGCTCCCTCAGCACCCGTGGGTGCATTCCATCCGGACCCATCGATTTACAGATGTCCAGATTGCATAGCTGATCCCTAACCCAATCCTCATCTACCAAAGCAAACTCCTCCTTTGTCCTGACTCCTTCTGGGGCTATAGAAATCCGGGGCCCTCGGGGAGAGTCTGCAGGAGTAAAGACAGAGGCAAAGAAGGCATTCAGCACCTCTGCCTTCTTTATATCCTCTGTCTCCAGGGTACCCACTTCGTTCAGCAGTGGGCCTATATTGCCTCTTGTGTTAGTTTTATTTGCTATGTATTTGAAGAAGCCCTTTCTATTGTCTTTAACCCGACTAGCAAGATTGAGTTCCAAGGAGGCCTTAGCTGTCCTAATTGCCTCCCTACATCCTCTAACAACTGTCCTATATTCCTCCCAAGCGGCCAGCCCCTCCTTCCATAATCCATAGATTCTCCTTTTCCACTTGAGTTTGCCCAGCAGCTCCTTGTTTAACCACGCCGGTCTCCTAGATCCCTTACTTGACTTCCTACTCATTGGGACGCTCCGATCCTGAGCTTGGAAGAAGCGGTCCTTGAATGCTAACCAACTATCTTGAGCCCCTTTACCGCCTAGTACACTTTCCCATGAGACTTCCCTTAGCAGTTGACTGAAGAGGCCAAAGTTGGCCCTTCGGAAATCCAGAACTGTGGCTTTGCTAGGTATTCTATTCCTCCCACACAGGATCCTAAACTCCACCATCTCATGGTCACTGCAGCCAAGGCTGCCATTGACCGTCACCACTTCGACCAAACCCTCCTTGTTGGCGAGTACTAAATCTAGCAGCGCTGCTCCCCTAGTTGGTACGTCCACCATTTGCATTAAGAAATTATCATCAATGCACTCGAGGAACCTCCTAGACTGTGAATGACTGGCTGTGTGAGTCTTCCAGCAAATATCGGGGTAATTAAAGTCCCCCACGACGACTAAGGCATGTAGTCGCGAGGCTACTTCCAGTTGCCTGTAGAAAGCCTCATCAACTCCTTCGTCCTGATCAGGAGGTCTGTAATAGACCCCCACAACTGTATCACCCGTGCCAGTCAGCCCCTTGATTCGTACCCACAGACATTCCACTTGCTCCTCATCCGACCCCGGACAGAACTCAATACATTCTAGTTGCTCTCTCACGTAAAGAGCCACTCCACCACCTCGCTTCGCTGACCTATCTTTCCTAAAAAGGACATAGCCATCCATGACCACATTCCAGTCATGTGAACTGTCCCACCATGTCTCTGTAATCGCCACTAGATCATAACCTTTAGCCCGCACACAGACTTCTAACTCCTCCTGTTTATTCCCCATGCTGCGTGCATTGGTGTACAGGCATTTCAGGGAGCCAGTCCTAGTACCCTTTTTCCCCTGCGGGACAGGGTCTAAAAAGCTATCCTTTCCCACAAGTGAAACAAGAGATTGATCGTCCTCCTTAGCCCGCCATCCTTCAATCCCTAGCATGTTCCTCTTGCTTATTTCACATTTCATTAACCTCAATCCAACCCACTTCTGCAGGTTAATGAAAAAATGCAAATATTATCTAATATTCTACACAAACTAAGTCAAAGAGGTCCAAGCACAGTCAGTAGCCCAAAAGAATGAGTAACATACTTTCTACCACTTGGTTGCTGAATATGTTTTAACAGGGAACAAACAAAATGTTCTTAAATAATACTTTCACAGACTGTCAAACTAAGCTGATGCTCAGTAGGAACTGATCCCAGTCACAAAATAACCACACCTAGCCTCCTTACTAGAAGTTTCAATAACAAAGCCAAAAATGCATCTGAAATACTAAGAAGAGAATGGAGGAAAGACTCTGTGCCCTCCTTACAGTCAAATCTTTCCAAGCACCAGGTAAGGCGCAATTAAACACTGTGGCAAGAAGTTTTCTGGAGATCACGGCAGTGCATTTTAGCACAATAATGCCAGAAACATGCATTTCTGAAAGAAATTTCCCAGTTTCCCAAGGGAATCTACTTCTTGGACTCTAGTCCCAAGCTGAGTACACCAAACTGATATTTTATATAAAAATTGATTATTTTAGGTAACAAAGAAGGGGAGAGAGACTGAAATCAGAATTCAAGAAGTAATTTTAAAAACAAAAATTTGCTGTGCTTAGTATCTATTTCTTCATTAACATATTTTGGGGAACACTACAGGAAATGAACCACTACAGTCCTCGCTCTTCCAAATCTCTAAAACCAACCAAGCACGCTTTACATTTATATTCTTTGCACATATGGTTTCCAATCTATTTCCCTAAACTCTTCTGCCTGTGCTAATTTATATTCAGGTTCTTCCTAGATTTGTTTTACAGTTTCCATTTTATTATTCATCCAAGGAAGCTGAAGAAAAACACATCTCATTAGGCTTATTAAACCTTCAGTGACATATCTGACATATCTTCCACTTCTGTATGTTTACCAATATACCAACAACTTCAGTTCTGCATACTACAATGAGAAGGTGACAGTTTAGTACACACATTTCTTTAATCTTAAATCCCTGTATGACACAGAAATGATCAATCAGGACAAGAAAAATGCTTCCTGCTTTGTTTCCCTAATTCCCTAATCTTTGAAAAATAAGCTGGAATATCTTCAAGAAATCAGTCACCATTTGTGGCATGACAATCAACTTCAGGTTTCCAGTGACCAAAAAAATACTTGCTGGTAAATAATGGAAGCAGATCACTTAAGGGGTGGGGGGGGGGTGGGGGGGAAGCGCAGCACGGAACCAGCAGCCAACAAATCTGACTGTAGAAGAAAGGAGATTTAACATTTTCTGCAGATAGGTAGGGCTTGCAAAGAAGAGACGAAGAGATTACACCTAGCCCATGACTGTGCCTTACTCCAGGATGGCAAACTGAATACTAGCAGTGACAAAAGTAACTGGGTAAAAGGAAGTCTTAGTATCATCTGCTTTTGAGACACAGTAACATTTACCCATTAGGAGTGGATCACATCCTGCTGGTGGCATACAAGCAGAAAGCAACAAATGGGGGAAAAAATCCTCAAGTTACCTGTCTTAGATGATCTCAAGATTGCAAAATCTGAAAGACATTCAACATGGAGGCCTAAATTGACTTTGAAAGATGGGTAACTGCACTTTCCATTACAGATGCTCTGTGTTCCTTAAAACTGAGATTCTGTTGTACTGCTAAAAAAACCCAAACAAAACAATTTCTTCCTCTCACATAAATGACTCAATGCAAGAATTTTTTCTAGCCTCATTTTTACACTATTTTTATTTGTTCACAATATCAAGTTACCACCACCTGAAAGCTAGAGACTCTCACTGAGAGGAAATCAGCAATTGAAAATACATTACTTCCTCAGAATGATGAATAATTTATATCTAATTTGCTTTGTTGCCACTGAAAAGGTAAGTGGCATGAATAAATCGTCATTACTACGGCACACAGTCATGCTGCATTGTCTCAGACAGCTACTGCTGTATGAAAACACAGCCTTATCTCTATAGCCAGCACTTAACTTTCACCATTTGCCTATCCTCACCAGTATCAGCTTGATTTTACCAGTAACTGACAGCTTTAAGAATCATTTACACATCATGGAACTCCTGCATCTGCTCAAATGAATGGCTGCTGAACTACACTGAAGAATTAAAAACTGGTTCTGACACACAATTCCTATCAAAAGGGTTGATAAACATGAGGTTAAATTCTTCTGCACCATATTCTGTTCCTTTGAATTCTTATTTGAAGGCACGTACCTGCATCTGCATTCATACCATCCATTTACATACACCTTTCATTACATCCACCCAGAGCATTATTCTTTCTTAGCCATTGTTTGCCTCTTCAACATTCAGCTAAATTTTACTGTTATTCAGCTCCTACCTGTCTCTGCCCTTCATATCCTCCCATGCTCAACACTCTTCTGTCTACATACTCAGTTTTATCTTTGAAAAAGCAGTATCTTCTGGTTTTGCATTTAACCTGCTGAAATCTTACATGGCACTTCAGAAACTCTAGGCAAATAATACAGTATTATAATGAAAATGTAACCATGTTGCAAGTGAGTTGAGTTGTTCCTTGTAGATCACAACATTTCAAACATTTAATTTTTTTAATCCTTATTGTATTAAAAGAGCCTAACATTACTTTTTAGACTCTCATGAACAACGGAAATATTCTGTCTGAATGCAGGCATTCACACTGATCACAGTGAACTTGTAAATGCCACTATATAGTCACATACCTGACAAGTAGGGTCCAGATCCATTTTTCTTCTGAGGAATTTCTCCACATGTCCAACTGTTGCCTCCCCAGAAACACGCACAAACTTCTTTTCCAAAGGCTGCAAAGAATAAATGTGAGATTTTAGGCTAACATAACATTTTCAGCCATCATTCCTTGAAAACCCCAAACCCAAGTGAAAGCCCAATAACAGAGGGAGACAGCTTAAATTTTTGGACCTTTCTCTGACCTACTTCCAGATTACCTCATATGGAAAGAACTAAATATGTATTAAGACTCCAGGGTCAAACTTCCTGCTGTTTAAAACAACATTTAAAAATAACCACCTACTGACTTGAGTCCTGTTTCACTATTGAAGTACCCGAGAATGATACTTGCTATTAATTCTGCATAGAAATCAGTATTACACAGCATTTTAAAAATTTCTCCCCCCACAAGCATTTACTCATCAGAAGTACATGAACTATTTCCTGACGTTTCCTTATTTTCCCCAAACCAGGCTTGTGCGCCAAACACAATTCAGATAATTAAACCAAGTTATCTTATAATGCAAAGAGCTTATGTCCTTTAGCATTCTAGAAGTATCATGGCTTGGGCTGGAATTAATGTAATCCATGAAATTCTAGAATCAATTAAAATATACTATTATGCAGAACACAAGGGCAAGACTAGTCTGAAATATTTTTGTATCATTTCTAAATACTTTCACAACAATGTCTTGTCGGTGCAGTTCTTGCTATGCCAGCCTCAAAAACATTAATGTATCTTGAGACAAGGGGGACACAAAATTACAAAATGGAATATATAAACCTTTAGAATCAGTTTTAAGTAATGTAAAGTTTGATGGCTTTGTAAGAGTAGCAATGGAAAATTACAGAGGCGCATGATACATAGAAAAAAAAATAGAGTGCAGCTAGAGAACACACTGAGCATTCTTGTACAAGATAAATTGTTACAGTTGACACAGTTTTAAGAAAAACAGTCTAGAAGAACAGGACACAGGGATAAGGAGTATCTGGGAATGGCAGGTGTCCAGGATGGGCTACAGTTAAACTAACTGATAAGTAGGAGGACAGGAGGATTATTATGTCTCTGGTGCTAACGAACCAATTAAACTGGTATGAGCATCTACTGCGCGTGCTCCAAAGACTGCCAGAAGTGATGAAGATTGTTGGAAGAAGTAAATGACCCTCAGAGACCACCACCACAATTCTGTACGCATGCGGGGAACTTTCTGGAAAATCACATAATGTATGTATGCCCAGGAACTATGTAAGGACAGCTTGTGTAGCAACAGAGAGACACACGTTAGGAGGAGCTATCCCCCGTGTTTCCCGGCGCCGCAATAAAGAATACCTGCTTGTCAGCTTGAAAACTTTGTTGGCAAGTTTGTTCCTGGAGTTTTCTCTGAATCAATCTCTCTTCTATGGATAAAAATTTAAGCAGCTGACTGGTGACACTGGCAGTTAAGCAAAGAGGCACAGAGGCAGCAGATGACTGCATCTGGTGTGATAAATGGATTACTTCTTGTGTCAACCAATTGGATTTTTATGTTGATTTCTGAACAGCTGTGATTGACTATCATGGTTCATCATATTTTTTCAGTTTCAAAGAAGGGTCAGAGGGTCATGGGCTACTCTTGAATTCAATCACGAATTTAAACATGTATCCATGATAACTGTGGTTTTGGAACAATAGACTGATTTATTCATGTACAAGAGCTAGAAATGAGTCAGACCTGATCTAGGGAACCAATCTGCTTCAAGCTCAATGATGCTGAATTTATACTTGCTGCATGTATAAATCCCAGTTTACAGCCACAGACCTCATAATCTGTTTTCTCCTCACCATCCCCACTTAAAAAAACCCCAACCAAGCAAAAATATTCGTGCTAACTCTACCATTTATGTATCTCTTAGATTCTATTTTTCTGTGCCTTTCCATCTTTTGAAACCTACAATTCCAACACAGTAAGAGATTAAATGCATTATGTACTGAATAATTTTAAATTACATCTCCTTCTTGACCTTGAATAGTCTTGTTTTCTAAATGTTAGGCAAAAGAGTGGCATGACACACCCTGAGCATCTATAACTACAGCATATGAAATCGTGAAGGCAGTAAACAATGTGCAGTTCGTCTATAAATTTGTATCGAAAGAGCTTAGCAAGAAGAGCTATACTGGAAGAAGAGCCGTATTCTTTAGCAAGGATTAGGAATGCTACTTCTTGGTAGCAAAACAGCCACTGTTCAGACAAACTTTGTTAGTGAAAGGATGAAGAATAAGTTTTCTGCTGGCTAAGGCAGAGTGCACTCCAAAATCTGTGTATTTTTTGTTATATGCTTAAGTGCATAGCAGTGTATTATACCTCTGGCTATGCTTCCTCTGAATAACCTGTGCAAGCTTTCCACTACAATTAGAGTCTTCCTCAGAAACCAGTATTTTAGACAGTGTCTACATCTTTTTTTCAGGATTCCAATGAAAGCCACAGTAGCACACCTTTTGGAGAGACATGCAATAATAACAAGATAGAATCACCTAGGTGAAATTTCATTGTCACTTTTATTCTCCCACCAAAACTTCAATTACGTAGCCTCAGAAGCATTCTTTTCCTATTCTGTGATGCTATATAGTAATACATTTGAAAGTACACTCTTATCCAAAGTTGATTATTACTATGATGATGAAAGTTCAGGCTGTACTTGGTGCAAAAAAACCCCAAACTAAATTAAATAGATTCAGGTTATACATATTTCTGAAGTAAATCATAAGAGACAAATTCAAGTAGCATCTGTACCTTAAAGTTCCCAGTGCCTCCATTAGCTCTAAAAAACAAGAGAAGAGTAAACACAGTCAATATTGCAAAGGTCCACAGTTAACACCCTCAAGCTCTTAATTGTAATAGTGATTTACTGATTTAGCACTGTGGAATATCAGTCTTACTTCCTGAACCAGCTTCCTCTCATTAAACTCTAATACATGAAATGATATTACATGGAATTTATGTATGTATCTTTTTCTTCTACTCTTTATTCAGTACTCTACCTTTCTTTTGAATTTATCTATTTATGACTTATAGGTTTGTCTACCGAAAATGGAAAAAAACCCAAACACACAGCCTAAAGCCATTTTAAACACAATATAACATTTATTTTCATCTCAGTAGGTTGTAATATTAATGGTGCTTAAACATCCATACTTCATCACCCTTGATATTTGGAACTTTAACAGACAGCACCTAAGAAGTTGCTGCCAGAACATGCCCAAGCACCGAAGAAGCTTCCTGGGCCAGCTGTTGGCTTTCTATTTATATCACAGAATTAACACTAATGCTATCTAGGAGCTCAGAAAAACAGGAGCTGTTTCTCTGGAAGGTGAAATACACACAAAGGTAGCAAATGACCAAATTCTCAGCTGGCTTTAACAGAGGCTGATTTGCACAGCCTGAGCATGTGCTCTACTACTGATCATCTATACTCCACACCTCCCATCTTGTAGTGCAGCGTGTACACATCTCCACTAACTAAACCCAATTCATGACATTTCACTATTCTTGGATTGTATTAGCAAGAATGTACATATGAGAGAGGAAAAAAACTGCAGGACTTCATTGTGTTGGAAAGGGCAAAAATCAAACATCACTATAAATCTCCTATACATCTACTAACCATTTGATATAGCAAACAAATGTATTTGCAATGTTTGTGCAGATCACACATTAGCATGGCACTTCAAGTTACTGTAATCAAGTATCTCCACCTCTCAATATGTATCAGAGTTAAGTAAAACTATCATCAAATTCTGCCACTGAAATGAAAATTAAAGTTATTAAGAAACAAACACAGAAAAGTTTTTCCACCATAGCAATGAAAATTCTTTGATACAGTTCCACAGCCACAGGTGACGAGACCATATACTCTAGTCAGCATATAGTCTCATAATTTTAAAGTAACAATATCTGCTGGCTGACCAAACCAATTCCAAGTTTTCTTTATTTAAAATGCTTTCTTAATGTCTCATCACCAAAATAAACCCTTTGATTTTAACCACTGAAATTAACCTTTAAACATATAAAGTATAAAAGATGATCAAAGGTTAAAAAAGTCACTAAAACAAAATGCAAAGTAGACGCTGTTAAAGCATCATCTGGGTTTTGTTTTTGTTTGTTGGTTTTTTTGTTTGTTTTTTTTTGTTTTTTTTTTTGTCAGATAAATTCTATGCTTCCCTCCATCCAAGTAACAAAACCACGGTGGACAGTTTCATCTAGTATAGATGTTTTTTGCACAATATTACCTGCTTTATTGCCAACACTGGAATGGAAGCTTGAAATGTAACTACCAGAAAAACAAATACAAGAACGCAGATTCAAAAATCATCTTGTTGAATTGACAGACAGGCAGATCCATGTTTACTATTTTTGAGGTCTAAATTGCTTTTGAAAATTAAAAAAAAAAACCCAACCCAAAACAAATACCTGCTGAGAATCACAGGAGGGGGAAGTAATGAGGAAAATTTACAGCGGATATCTAAACCGAAGTACTTTCACTACAGTGAGTTCAAACTGTATCTAATCCTGCAGCCAAGACAACCTAAGTGCTCCAGCCTGAAAGGGACAACCCTGGAAGCAATATCTGATTTTCATTTTTTTAAGTCATCTTACAGTGACATGATCATTGAGAAATAGCAAGGGCTGCTGGTACAAAGCATGCTCCCTCTGCCACCTGCTGGGCCAGCACAGCAGTGGCTGGCACCCACGTCGCGTCTCAGCATGGGCATCCTTCAAACTCTATCTAGATGGCAACTCCACGAGAAACAGTCACAGCCAAGGCAATAAAATGACAGCATGCAAGTCCCTAACCCAACATAAATGTAGGGTAGATGGCATTTGATTTACTCTTCTCTACTGAGATTTTAGACAAAGCATTTTACCTTATGTCTGCATATACCGATTTCATCACATTTTACACAATGGGTAAAATGCCTGAGCCCCAGGTCACTGGGACCCTGAACTAATTATATTATGTGTTCATTACCACATGCATTAAAGGGAAAAAAGCCTTTATAAGTACAATTAAAAGCTATATTTAAGTTTCAAGTGTACAATACACAATGGTCACACACTGAACAGCTTTGCAATGTCTTTGCTTTCCTTTCCAAGAGCCTCTCTCAACACATGGCTTTTGGCTTTACTTATGACGATCCCACTTTTAATGCAAAAGCAATAATTTCCTCAGTCTCATTTCTTCAACACATGAATGTATTTCCATACCATCCTACTCAGCAGAATGGCAGTATAATACCTTGTTTAAAAAGAGGAACCTGAGACAGTGTTGAATGGTAACCAAGAACTGCAGTTGCCAAATTTGGGACATCCAAGACTGGATTTGTCTGCGGAACGCTTGATACTATGGTTTTAGTCATAACTCCTACTGCTTTCAGATGTGCTTGTGAGGATTCAGCACTTCTGCAACTCAGACATAAAGAAAATGAACACTGAAATTAAGTCAGATATGTGGATTCACAAGGATATTCTGTAGAACAGTCAGGCATTGTTCCCTAGAGGTTAAAGTCTAAGACTTTCTCTTTTCTTCCTGTAGTCCCACTCCTCATCTATTTAAGACATAGAGAAGCCATGTGATAGACAACACAAAAAATGAAGCAAACAGAATGAAAAACCACACACGCCACCTACCAGACCAAAATTTACCATGGAGGAAATTTGTTCTGCACTCTGAATGAGACATAGGGGAGACACTGGACATAACATATAAAGACTAAGACATGATGTCTACAAAGAATGAGGTTGAATTGAGACTATATGCTTCACAGCTATAATTTCCAGATTTCTGAGGGCTTAATCTTACATCATTTATATAACAGTTTCCTATGATTATATACTACAGGCTCTGAACAGTGCTGACAAAGTCAGGCCAAAAAGTAGGCACAATCTGAGTAAACGGCTAAGAGTTGCACAAGAGGCAAGGCACTCTTCCCCGCAATTGAGCTTCTACACTGTGTGATGCTAGTAGAGTAGTTACAGCTTTCAATCCTTTCTCAGTTACACTCTCTCACGTAACATAACCTCTAACATATAAATCTGCATATGGACAAAGCAATACAATTTCTCCTTCTTGTGTTCCTGAAAACAACTCAAGTGTTTCAGCTAAATTTCCCCTGACATCCTATGGTTAAAGGTGACTCATCATACAAAAGCTTCAGCAAAATTCATTAGTCTGTGAAACTGTCAGGCAAACTTAACAGTAGACCATGGTATTACCCCCACCTATAACATATAGGGGAACACTACTTTTGCTGCCCAGATTGTAGTTGCAGTCCCAGAGTTTATGAGCAAATCCCAGCATTACCAGCACTAACAGTACTGACCCCTACAGGAATTAAGGCAATAAAGAGTTTTATCAGTTTACGGACTGGTTTAAAATTAAACAAACACATGTAAAATTTAAAACTACACTTTTTAGGAAACTATTTTCATAGGAAGACGCACCTTACAAATTTAAGTATGTTCAACATCTAGCTACGCATACTTGGCTGTCACTATAAGTTAAAAACAGCTTCCCATTGCTACTTGAGATGGAAAAGAAGCACACAATCAGTGAAAACTAAGAGCTAATTAATGGTCCAACACACACCAGCACCACCCTCACTTCAGGTGCTTGCTCTTACATTTGCCCACAACTCACCCAATGAACTCCAGCAGTATGGAGATGTCAAGCTCTGGTGGGATCCGGAACACAGAGCCCAGAACTTTTCGAGGTCTTCCTCTGCTCACTGGAACTGGCTGCGGGACAGCTAAAATATTCAAAAAGCCAAACTGCAAACATAGCTTGAAACAAAAGCAGCTTAAGAGGGGGCCTACAAGGATGCTGGAGAGGGACTCTTCATTAGGGACTGTAGTGACAGGACAAGGGGTAAGGGGTTAAAACTTAAACAGGGGAAGTTTAGACTGGATATAAGGAAGAAGTTCTTTACTGGAAGGGTGGTGAGGCACTGGAATGGGTTGCCCAAGGAAGTTGTGAATGCTCCACCCCTGGAGGTGTTCAAGGCCAGGTTGGACAGAGCCTTGCGTGACATGGTTTAGTGTGAGGTGTCCCTGCCCATGGCAGAGGGGCTGGAACTAGATGATTTTATGGTCCTTTCCAACCCTAACTATTCTATGATTCTATGCTCACATACGCCAAGCAAAACAGATGAGCTCATAAGGAAAAAAAGCCCATGTAATTAATCTTTTTTTTTTTTAATTACTAAATCAGCATTTTATACATTTCATGCTGCATATCTGAACCAGCATTTTATTAGCTTTCAGGATGGCACTTCTCCAAAGAGCTGTTTTTTTGACAGTAAGACAAAAAATAATTAGAATAATCCCTCATCTGCCCACAGACTTTGAAGTTTTTATTTTTATTCCTTTATAATGTCTCTAGTTTATTAAGGGCCATAAAATAAAGTTAACACACATTTGATCTGTATTTCCTGGTTATAGGCAAAATATAATGGTAAAAAAAAAAATAAAAAAAAATCCCACAATCCAACCACAATCTGGGTTCAAGTACTGCCAGTTCCATCTATTTTGTAATCTGAGAACAGTGACTAGGCAACCAAGACCACCCAGAATCCCCTATTTCCAGTATTACATACACCTTCTTTAGTTGTGAGCTAATATTTCAAGGAAAGCCCAAGAATAAATGGCACATTAAACATTTCCTTAACAGTGTCCTCTAAAGTGATTACAGCTCACCTGGTTTGGGCACTTCTAATCCTCGTTCTTTATAGAAATCATGCATTTGTTTTTTCTCCCCTGAAAAAAGAAATAAACCCAACAATATAAACCAGATTAAAATGTCATTTCAGATGTTGAGAATATCCAAATAGTTTCCAACGGTCAGAGCAGTAAAACCTTTTCAAGTTCCCACAGACCTTCATGATCACTAGTATTCTATATGAGGCTGGGACACTAAAGACACCCAGACTAAGAGTCTGTTAGTAAAAACTGGGAAGAAATCAGAGAAACTGGTGATAAATTATGCTGAAATAGCTGCAAAAACTAGTATCCTTCTGGCTGTCATGACTATTTTTATACCATCTTTAGTCCATATATATCCACTAGATCTGTATATTTCACTCAGTCCACCCAAGTGAACTGTGCGGATTCATTTGCTCCCAAAGTTCAAGGTAAATGACATGAGACCATGAGCACATCTGAAAATCAGAAAAATAACGTGACAGTGAGAAACAAGTAAATGCATTTGAGGGAATCAGTCTTAGCAACCTTTTTTCAACTGAGCCAAGTGAACTTATTACATGGAATGGCATTTTCTCTACTTACACAAAAATATGACACATGACAAATATTATTTGGATGTTTATCTGGATACGGTGTTTGATATGAAACTTGTGTTCCATAGGATACATGCCACTGTCCATAATAGTATCTAGCAACCAGAAAGATGCCAGTTGTCACAGCTAATTGATGAAGATTTATAACCAAGCATTACAAAGGTATTTTAAAGAGTCTAGAGTAGAAACAGGACTTTGAATTAATCTGTTCTCTGTTCAGCCTTTTAAATCTCTAGGTGGTAATAAAAAAATGAAAGGGACTTACTTTCCTCTAAATTGACGACTAATTTATAAACTATGTCTTGCAGTTGTCGGTCCAGCCTGTTACAGAGAAAAAACGAAAGTGCCTTTGGTGCAATACAGAATGGCTTTCATTAAATGGTAACAGAGATGCCAAACACACTGTTGAAATGTGACACCCAAAGAGAAGGGTGACAGAGCAAGAACTCTGCATCTGTCTATATTCATGTCCTGAGAGCAGAGCTCCAACAGAAGCCACGTTAAAAAGAATTCACGTACCATTTGAGAAACTAAAACCTCGATTTTCAGAGTTAAGCATACTATGCCAACAAAACTTTGTTTAAAAGTAAATCAAAGCACATAGTTAAGATCCCATATCACCTGTATCACAGAGCGAATGCGTACAAATACCTGGGGAGGGGGAACAAATCCTAAGAAGGGATACAAACTAGATAAAACAAATTGAGCATTTTATCCTCACTGTTGTGATTAAACTTATATAAAGAAAAAATAATCTGTTTCTTACAACTCTTCATTCATTTGAAATAGGAAAGCACTACAAGTCTGTAAAACAGAACACTTAAAAGCAAGCACCCGAACTTGAAAAAAACAAACCAGCCCAAAACTATAAAAATGGCATGAACTTATTACCTGATATTATAAAGGGGTTGTGTCTGATGTACAACAATATTGCATTTTGGACACCTGTTGCTATAGTAGAAGTGTCTCACTATGCAGCTTTTACAAACTGTAAAGAAAAGAAACCCCACAGAAGTTACACGTCATTACACAATACCATCTGTTTAAGCAAGAGGAGGAAGTACACCCAGACCTCTCAAAGTCTGTCAGAGACAGAATTAAGCAATTTGTTCAACTCAGGTAAACAGAAACTCTCTGCTGTTTTCATTGTATACCTACTTTAAAATTTTGGAAGGAAAGCTACTAAGTTTAAATACTTAAATAACACACTATCAAATCAGCTCCATATCAGCCTGAACACATCAGGCCTTTCTGTAACATTTACCAAGAAACTTCTGAGAGAGGACCACCAAGTTGCACTTGCAACATTATGCTGTTAGTACTGACAGCTGTGCACTTTCCGGAAGTACAAATGGTGCTGAATGTTACATGGTATATATCAAACTAGTGAGCAGCGCCCCATGAAAGGGGAGGTTAGGAGTGGGAAGGCAAGTTCTTCCTCTATTAGTGGCTGGAAGGACAAGGAAGCTGTAATTCTTGCATTCAGGTAGGAACACGTGAATGGCTGAAAGTGGCAACTTCACAGAAAGTTTTATTAGCTATGAGAAAAAAACAGTTGTGTTAGCAATGGAAAAACTGGTAACACAAGGATTGAGGGAAAAAATTACAAGAGTACTGGAATCTGTTTTTTATTATCCAAATATTTCTACTCATCAGATTATAGACTAATGGCTCCATGGGTGCATATAACCTTTCTGTGTCCAAACCGGTACTTCCACACAGTTGTTTACTGAGTTTTGTGAATTTACACACTCATATCGACAACAGTTTTGGAAACTCTCTCATACACTATGAGCAGAGCCACTCAACCTTTTCTCAGTTATATACTCAAACTCTTAGAGCCTACTCAAAAACAAATAGTTAAAAAAAAATAAAAAAAAAAAGTAGCTCTATTTTTGTTTTATTTGGGCTTTATCTTTCCCTACATCTTCTTCCCTCTTAACCCGGGAAACTAAACTGACTTCATGATTGATTGATTTCATGATTTTCTGATGCTTAAAACATCCACAAGTGTATTTTCCTTAAGGAACTGAACAAACGACACACGTCACTGCAAACAGAGAATTATCTTTGTGAAGCCAGAACATCTCAACAGCTGATTGTTGTTTGAGTTTGCAGCTAAACTCTCAGAATGAAAATACTGATACTTACAGGTGTGCAGACATTCTGTAATGGTTGTAGCATCAATAAAGTAACCCTTGCAGATGGAACACAGGATGTAAGGGGTCAACTCTGCGAGGTTTATCATACGCTACAAAGACAGTTTGTAAGAGTTTCAATACACATGCTAAGCCATGAAATTTCCACAGCCTTAAATCAGGCAAAAAATCCTGATTTTCCTAAGACATCAATCAATCCTCATACACAGCCCTTTTCTAAAGACTTTCACCTAGTTTTCTGAATTGACGTTTCTGTGAGTGGCAATCCAGTGGGTTTCATTAATCGTACCTAAAAAGCAAATGATAAATGATTCCTTTGCGAAAAGTTATTTTGGATAAACTATTTAACAGAATATCAAATAATCAGCAAGCTTTAAGTGGATACTGGTAGCACATAATAATATCATATTTTCATGTTGGAAGTACACTTTCTCAAAAAAGAACAGATTTATTCTATAGCAATGATCCGAGATCTGCCTGAAAAAGGTAATGTGTTAGATTTTTATATTGTTTCCTCTAGTCTCAAAGACAAACTAAAGGGCTTTCTTTCCCTCAATGACACCACTTTGCCCATATTTTGTTTCGTAGAATCATAAAACAACTAGGTTGAAAAAGATCTTTAAGATCAAGTCCAACCTTTACCCAGGGACTGCCAAGTCCACCACTAAACCATGTTACTAAGAGCCCCATCTACTTTTTCAGAAGTATTTTAAGTGTTTTTTAACACTTCCAGGGATAACGATTCCACCACTGCCCAGGGCAGTCTGTTCCAATGCCTGATCACCCTTTTGGCGAAGAAATTTTTCCTAATATCCAACCTAAACCTCCCCTGGCACAGCTTGAGGCCATTATCTCTTGTCCTATCACATGCTTCTTGGGAGAAGAGACCGACCCCCACCTCACTATAACCTCCTTTCAGGTAGTTGTAGAGCAGTAAGGTCTGCCCTGAGCCTTCTCCAGACTAAACATGCCCAGGGCCTTCAGCCACTCCTCATAAGACTTGTGCTCAGATCCTTCACCAGCCTCACTGCCCTTCTCTGAACATTCCCTCTACCACCCTGTCAAGCTATGCCAAGAGTTTGCAAGGGCTGCATTTACATGACACAGATATAACTAACTCAGGTAATAAAAAGCGTATCGCCACATGGATTACATTGCCTAGACAGGGGCTCGGATTCGCACCTACAACTTTCTAAAGCATCTAAGTTGACATCCACTGCTTAGAGGACCTGGTTGGCAAAAGCGGGCTGCTGCAGACGCGGGGCCTCCCTGAAGACACAGCGCTTCACACCCAGCAGCATTCCCACCGCAGGGAGGGCTGCCCGCCAGACCGCCTCGTGCCTTCCTCACACTCACGCTGCCGCCCTCACCTCAGGGCCGAGCCCTGCCCCGCTCCCCCCAGGCCCCGGCCGTGCCGCTGTTGTGGCACACTGCGGCACACGAGCCCCTCTCTTCACCCCCCGCCCGCCCCGAGCCGCACGCTCCCACCGGCCGAGCAGGGCGGGGCGCGCGGGGCCTGGCGCGCGATACAGCCGTTGCACGGGTGGCGGCCGGAGCGTCTCCCCCCCACCTCCCCCTTTTTACCTCACGGCCGTCGTCCGAGTCGAGGTCCCCGTCGTCAGTCCCGAACCGAGTACCGGGGTCCCCCTCGAGCTCTTCTTCCTCCATCTCCTCTTCCTCGTCGTCTTCGTCGTCGTCCTCATCGCCGCTGGACTCCGAGCGGCTCCGCTCGAACTCGAAGTGGACGGGGCGCGCCCCCGAACAGCTGGGAGCCCCTTCCATCTCCTGATCCTCATCGGCCGGGCCCGCGCCTGCTCCATCCCCGCCCGACAGCCCCGAGACCACGGAGCCGACGTCCACCTCCATGTCCACGGCTCGGGGTGGGGGGCGGGGACCGGGGCAGACGCGGGACCGTCTGCCGGCCGCCGGCGGGGGACAGCAGAGCGCAGCTCTCACCACAGGCCGTGTGCGCCACGGGGCACGCCGGGAACTGTAGTTAGAGCAGGCACAGGGCTCCACCGCTGCGCATGCGCCGAGGCTTGTAGTTTTTGTAGCTTGGAGCTTCCTTTTCTCAGTCTTTTTGCTTTTACACTCGACGCTCCTTCGGCTAATAATGAAGCGCAGACAAATGCTTAATTTATCACAAAAGTGCTTCAATCATGAGATGCCAGTTCCATTCAAAACGAAGCTTTTATTCTGTAATATCACAAATCTGTATTTACCAGTAAAAGAAGCACCAATATTAGACATACCCGGAAAACCAACTGACCCAGCCGTAACCAGTTTAATTCGGAGTAAATCCAGTAAGGGCACACAGTCCAGAGGCCATCCTTTGTTCACTCTAAGGAGGGCACAGGTAATGGCCTACTAACGCCAAAACAATCAATTTCTGAACGAGGTTTCCCGCATATGCACACCACGAGCAGCACTGAGGTTCACGATACCCACCCGCACAGTCACTATCCAAAGGAACACCTACTTAGTGCTGGAACACCTACAGAGCAACAGCCGCCTCTCAAACACTCCGCATTCGCGCCACCTCAGCTGCCCTGAAGCGCTCCTGCCATGTCGCAAAATGAAGCCGCCAGTGCCTAGGTAGGCAGCGGTAGCAATACTCATCCTTTGCCCTGACTGTCGCAAAAGCATACGCGCCTGGCGGCGGCATCAGCTCATTGCCGGCGAATGGAGGGCGATGCAAGATGGCTGCCCTGCATGAGGAGCCGGCGGAGGTGACGGCGGTAAAGCCGGATCCTGAGGCGGGGACGCCGCCACAGCCCCCCGCTGCTCCTCCAGCTGCCGCCGCCGCCGTTCCCGTCGCTCCCCCGGCCGCGGCGGCGGAAGGAGAGGCGGCGGGGAGCGGTGGGGACGCGGCGCCCCCGAAGCCCGCCGCACCGGGCCCGGCCGCCTCCCCGGCGGCGGTGGACCGGCAGACGCTCGTGGCTGTGCTGCAGTTCCTGCGGCGCAGCAACCTCCGCGAGTCCGAGGAGATCCTGCGCCGCGAAGCGCGCCTACTCGGCGATGACCTCGGTTCCGTAGCCCTCAGCCCCACTGGCGCTGGGCTTCAGGGAGTCCCGGGTGGCGATGCGGATTCCATCGGCGGCGAGGCGCTGCTCAGCCGGGTTACCGCCGCTGCCGCGACAGGAGGCAATGTCGCCGCTGTCCCGTCCTCCAGCCCCGCGGTGGCAGCGGTCGCCGCCGTGCCGCCAGGGAAAGGTGGGGCTCGTGACGGGACTGTAGGGTCGCTGCTCCGGGTGGGGGCCGCCTCCTCTGCCGGGACCTCCGGGGACTCGGGGGCCTTTGTGTCTCTCGCAGCCTTGCAGTCTGTCCGTGATGCTGAGGCACGAGGGTCAGTGTCAGATCGTGCTTCCCTTCGGGTGACCTTCACTTGGGTGGGAAGCGAGAGTCTGTCCCAGCTTTCTGGGGGGACCCCGGGTGTGTCATTTCCCCATACAACTCGGGAAGAGATCAGGGGCTCCTGTGGATGCCCCGCTGAAGAAAGGGACCAAGGATTGGGTTATCTGTCGTATTTGCAAGGAGCACTGCCAAAGTGAGAGGTGCTTCTCCTTGTCTTTGTGCCCTGTCTCGAGGGGGGATCCCATCTTCAGCAGGCAGCTGAGGGTTTCCTGTGTAGTTAGATGTGATGGTCTAAGATGTGGCTGCAGGGGTGGGAACAGAGACCTGGTGTACAGAATATGATTTGAAGAAAGTGCCGTAGAGTACTCAGAGAGGAGGCTTTAGACATTTCTGGATCGAGTCGGTGGGTACTTGAGATGTCCTTCGGATAGTTGGAGTCTTAACTGTTTTTAATCAAGGTATGCTGTGTGGCACATTTACAAAATAGTATAATGAAATTTCAGAAACTGTTATGTCCAAGTTCCAGTGAATGTATAGTATAAAGTCACCTTGTTCCTACTATCACCTGATAAGGTTGTTTTTGTGTAGAAGACAAAACAGTGAAAATGTTTAATGACTTCTATGGAGAACAGAGCTCTTGGAGCATTAGCAAATGATAAAAAGTCACCGTACTGTAATGGTTGTGTGCTTGGTGAATTATTCACTCAATTAACTTAGTTTGCTTGTTTACTAGAAGCAAAATGGTTATAGTGGGTATATCGTACAGCCTTAGAAAGATCCCACTCCTCATTTGAGATTTTATAGCCTTGTTTTTGTGGTGTTAGTGGCTTCTTCCTTTAGACTTATGATTGTAACTGGATAAGACACTATGGTACCTTATAGGCAACTGTTGGCAGGGAAAGCACGAAGGCTAAAGGTGCCGGAAGATTTGGCTGCTGGACTGTGCTACCATCCTCTCACTTGTATTGTTTAAACTTAGTGCTGAACAAGCACAAGACTTAGTGTCATGTTTTGCTCTGGGTGCCTCCGCTTACAAGTGGAGTTGTTAGCCACTGTATACATGCTAGCACTTTCAGGCTGTTTTACAAGCTCTTGTTTATGTTAATGCTTTTGCAGTTGGAGGAAGTGTTGTTGTGGAAGATCAGCCAGATGTGAGTGCAGTATTGTCTGCCTACAATCAACAGGGAGACCCGACTCTGTATGAAGAATACTACAGTGGATTAAAACACTTCATTGAGTGTTCTCTGGACTGTCATCGAGCGGAATTGTCTCAGCTGTTTTATCCTCTCTTTGTGCACATGTATTTGGAACTGGTCTACAATCAGCATGAGAGTGAAGCAAAGTCTTTTTTTGAAAGGTAATCTGAAGTAACGATACCATGGATTATAGTAACTGTTCTTAAATCCTTTTCCAATCTTCTATCTCAGAAAGATCATGCTTTTGAACTGTCCATGGGCATACTTTGAACCATCTTTATGGTGAACTGATGAGCTCTGTGCTGCAAAAGTATCAATGAAGAGATACTTCTTTAGGGAAAGAATGTCGGATCATTTTTTAGCACTGGAAAATTTTACTGAGATGCCAAAGTAATGTACGCTATGCGTATTGCTAATGTCATAACGTGTATATTGAAATTCTTCAAGTGAGATTAAAGGAATTAATTTGTGGCTAATCTACAATTTTCTGTGCTTTTACTGTGGTTCACTTCTTTATCACTTGAGAAGAAAATTAAATTTGTTTTCTGGATTCAGACCAATTCTGAAATATTTCAATCCAAATTGATAACTTTGTCTCCCTCCAATATGTCAGCAAAAATGGTGCTGTAAATAGTTAAAATGTTCCTTGCCACAACTATTTTATAACATGGTTTGAGTAAAAATGGAAAACTCTAGACATATGTTAGCTATTAGGTAATACAAGTGGAGAGTGAGAAAAACATACACTGTAAAATGTGCATATTCATACAATGAATCAGATATAAATACATTCAAGTAGTCTTGCATAATAAAAAATTACCTGTATTTTATGATGCCACAAATTAAGGTTTCATTTCTTTAAATAAATGTGTCAGTGTAATGTTTCCTTAAGGCGAGAACCCTTTGGACATACGAAATTGTGAGGTTCCATTTGTGTATTTTCTTCATCTTGCTTTTTAACTGTTGGAATGCTCTTACACAAGTGACTTACTGTATACAGTATGTTCCCCAGGAGGCAGTTTATTTTGGCAGAAAATAATCTCTTGTAGTCAGTAGCTTCCAAAAGGTCCTTACGTACATGTTTCATGTTAAAGTAATCTAAGGAAGTGTGCACTTAGGAGATAATGTTTTTGAAATAAATCTTAAATTGTTTCAATAGATTTCATGGGGATCAGGAGTGCTATTACCAGGATGACCTGCGTGTGTTATCCAGTTTAACCAAAAAAGAACATATGAAAGGTAATGAAACCATGCTGGATTTCCGAACAAGCAAGTTTGTGTTGCGCATTTCCCGTGACTCTTACCAACTCTTGAAGAGGCATCTTCAGGAAAAGCAGAACAATCAGATCTGGAACATTGTTCAGGAGCATCTTTACATTGATATCTTCGATGGAATGCCTCGCAGTAAACAACAGATAGATGCTATGGTTGGAAGCTTGGCTGGGGAGGCAAAACGAGAGGCTAATAAAGCAAAGGTAGGAGGCAAAGATTGTTGCACTTTTATATTTGAACAATTCTCCCTGGTTTTTACCTTAGTACAGACTGATAACTGTCATTTGAGATCTTAAAAACAGCATGAACAGAAGGAAGGAAGAGAACTGTACAGATACGTGTTGGCAGTGTCAACAAGATGTGTCACCTTAGAAGAAACTGTTAAACCCTTTTGAGAGACAATGTTGTATTCAGCCCACTGAACTAAATTTGAACTAACTCATAAATTATTCTGTGGTTTTAAAATGGATACCTGACTATTTGGCTTCCTCTTGTACAACAGATGTAATTCTTACTGTTGGTTGTTACTACAGGGTATGTTTGTGTAGATCTTGAGAGCATAGTACTACAATACTATATATATAAATTATGTAAACTGTAGGGATTATGCTGTAAGGAAGTGTGAAGAGATGGTGGGAGAATTTACAGTTGTCCAAATCAGTCACCGACTAAAACAACAGAATGTGTACTACATTTGTTATGGACTAACCTGTAATGTACACACTAATATTAAACACAGCACTTTTAAAGTGCTTGGACTATTACATTGAAAAGTTTCCATTAAAAAAAAAAAGTAGTTCTCAGTAAGAAAATCAATTACTGTTTTGTGTCGTGTGTTTTATTGGCTTCCAGGTTTTCTTTGGCTTATTGAAGGAACCAGAGTTTGATGTGCCTTTGGATGATGAAGATGAAGAAGGAGAAAATGAGGAAGGAAAGCCAAAGAAGAAAAAACCTAAAAAAGACAGTGTAGGGTCAAAAAGTAAAAAACAGGACCCTAATGCTCCTCCCCAAAACAGGTACCAAGGGAATCGTGTAGAGAAGTCCTGTTAAATCCAGTCATGTCGTGCCAAACCTACATCACTGTTCACATGACATTTTTAGCATTTTGGCCATTTCAGCTCTACACAGCTTTAGCTGTAAGACTTCTAAGGGAGGTAATGGAAAGCTTAGCATATAACCCTCTGTCTTTACCCTTCAAGGCAATCTGAATTCCCCTTGATAATATTTTACTCTGTTATCCACTTATCTTTTCAGGTCATACTCAATTGTTTATCTCGTTCCACTGTCTCTTTGAAAGTCTTAAAGCCAACGGCTCTTTCTCTGATCAGTTAATCCACGTGGTCTTTCATTTATTCTAATGCTTGTTTTGCATTTGAATATTGAGGTGTAGGGTCGCATGCAAGGGTTTTGCTTTCTATGTTTCAATTAATGATATGGAAGGTGCTTTTAGTTTGTAAAAATGTGTGCTTGTAGAATACCTCTGCCTGAACTGAAAGACTCTGACAAGCTAGATAAAGTCATGAATATGAAGGAAGCTGCACGGCGTGTGCGTCTTGGCCCAGAGTGTCTGCCCTCCATCTGTTTCTACACATTCCTTAATGCTTACCAGGTTGGTAAAAGAAGAGTTTGGGCAATTGGGAAAAGGGAATAAAAATTATAGATATCGCTCTTAAGAAAGAAAGAAGACTTGGCATCCTTGGCAAGGGTTGTTGGAGTATTTGGAATAAGTGTTGTAAAGTTGATGTTCCAAAACTTTAACAATTCTCTTTAGAGACTCTTTAAACTATATAATTTCCACGTTCCTTGGGTTTGCTCTGATTTTACCTGCTTTTGTTTTTCCTGTGGGCTCTGAGTGTATTCTGCAGCATGCAGAAGATGTTTTGCACCAGAATACTGGATAATAGCATTGTTTTGTCACTATTAGTTCTCCTTCGTTCGTACAGTTCATATATGCTTCATTCATACGTGCTTCATTCAGTTTCATTTTTAATGGCATGAGAATTTACACATGCTTATGTCGATCCTAAAATAGTCACCTTTTATTTTTGTAAATAAGTTAATTTTCTTACTAGTACTTAGGATTTTGTAGTATTTGAAATTCATCATGAAAGATACATACAATATAAAAGGATATTTTGTGTTTAGGGTCTGACTGCAGTGGATATTACAGATGACTCTAGCATGATTGTAGGAGGCTTTGCTGATTCTACTGTCAGAGTGTGGTCTGTGACTCCAAAAAAGCTACGTAGCGTGAAAACAGCAGCAGGTAAGACAGACCATAACACTGAATATGAGAACGCATTACTTGTGACAGCTGTGTTTTGCACAAAAATATCTATATCAGGAGAGTTGTCTTCAGCAGTTAGATGCTTTGACTTTGAAGACATTGTATGTGCACAGGTATATTGGATCACATCTTATATACTACTATTAGAAACATTTGTAAAGGAATGTGAAGTCTGGTTGTGTACACCTGGTGTGAGGTAGTCAGTGCATACAGTTTGGAAACAGCCATCTTTCTTCTGAACTGGATGATAACTACAGGGTGTAGTAGGGTTTAGGTGATCTAGGGGAGAGACTAGAGGTACTCTGGTGAAAATTATAAGAGAGAACTCTGAGAAGGATGGAGGAGAATGTCCTGTAGCTCGAAACCTACACAAATTCAGGCTGCTTTAATTCTGCTGTTTATGTAGCAATATGTTGTGGTTGAAGCTAGATACCACACAGACGTCTCTTAACCTTGATGTTTACCTGAGATGTGGTCATGATGTTCAGGAAATAGTAGCCTCACAGACTAAAAGTTATTTTGTGTGTAGCGTGCAGCTGTCAAAACATGTCTGTAAAGAATGCTTGTGGCATATTAACTTCCTGGGAAAAGGCATGAAAAATTGGCATCTCTATAAAGAAGATGTTATTGTGTTTGGAGGCTGAACAATGTATGTATGAAAAATAACATGTCAGGATTAATTTATTTCAACTCAGTTAAGACTTAAGGAAGAGTGATTATTATGTTGAGTGTTATTTTCACCTTTTTCAATGGTAAAAAACATTTCAAGTGCCATTGCATGTTTCAGACTCACCAATTCCCATGTACTTCTAGAGACAATATTATTTGTTTTCTGTTCATGGCATTTATCTTTGAACTTCTGACGGTTACTATGATACATGAACTTTGTTATATTGCAGACCTTAGTCTCATTGACAAAGAATCAGACGATGTCTTGGAGAGGATAATGGATGAGAAAACGGCAAGTGAGTTGAAGATTTTATATGGTCACAGTGGACCTGTCTATGGCACCAGCTTCAGTCCTGATAGGTAAAAGAAGTTTACAAGCTAATTAATTTGCTTATCTTGAGTTTTAATTGTATGATACTGGATGCAAATATGTTCTTCATGCGGCTTTCTCCAGATAGCTAAAGCAATTCTTGCTTATGCAGCTTATAAGGAACTCTGAGTGTAAGTGTTCATTATGCTCAGGTATTGGGCACTGTCAGCTGTTGCTGAAATCAACTGGAACTGAGGATGCCAGCACCTTTTTTGAGGTTTAGGACTTAGCTGGCAAAAGAAACCATCTTTTTTGCAGGCTGTTTAAGTTGGGCTTGAACTAACTGAATTGTAGAGAAGAACAACTACAGCAGTGATTTCACTTACAGGATTGCAAAACATAAAACCAGACTGAGTAGCATCATTGCACTTCAAGTATCTCATATTCTACTGAGACTTAATTTTCAGAATTTATTGAATGGTATCTTTAAAAGAACAGATTTAAAACTGTTATGTCATTATGAATGTCTGGACAGTAGAAAGGAAGTTTTAAATGTCCAAAGTTTTGCTTTTGCATGTGTCTAGTCAGGAAACATCCATCACAGAAACACAGCTGAGAAGTGAACTTTGTGTGGAACATGAATATAGAGTCTGGAATTGGGAATGTGGGCATTATATGAATTTTCTTTCAGGGATTCCTGAAATTTTGTTTGAAGTGACATTAAAAGATTTTAGGTTTTTTTCAGTAACAGCGTAGCAGTTTACTAGTAATTTTTTTCATATATCTGGCATTCCTGAATAAAGAACAGCTCTGTGTGTTGGGGTTTTATTTGTTTGCCTATTTTTGTGGGTTTTTTTGGTTTGTTTTTTTTGCTCATAAGCATTACTGTGTAATCAAAATTAGTCATCAACATCCAATTGTATCTCTTTTTTGCATAAGGACCTAAGACAGGATTCTGCTTGAATCAGTTATTGTTGCTTACCCCATCAAAATGCTGATTTATATGTGACATGCTAAACAGATGCTGCTCAGGGGACATAGACATCTCACAGTGTTCTTGCAAAGGTTATACAGTCTGTGTGCAAGTCTGATATGTAATATGCTATACTTTCTCCTGTGACAGAAACTATCTCTTGTCCTGTTCTGAGGATGGCACTGTCAGATTGTGGAGTCTCCAAACATTCACATGTTTGGTGGGATATAAAGGACACAACTACCCAGTATGGGATACGCAATTCTCTCCTTATGGTTATTACTTTGTGTCAGGGGGACACGACAGAGTGGCTCGGTAAGAAGCTGGATGGATTTTTACCTGTCTGGGTTGGTTTGTGGTGGATTAACCCTGAAAGTGATTACTTGATATAATCTAGCCTGCCCTAATACTGGAAATAGATTTTATTTCATGTCAGTTAAAATACTGAACAAATGTTTTAATGTAGGTTGTTTTTTCAACACACATCAGATTATCTGACAATTATAGAGATGGTGTTTCTCTTATGTGACTATCTGATTAGAAGTATTCTCTTCTGGTTTCTTTAACAACTTGACAGAATATTCTTTATTTCTCCCTTTGGAAAAGTACACTTTTCCAAAACAGATCATGCTAATTCAATAAACTGAACAGTAAGAAACCACTTCTTTTTATTCCTCAGTGGTTTGGGTTGGAAGGGACCTGTAAAGGTCTCTTAGTCCAACCTCCCTGCAATGGGCAGGACCATCTTCAACTAGACCAGGCTGCTCAGAGCCCTGTCCAACCTGATATTGAATGTTTTGAGGGTCATCTACCACTTCTCTGGGCAATCTGTTCCAGTGTTTCACCACTCTCATTGTAAAAATTTCCTCCTTATATTTAGTCTAAGTCTCTTTTAGTTTAAAACCATTACCTCATGTCTTACTGCAACAGGCCCTGATAAAAGTTTGTCCCCATCAGTTTTATATGCCTCCTTTAAGTACTGAAAGGCTGCTATGAGGTCTCCCCAGAGCCTTCTCTTCTCCAGGCTGAACAACCCCAACTCTCTCAGCATGTCTTCACAGGAGGGATGTTCCATCCCTCTGATTTTTGTGGCTCTCCTCTGGACTCGCTCTGAGAGGTGCAGATACTGAACTTCATCAGGGTTCTTGCTAATAAAAGCTTTGCTTTTCAGTCTGTGGGCAACAGATCACTACCAGCCTTTACGGATATTTGCTGGTCATCTTGCTGATGTGACGTGTACCCGATTCCATCCAAACTCCAATTATGTTGCCACAGGCTCAGCAGACAGGACTATACGGCTCTGGGATGTTTTGAATGGGAATTGTGTCAGAATATTCACTGGACATAAGGTAAAGGCGTTATCACTTGCAGTGTGAAAGTGGTTTTATTTCTGTGATGAGATTCTGAAGGCAGTGTTCAGAATGCCTATGGCTTGACTGACTGAATGCGAGTAGATTTAATTAGCTTGCTTGTTGTTCCCTCTCAAATGTCTGTTTTAGGGACCAATTCATTCACTGGCATTTTCTCCTAATGGACGATTCCTGGCTACTGGAGCAACAGATGGAAGAGTTCTGCTGTGGGATATTGGACATGGCTTGATGGTTGGAGAACTGAAAGGGCACACTGACACTGTCTATGCACTCAGATTCAGTAGAGATGGAGAGATTTTAGCATCAGGTAAAATTCACTGGAAACAAGGGAGGTTTCTGTTGTGTTCCATACATCTGAAGAAGAATGACTGCTTAAATTGTGAAAGACAAAGTAGAATCACTTGCTTAGCAAAACCAGCAACTTAAAACTGCTGGTACAAGGCAAGTTCTTCACTGGACTGTGAAATATGGCCTCTGCAAAATTCTGCTGTCTTCCCTATATCAAACTGTTATTATGTGACTTAGAATCAAAGATCTGCTGAAATTGGCATCTAGCACACAGGAGGGTCCTGCTTTTTCAGTGCTAAGTTATCTAATCCAAACCCAAGTGTTTTGAGAGAATAGTTCTTTGTGCTTTAACCCTAGGACACTCAGGTGAGATTACAGAAAAGCTGAAATCCTGGTAACTTTTATGTGTGTATTCAGAATGTTAGAGGCTTGTGAAAGTCTGTTTCCTTGCAGGATGAGGGCATAAGCCTACAGTTATGAAAAAACCTGCTTTTTCAGCTTTAATTTTTGTTAACTTGCTCCCCACTAACTTTTTTGTATACCTTGTTTATTAATAGGCTTCAAACTATTGCCCATTTTCGTTTTTAGGTTCAATGGATAACACAGTTCGCCTGTGGGATGCTGTGAAGGCATTTGAAGATTTAGAAACCGATGACTTTACTACAGCCACTGGACATATAAACTTGCCTGAAAACTCACAGGACTTGTTACTAGGTACATACATGACCAAGTCAACCCCGGTTGTACACCTCCATTTTACACGCAGAAACTTGCTGCTGGCTGCGGGAGCCTACAGTTCACAGTGAATCTGGAAGCTGCAAGACTGTGCCAAGTCACTGCATTCATGACCTCAGGATGTGAGATAAGGAGGAATGTCTTGTACAGGTGAATTCCACTAGGAACAAAACTATGTAAACTAATGCAAACAGCATTTCTCAGTTCTGCTATTTCATATTTATCCACACTTTGAAAATGCTGAAGATTGACAAGACATCATGGCTGTAAAAGAAGGAATTGTTCGTGGTGCTTTTGATAAATATATATATACATGTATATGAAAATGGCTGTCTCATCTCGGAGATGATATTGAGCTCTGCTGAAACTTGGGGAAATTTAACAGCCTTGTTATGTGTTCTCAAATGATTTTTTTAAAGCACTTAATTTATGGTTAGCAGATGTTTAATCTGTCTCAAACACAAGTGAAAACTGTTCAGTTTCAGGAAAGAAGAATGTAGTTTAATTCGCTATAGCCTGGGCTGGGCAACAGGTATGGTGAGTATCCTAGCAACAGGGCATTGGAAGAGTAGGTCCTGCAGGCAGAGTCCTGTGGGGGACTGCTGTAAAATGACGCATATGGGGTTTGTGCATCCGAGTACTAAGTCCTGAGAAGATTTCAAACTCCTGTACTCTTTTGAGTTACCAGAAACACAGATTTTGTTATTCTTAGAGGTAGCCAGTGCTGTGCGACAAGCAACCAGAAGTGCAATGTGAACTTAATTCACCTTCATACTTTATTATCTGAAAAAGGAGGGGGGACATGACTGAGGCATAACTGAAATACCTGTTATTAAAAAAGTGGACTTAAACCCTTTTACATTGTATTGGATCTAAAAGAACTTTAATAACCTTTATCATTTCTGCGTAAGGTTTAATATACCAAAAGGAAAAACTAGCCAAGAAGTCAAAACATTGCAGAGTAAAAGGATTAATCAGTCCAAAGTGTATTATCAGTTTGTTTTTTGAAAGGCCAGCTCATCTGCTTAAATGACAATTTCCACCCACAAAAACTGTAACCCAGGAAGGCTTCCTGGACAACCAGTAAAGCTCAGTGCTTTTTTGCTAAGAAAGATTAAAACATCCAAGACACTGGGAAGTGTACTTCTTGACTTTGAGCAAAACCCACCACCACCAAAAGACAGGCCCACAGTTTGGTGGGGTTATAGGCTTGTTTTGTTGGGTTTTTTATATCTCTTACAAGCTGTATAGAGGGAAACCCATTTTGTGTTCCTCATTACTTTTCAGTAAGGGCTGCGCCACTTGAACAATCTGCTGGCTCTCTAATGAAAATAAAAACAAGACCTGACATTTCCTAGATAAAGTAAGTGGAGAACTACCTCCCTTTTCATCCTTTCTCTAACTCCAAGTCTTGTAGTATTGTAATGTGTATTATACATTACACATCAAAGCAAAGGGTGGAAAATTCAATAGGAAGCTCAATTTTATGCTCTATTTTTTTTGTGTGCGTAATGGTACCTCCACAAAATTTCCTAGCTCTCAATAGGACCAGTTGGACTTAAGTACAATTATGGTGAATCAAGTTACCTAAAACAAAGCATGTAATTTTGACAGGTTAAAAACAACACTGCCATATTCTGCCTTTATATTTTGTACAGTTTTATACTTTTGATACTATAATAAATACTAAAACCGCATAGTTTGTGTCTCTGTTACAAGAAAGTATTTTCTTCTTGGCTGCAATGGAAGCAAGAGCAGTGCTTTTATTTGTGAGCACTCTGCTAGGAGAAACAAAGTAATTCAGAAACAGTTGATGACAAGGTGCTTCACCTAAATCACCTGAGGGTAGATGATAGGTTGTAGCTAACTGGATCTATTACATTGTTGCAACCACCAATATTCATCTGGAAGGTTGCATACAGCAAAGGCCATTTATTAAACCAAAACTCACAGGACACGAAGACGACTACTTTTAATCAGAAAGCCCAGAATCTACAAATGTCTTAAAAAAAAACCCAAACATAAACTAGAGTGAGAGAGCACAGAGACTTGTAATTTCTCTCTTTTTATCAAGCAACCATGTCTCTCTCTTCCTGCCCTCAGTTTGGGAGTATAGTTGAATTCTTTAGCACCAGCAGTCCCAGTGTCAACCCTGCTGCTGGCTCACATCTGAAAAATGTGGTGCCCTATAATCACATTTATACATCAGCACTGAGGGGACATCTAAGGCAGGTTCTGTGTTCTGAGCTACAGAAAGACACTGGAGAATGCAGTAGACAGTTTTTAGTGTTGGGCAGGGAGGGAACCGCATATATTTAACTGTGGTAGGAACACCCCATTTATTAAGAATCTATGTCCAAGAAAAACTGAACTACTTCAGTCACTGTTTACGAACATGCAGGGTTATGAGAGCTTAACATCAGCAAAGTAAGCTATTTTCTTTGTGGCAGTTATCTCTGAAAGGCAAGTAAATCAAATACCATCATTTATCAGTCTAATGTGGGAGGTTTTGCATGATAACCAAACAGGACCTATGCACAATATGGACAACTGAGGCAGAAGTTGTCATCTGCATTGCATTAATAATAGTGAAGAAGTCATGATTTCCATGTAAGCTACTAGCCTGGAATACAAAAAAAAAAAAATAAATAGGAGTAACCAGGTAAATGCAAACCATGTGAGCCCACCATTACCCACTGAGACATGGAAGTGGGGAGGTGCTTTAACCAGCTGTAAGCTCTATGCCAGCATCGTGGTCTTTCCCAGGTTACTTCCAGGTGCTCAGAACACTTTAGGATGTATTGTAACAACAGAAGAGTTTTGTTAAGATTGTAATGACAAGGATCAATTTCTCCATCTCTGCTACAAATAGCCATTTTTTGACAGAGTTAAAACAAGAAGCGCACATTTGTGCTTTTTTGCACCATTTCATATTGCAAATAAAACAAGTAATCATTTCAATTTTATTAGCCACAACAGGTCATCAGCTTGCATTACACTGATACAGATTGAAGGTTCAGACATGCCAGCAACCTGCCAAGAGAAGAGAGATCAAACATAGCAAGTCTTGCACAGTGGTACTAGTAACTGAGCACCCCCTCTCCCCAAGCCCAAACAATTTGAGTTACAAGCAGGCAAATTCCAGCATCCACAGGAACAACTGAGGTCCCTTTATAACACACAATGATGCTCAAGCTTATTGTTTCCTACCCCTTTTTCAGGCTATGAGGACAGCCCATAGTTTTTTTTCAAAATGCCATTTCAGTGGAAATTTTGTATTTGAAAGCAACTCTACAATTTTGTAACACTTGGTTGTTGCTATACAAGAGCAATCACTTCTATACAGGCCTTGCACAGTCCCGTGTGCAATATATATAGCTCCATTGTATGGTGTTCCTCTATTCTGTTCAAAAGGTTTTAACAGACTGCATTAACCTCTGCTTGGAATTCTCTAATACGACCAAGTCCTCAACTCCTATTTTATTATTTCAGTAACATACAAAGCAACAGTTATTCCTATTTTACAGCAAAAGGTCAGACCATAGGCACCCAACAGTTGTAGGCAAAGCCTGATATGGCTAGCTGCAACACCCTTCCATTCCTCCTTCCTTGCTTACTCTTCATTCCTGCGTGCTGTCTGTAGTCCCATTCACCATGTCAAAAAGAATACTGGTATCCTATATTGATGTCCCCCTTTAACAACCTACTTAATTCAGAATGCCCCAAATAAGCTGATGCTATGGTTTAGTTGAGGTTTAAAATTATAAATACAAAGTTCACATGCCTGTGTTTCTCTCTCTCTAATCACACTGTATTGTTAGCAACATGTCCCTTGTCACTGTTTCTTCTTGTCCTTGTGCTGAAACATTTTGGTCCTGGAACACACTTACCATTTACTTATCTGCCACAGCAGGAGTTTTGTTTTTGGGTCTAAGCTTGAAATACAAGACGATCAGTGCAATGCCTGTGTATGTTGCTATTACATACTGGAAAAGATAAAAGTTTAGTTTAGTTTCAGTCTAATATCCAGAAACCACCATCATACTAGACTACAGCAGTTAATATACGTAATACATACATTCCTCCTGCCCGTGATGGTGTAGGAATTGAAGTACTTCGCAAATCCAGTGAACTGGTGTTGAGATCCCGAGTCATGGCCAGCCATGGCTGCTTGTCCTAACAAGCAATACAGGACAGTTAATGAACTGAAAGTCAGTTGAATAGGATCAACAGAAAAATCAAACTAACCTTGACACTGAATTTAGGAATGCCACTGTCAGCTATTAAATCTGCTTTCAGGACATTCAACAGACACTGCATACACACATGGAACAGGCACCTTCAGAGCACTGTATCTTAAGGTACAAAACGGGTTATACAAGAGCTGGTAAGTAAATGAGGGGTTCTGAAGGGAAGAACATTTATGATTTTCAGAGTTCATTCAAATGGGTTTAAACATAAACAGTAAACATCAGGATGATGACTCTAAAAGGGGAAAATCCTCAGAACACTTATGAAGAAAAGTCCTGCCAGTCCTGCCAACACAATCATTCAACACAGGCAAATTTCTACCAAATGTTCATGAGTCCGCAGTACCCAATTAAGATGAATCTTCAGTGGTTCAGCGAAGAAACAGCTCAATGACATACTCAAAAACTCAGTGATAACATTCAGAGTAGACCACTACTCTGTTTCGTTATTCAAAATGATGCTTTACAACATCCATACCACATGTGTTGGTAATAATAATTGCCCTGCTCTCAGCTGCACACCTCTATTGTATCTTACTTTCTAACCCTAGTGTTCACAGATCTAGATAAAAAATACACTTTTTTTCCCCCTCCAACTATTTTTCAGCTAGATCAGCAAGTTATTAGAGCCAGCCTCAGAAGTGCTTTCACAGGACAACAAAACACTAAGTACATGAGGGCACACTTACATTTTGTCTGTGTCTGGACTAAAGTTTCACATCTAAGATGTTCAGTAACATAAAAGCATGGTGTGGCTACAGTAGCATACTTCCAGATTCACTGAATGGTTCAGGTTGGCACCCCAGAGATTGCACAGTCCAACCCCAACCTGCCCAAATCAGGGGAACACATCCAGTCAGGTCTTTAATACCTTCACAGATGGAAACTTCACAGCTCCCCAGGGAAACTGTTCTAGTGTTGATCAAACTTAGAATAAAAGTGATCTTCTTTATAATGCTTAAAGATAGGTTTTCCTTATGTTTAAGAGGGATTTATGTTTAGGACAAACATTGTTTGCTTTGTAATTCACCCCCAAACAAGCACACATATCATACGGTTACCAACCAAACCAGGCAGATGCTTTAGCCACTGGTATTGCAGAAGAGGGACACAAGACATTGCTACAGCAGGTACTATGCTAATTAGCATAGTCCTTAAGCAGACCCAATCCAGTAACGTATCTCTGGTGCATAATCAGGTAAGCACGCCTGCACGTGGACTAATAGCGAAAAATCTCAATGAAACAAACTCCGTAAGTATTACCCATACATGGGAAGTCAAGGTCATCTTTTCTTGTGCCTGACCGACAGAGAACCTCGGAGTCACTGCGTCTTTCCGAGGCCGGCTCAGAGCCCAGACACCACAACACAGCTTTTCTTTATCAGAGGAGCGCGGCGCCCTTGGCCCTTGCCGGGCCGCTCGCCCTTGCTGCCCTGACACCGGGCGCCGCCGGCTGCCGCGCTCGCTCCAGCCGCGCCCCGCAGCCAGGCCCATCCCGCTGGCTCAGGCAGCCGCCACCCCGGCGCTCCCGCAGGCCAGGGGAAGGGGCGCAGCGGCTGAAGGTCGCGGGGGCCGCGGGGCACGGGCACAGCTCGGAGCCACGGAGCCGCCCTCCCGCCCGGCGCACAGCCCTGCAGGCGGGGTGCAGGGGCCCGCCATACCTCAGCTGCTGCCGTCCCACCGCTGCGGCCGCGCTCTGCCCTTCGCCAGCGCCCTCCCACAAAATGGCGGCAGCGGGGCGCCGCGCGCAGCCACCGCCGGCCGCGCTGATTGGCTGCCCTGTCCCCAGTGAGAGGGTTGTCTCCGCCCCCTCCGCCTGGTTGGCTGAGGAGCGGTTCGCTGTTTCCGTCTGACCTTTGCCTCCTGCCGTAGTTACCGCTTCCGGTGGGTGGCCGAGCTCCCGCGTGTGGGTTCCGGTCGCGGTCTCCCGGCGGCGGCGAGCGGGGAGGTGAGGCCCCTGCGGGCGGAGCGGCGTGGCTCGGGTACCGGCGGTGGAGGGGGTCTCCGGGGCTTAGCGAGCCCTCTGCTGAAGCGTGCCTCCGTGAGCGTCAGTGTTACGTGTGCTTCCTCCTTTAAATGAGTTCTCTGTGCCTAGCGGACTGCTTTAAATTTGGCAACTTCCTGTTTCAGTGCAGGTTTCTGTAGAGGCGCTGTTGACTGGAGTAATGCATAGCATGTGGATCGTGACCTACTGAATGAGGTGCTGTTTGTTGATGGAAGCGTAGTAAGGTTAAACATATCTATTTTAGTGACATGGTGGACTAGGCATTCCAGGCGTAAAGGTTGGACTTGTTGCTCTTAAAGGTCTTTTCCAATCTAGTCAATTCTATGATTCTGTTATATGTATGTAATAGAGCTACTCTATAATTCTGTCTATATAGAATATCTGCTATAGAATAGAATCATAGAATAGTTAGGGTTGGAAAGAACCTTAAGATCATCCAGTTCCAACCCCCCTGCCATGGGCAGGGACACCTCACACTAAACCATCTCATCCAAGGCTTCGTCCAGCCTGGCCTTGAACACTGCCAGGGATGGAGCATTCACAACCTCCCTGGGCAACCCATTCCAGTGTCTCACCACCCTAACAGGAAAGAATTTCCTCCTTATATCCAGTCTAAACTTCCCCTGTTTAAGTTTTAACCCGTTACCCCTTGTCCTGTCACTACAGTGCCTAATGAAGAGCCCCCCCCAGCATCCCTATAGACTCCCTTCAGATACTGGAAGGCTGCTGTGAGGTCTCCACGCAGCCTTCTCTTCTCCAGTCTGAACAGCCCCTAGTTTGAGTTGGAAGGGACCTTTAAGGGTCATTTAGCTTCAACCCCCTGTCATGGTCAGGGACCCCTTCCACTAGAGCATGTTGCTCCAAAGCCAGTTCAACCTGGCCTTGAAAACTGCCAGGGATCAGGCAGCCACAGCTTCTCTGTGCCAGTGCCTCACCACCCTTCACCACAAAAAATTCTTCTTTTTATCTATTCCAAATCTACATTCTTTTAATTCAAAACCATTACCCCTGTCCTATTGCTACAGACCCCACTAAAAAAAATATTTTGTGTATATATATATATATATATAACTATATATGTATATATCTTATAGCTTATACCTTTACAGGTGGTATCAAAAAAGTAAAACTGCATACCATGCTTGCTTTCACTCATAACTTTCTCCTTGGTGAATGAAGCTGGTAATTTTGGCTTGTCTACTGAACAAAGATCTGTTCAGGAAAATTATGGTTGAAGCAGTTTAATGAATATCTATGTGGTGCATCTGTATGCTTTAAAAAATAATACTTTAGTCTTTATTTCCCTGTAGAATTGGGTAATAGTAAAAAGTGCTAGGGGTGTATATATTTAGATGGACCAGTGCAATAATGAGTGTAATCAAATGTTAAATACATTCAGGGATTATGTTCTGTCAATGACCAACTGTAATCTGAATTCTCTCTCAGTTTGGGGGTAGTTCCCTCTTATATCTCTTCAGTGTTTACGAGGAACAAGCCTAACAACTGCATGTCAAATTTCTGTTTTATCGTTTGTCATATAGAAGTGCAAGCATGGCATCCATGGAAGAAAACTTTCCTCGAGGGGGCATCCAGAAAAAACCCACAGAGAGAAAAACACCCAACACAAAGTTAGAGCGGGACAATTTGTTCAATGTATGTTATTTGTGTGTTCTTGATGAACTCTTCTTAGGGCTCTTCCACTCTCAGAATATGACCTGCAGTCCTTCCTATTCCTCAATTCTATAACAAACTGTAGAAAGGACCTTCAAGAAGAGATAATGTCTGACATCTGCCTTTTTCCTGATTGCTTAAAGATCCCCGATGTTGAATGTGGTAACAGAAAAAGTTAGATCAAAATTACAGAGCAGGCTTTAGCTTTTAAACTATCCACAAGCACTTTTTCCACCAAGGTGCTTGTGCAGTGAGGCTGGTGTTAGTGGGTATAGACTAAGTTTGGTCTTTCTGTTTCTGTTAGTCGTGTGGTGCAGATCTTGTGCCACTCTCGTCCATTCCCGAGATTCACAGTTTCATAAATGATAAGCTTCTGCCCAAAGGTGATATTTTGGAAGACTTACATGTAGGTCTATAGCAGTTACCAGGGTGGTTCCCTTTTTCTCTCCAATCCTAGTATTTGCTTCTACTTTAATTCCTGGCAGTGGAGTTCTGCCTTAGTGCAGAGTTCATCTCTTTATCCACTTTTATATTTTACACTCTCTGCTTATAATCTGCTTTAGGTTCACCATGAAGAAAAATCTCAGAAAAGAAAAAGGAGCCAAAAGGATCAAGGAAAGCAAAAAAAGTTCAAGGCAGACAACACAGCTGCTGCTAAAGAAAGTTTTGTGACTATTGAGCCATTGATGATTGAGGTTTGTGTTAAAATGTTTGATTTTGTATGCATCTCTCTTCTGGGCTATGTAAAAATGGCATGTTCTTCCTCACTGAGGTAAGGACAGACATGTCTTTGCTATCCTGATAACCACAGTATGGTATTCTTCCTGCTTTCCCAGGCACTCTGTGAGGGGATGCTGCTCCTTGGCTGTATCAAAGAGGTTAGTGACTATGAGCTAGTCATAAGTTTGCCCAATGGACTTTCAGGATTTGTGCCAGTCACACAGATCAGTGATGCCTACAACAAATTGCTGAGCAAGCAGGTGGCCCAAGGAGAACTTCTGGAGGTAAGACCTTGGACTGTGTCTGTGACTGTGTCTGGGAGCTAGGGATTGTTAATAGTACCTCAGAACCAACCCTGAAGTCTTGCTTAGGGTCCTGGTTTATGGTGTCTTGCTGCTGACTTGAATTTGACTGCCTGCAGTGCCTTAGCTGTGGCTAAATAATCCTTGAACTTTATAGACAGCCTGTTGAATGTGAAGAGATTTGTGTTGCCTATCTGCTGCTGAAGCTAAATACTGATCTCTGGCTGTAGGCAGTGGTGGAAAGAAGTTAGGGGAGTGGCTGGAAAATGATGTGAGGGTGCAAGTGTTTCTGAGGGGCATGGCAGGTAGTACGGTGCTTGCAGTTTAACTGTGTGTTGATGAATGCAACATGCTGCTGTGTAGTGCTGATGTAGACGGACCTTGACTTGGAACTGGCTTTTCCAAGCAAATTTGCAATTACCTGATGGTGCTCTTTGCTAGAAAGAAAGTAATTGTTCAGTGGAGTGGCAAGCAATTGTAATGTTTATCAGTTGTTTCTTGGAGTTTACATCTCTCTTCTTCCTTTTCATAATAACAACTTATCATGATAATATATATATAATAATTTTGTAATATCGTGATAACAAGATATTTTGACTATTAAAGTGTTGTTATCTCAACCCGTGGGTTTTACCTGTTTCTGATTTTCCTCCCTGTCCCACCGGGTGAGTGGTGAGGTGGGGAAGTGAGTGATGGGCTGTGTGGTACTTAGTTGCTGGTTGGGGTTAAATCACAACACCTTTTTATATTATGTAAAATAATAAAATTTTTATGTTTTTCTCATGATCATCTTTCTGGGCAGGACTTGTATTCGCTCGTGGACTTGTATTCTCCGGGGACACTGGTCAGGTGTATTGTGACCACTATTGAGAAGAGTGCTGATGGACGTCGGAGTATCAAATTATCGATTGACCCCAAGAAGGTCAATAAGGGTCTGAATGCTTCAGCACTAGCATCAGGCATGGTATGTGCTCTGGGTCTGTCACAACCACTCTAGGTTTAGGGAGTGCCTCTTGCATAATGCATGGGGGAACATTTCAGTTTGTCCTTGCGTGAGATCAGAGCAGAATGTGGAGCTCCTCCCACCATAGGAGACCTGGGAGGAGAGAACAGTATTGGGTCTTGGCTCCAGGTTGTTTCTCGTGAAACCCATTTGTCTGATTCTGTTTTGATATGGACAAGTTATTTAATGATTTCTTTCTGGGTAGATTTCTTCATTACTTTTGGTTTTGAGCATCCAAATTTTTTTCCCTTCTGGTTTATGAAATCCATGCATACATAGTCAGATAAGGGTAGAGCTGAGACCTCACTGCTGTATGAGCTGTATAGTAAGAAATAATATTGTGTTCTTTCTGCTGCTCTGGAAACATCAATTCTCTGTCCTATGAAACAAGTGAGTGCTTCAGTGGGAAATACCGTGCATTCTCTGCCGACCCAGGTGTTTTATCACATTACTGAATTGCAGTGCTTCTCTCCCATCAGCTGCTCTCTGGCTTCGTGTCTAGTGTGGAAGACCATGGGTACCTCATTGATATTGGAGTCAGTGGGACTAATGCTTTCCTGCCTCGTCAGAAAGCCCAAAATTACATCAAAACAGTCAAGAGAGGTAAGAAGTATTTCAGGAGTTAAAAGTGAGGTGGAGAATGACTGATTAAAGCTTGTTTTATCTGTGGTGTTAGTGCACCTCAGTGAGATTGGGTCAATGTGGAATCATTGCAAGTTGCTGAAAACAGTTTTGTGGGTGGTCTGCAACAAGCTGCTGGGTTTCAGCCTGTTTTCTGACAGATTATGTTACTGTTCCAAGTCTGTCCATCCCTGATGGCAGTAGACTTCACTTAAATTGAGAGGACTTCTTAAAATAGAGGGAACTCTGAAAAAGATTTGGAAAGAGTGGAAGGGAATCCTTGAATGTTCCTGGTGGAGATTTTATGCTGTGACTTGTCCTTGTAGGGTCTGACTTGAAAATAGGCCAGAATCTGAACTGTGTCATTGTGGAAGTAAAGAATGAGGGAAGAGTGGTCCTTTTGTCCATTGATCGATCAGAGGTTGCTTCATCCCTTGCAACAGAGAGACAGAACTGGTCACTCTCTAATTTATTGCCAGGGCTGGTGGTGAAAGCTCGAGTGCAGAAGGTAAGCTCTGGTTGGGATTTGATTTGGGAGTATGGTGTGTTTGAGCCTTGCTGAGACAGAGGGACAGCTGTGAAATAGAGATAGAAGTTTATGTTCTGGAAAATTTTGTACTTGGGCTTAATTACTTTACAGTAGCAAACAGTATTAACTACTAGACACTTGCTCCACATAATTTATCTAAGGTGTGATCTCAGTCCTGGTTGTGATGCCATGAGTATAAAGGCTTCAGCCTGAAGTTGGTGATGAAGCTTGAAGCAGAACAGGATCCACTTTGTGCTTCTCTGGCATTTACCTAGGTAAAGTGTTAAACAGATTAGCAGTGGTCTTCTGAGTATACACTTGTTCTGCAAAACAACGTAGGAAGCAGAATCGTTAGAGGTTTTCTGGTCTCTTGTGTTGTGCTTGTTGATTGGCACTGGCAGTGCCTTTCTGTGAAACTTGTGAATTGCTCTCTGAACTGCGTGAAAATGGAATGAAAAGCTTATTTTGGCATTTTTTCCTTCCCCTTCCTAGGTGGCCCCCCTTGGGATCAAACTGAACTTTCTGTCTTTCTTCACTGGCATTGTGGATTTCATGCACATGGACCCAGAGAAATCCACGAGCTATTCACCAGATCAAGTGGTAAGGAGGGTGAAGGATGGCTGGAGTTGGTATATTGCTTACAACATCTCTTATCTCCTCCAAAATTTCTGTGGAATAACCTCTGAAATCTTACTGATGATAGCTGCCTTTCTCATCCTTTATTTGAATTATTATCATGGCTGCTTTAGAGTTGTAATGAGCAAAGTAATTCCTGGGTTAATGGAATACTGACTTGGGAAGCATGAGATTTGCAAGTGATAGAAACATTACTTGTTGCGGTCATATTCCCCTCACTTCATTGGTACCAGACTAATGTGTAAACAACAGACAAAAGCAAAACTCCCTCATCTGTGAAGCTGTTAAAACTGAGGTGATGTCATAGTAGTAAATACCGGAAAGTATTTGTACATGGACAGAGAGTTCAGGTACCAAGCATAATGTCTAAAAACATGAGCAGTATGCCTTTCTGCTCTTTTGTTTACAAGCTTGTGTTTAACCAACACAGTATTTTCTTCTCCCAGGTGAAAGCTTGCATCATCTCTATCAACCCCACCTCCAAGGTGGTGCGGCTCACTCTGCGGCAGGCCTTCCTCCACCCTGGGGGATCCCCAGACCAGGTCTCCAATGATCGCATAGGGGCAGTGGTGGAGGAGTCGACAGTGAAAGCTTTCTACAAGCAGTTCGGTGCAGTCTTTGAGCTTGATGATGGCACTCTTGCATTTGCACGGGTAAGTGTCAGGGTAGTGAGGCAAGTGCTCCATAGCTATCTTGGCCTGCTGTGGAGAGAGGCTAGGAGGAGACAAATATAACAAAATTAAGACAGTGTGGAAAGTGTTTGCCAAGTCATACCTCCCCTTGTTCGAGTTGAAATGTAGGAGGGTTGTCGTGGAAGAAATGGTGAAACCTGCTTCATAGAGAGAGTATGTAGAGGAACAGTTCTGTCAGATGCTACCACTTCAACCTAAGGGCTCTATCATTGCTTCTGTTTTCTAAACACTAAGTTGTAATTTGTTTTTTCTAGTTGAAACATCTTTCAAAAACCAGAAAATCGTTTAAACCTGGGGCCTTTAAAGCAGGATGCAAACATAAATGTCGAATCATTGACTACAGCCTGATGGATGAGATGTGTATTGTATCTCTGAAGTAGTAAGTTTCATAGATTCTTCCAGAACATTGGCTGAAGTATTAAAAGTGGGTGGTTTAGAGTGCAACATTGCTTTGCTGCACCAGTCTTTGTAACTCAATTGGTGAGCTGAGGCACAGGGAGGCTAAATTACTTCTGTCGAGATCATGTTAGAAGACTGTAGCTGACAGGAAATTGAACCTTGATCCTCCAAGTCCCAGCCCAATTTTCTCTTCCCTCTTAGTATTCCATCTCTGTGACTTTAAGCAGTGTGGGTGATGGGCTTCGCTTTTATAGAGCCGTAGCTGGTGGCCATAACTGTGTCACCTGGAACAGAGTCTGGTGAAACTCCCTGAACTTTATATCCAGAGAGTTGTTTTGGGAGGTGGGTCAGTTAGCGTAAAACATAGAACTCTGGAGCTGTGGAGCGTGGGGGTGTGTGTGTGTATTGGGATAATGGATATCTGGGACAAGGCAAGGAAGGGACTGTCTCCTGGACTTCCTTCAAGTTGACTGGTCATCTCTTGCTGTGTCTCTTTCCTAGTCAGATTATTGAAGCCCGGTTTCTGCAATACCAAGATATCCACACAGGGGATGTGGTGCAGGTGAGTTTCTGAAGGACTTAAACAGTACTGTGGTCATTATTCTTAGAACAATGATACAGCTAATGTGCATTTCCTCTGCCTAATATGTGTGTTCAACTTTTGATCCAGACTAGAGAGGAGGACTCAGTTCTTGCAGGACTCTGACAGAATGCAATACTCTTAATTCCCCATTTTGTCCAGCTTTTTATTCATGATGATGCCAAGGGAATAAAATTTTAGCCACGGTCAGTCATTTATGTCCATGAATACGTTTTTAGAAAGACTTGAGAGAAATAAACTAAAACTCACCTTGCACTCAAAGTAAAAAAGTTCATGTGTGGACCATTGCAGTTAGCTATTGGGCAGAAAGAAACTCAGTTATCATTCTTATGCCTGAGTCATGACTGTATTGTATTTGTCTCTGGAAACAATTCTAGTTTCCCAGAGTCAATAGGGATTTTGCAGAAGTAGCCTATGCTTAATGAAAAGAGGCTGTAAAACAACCTTATGGAATGGTTAAAAGTTAATGGGTCAGATTGGTTGGGTGGAGTATGGGTTGGACTAAGATTTTATTTTCAGAGGGCGATAAGATTTGGTGATACTAGGTAATGCAGTGTCTTGACTGTTTGCTACCTGTGCATGGTCAGCTTTTCATGTTATATTTACTGATTCTTTTTCCTATTTTCTGTTCTAGGGTAAAGTGTTTGCTCTGAAACCTATTGGGATGCAGGTGAAAGTGACTGATGCGATTAAAGGGCTTGTGCCAACTATGCATCTTGCTGATGTGATCCTGAAACAGCCTGAAAAGAAGTATAATATAGGAGATCAAGTCAGGTGTCGGGTGAGAGCTGCCAGACAGGGTCTTCAGCTTTTGTTTTGAGTACTTAGTGGCTGAATTGGTCAGGCAATGGCAGACAAGCTTTTTGAACCTTCTTGTACTCCATTCTTGCAGGTGCTGGAGTGCAATCCTGCAGGAAAGAAGCTGATCCTTACTTTAAAGAAAAATCTTGTTCAATCGAAGCTTCCAGTCCTCTCCAATTATGAAGATGCAAAACCAGGTCTGATCACACATGGCTTTGTGGTGTGTGCAAGGGAATTTGGCTGCATTGTGAAGTTCTACAATGATGTCAAAGGTCTGGTACCCAAGAATGAGCTGAGTTCAGAACCCATATCTTGTCCCGATAAAGTCTTCCATGAAGGACAGGTAATTACTGTACTGATGCCATGCGTTGTGTTTGAATGCAAAAGAGAAATCTGCAGTTGAGTTGGCTCCAACATGGGTTTTTCCCTTGAGGAACCAGCTATACCAAGAGATGTTTATGTTCTTCCACTCTAAGTAATAATTGTACCCCATTTAAGCACATTAGGCTGTGAAAGAGGCAGCTCTTTGAGTGTTTCACAGACCTGTCTTTGTTTCTAGGCTGCCTGTTATGGTGTGCGGGAAGCACCATGGTATGTGATACAGGGTCTAGGCTGCGGTTTCTTCTGAGAAATTTAAAACTCTTACCCATAGAATCAGAAAGATGAGGTTTTCTGCCTCTGCATTATTCTAATTTTCCTGTTTGTTTCAATTCCTATCCATCTTAAACCAGACGCTGTGGGAACCATGTTGCTCACCAAGTTCTGGTCTTTGTTGTGTGCAAGCTTATACAGATCTCAACCTCTCTTATTGTTTTTTCTGGTGCTTTTATTTGTCTTCAGTGCTGCTGTTTGGCTGGCTAAAGAGAAGGGTCATTTTCTAGTCAAGATTTCTGACTGTAAATCTGGAGATCTGAATTTTATTCTCAACTCTGCTACAGACTTGCAGCATACTTTTAACAAGTCATTTAATTATTATGTACTTTCATTTTCCATCTGTGTGATCAGAAAGACATTTGTCTCTGATTGAACCTGCTAGATTATCGTCACTGGCTTGCTACCCTTAGGAGTAAGGAAAAAGTACACTGTGTATGCGTTTTCCAGTCTCATTTTGTAAGTGGTAGCACACTGAGGAGGAGTATCAGGTGAATTAATCTTTTTTTTTTTCCTGCAGGTTGTTAAAGTAATGGTCTTAAAATGTGAGCCCCAGCAGGAAAGACTGTTGTTGTCCTTCAGGTTATCAAGCAAACCTGCGTTGGACGACAAAAAAGAATGTACTCCAAAGAAGAAACAGGAAGTGAAATATCAAATAGGAGAGGTATTGAATTCAATTACAGCTTCCTTTTTTTTTACCTTTTGCTGCTTGTTTTCCAAGCGATTTGATATAATTTTTGAAGCAGATCTGTTGTTTGTCAGGAACTAGCATTAAGTGTGCATTTCTTATTGTGTGGTTGGTCTCCTGGATCAAAACCTATGTTGTCAAAGGTCAGAATAAAGGAGTCCCAGGGCAGTCTTTCTGGAGGTACCAATTAGTGCTCCTTTTCCTAGGTGGAGTCCTCTTTCTTCTTCATGCTGCTGATATTCTCACTCCAAAACCAGTTGCTTTTGCTCTCTGGAAAAACACAGCTTCAGAAAAATGTTTCTGAATGCTTCCTTGTTGTCTTTGAAATTAACACAGTTTCCAGCACCCTGCAGATACTGCTAATGCAGGAACAGGACAGTACTAATCTTGTTTAAATTATTCCCTTCACCTTCAAATAAAAACCAACAGAATGTCTGTAGCTCTAGATTTCTCTGGCAGCTGAGATTTGCTTTTTTATTTTACTATCAGTGTTGATGTGCTTTTTAGGCACAGCCCTGTTGATGTGAGATTTTTTTCATGCGTAGCAGGGAGGCAGTGCCAGAGCCCCTGCAGCACAGCATTTGATAGCCCATGCATTGAAAGGGATAACTTCAAAGATACTTGGAGTTTTATATCACTGTATTTGTTCTCTTTTCAGATGGTTGATGTAAAAGTCTTGAAGAAGAAAGATAATGGGCTAGAGGTTTCTGTCTTGGAAGATGAAGGCAATGTGATAGCCTCAATTCCCACAGTGCACCTCTCTGACTTTGTTGCTACCTGCAAGCTCCTGTGGCATTGTCTTCAAGAGGGGGATGTCCTGCCCAGAGTTATGTGCCTAAGTGACAATGGAGAGCGTATTGTATCCTTTGCCACCCCAACCAGTCAAACAAAGAAGTGGGGAGGGGGTATATGTCAGGAATCCAGAGCATTTGCAACAAACAGAAGATACATTAGTTAGTGTGTTGAAGTGGATGTGCCTGTCAAACTATCAGTGCTTCGAACAGACATTATAGCTTGCTTGTGTTAGAAGTGAGGCTCAGCTGCTGCTAGAATCCCATCAGAACCAGGTCTTGGTTGTGAATTGACTGACCTTCCCAACCAGCTTCTGGGCTGTTAATCATATCACAGCCTGAGCAAAAGTTGTGCTTTTTTACACCAAGAATCAGAACTGAAATATTAGGAAGTTGGCATTTCTGCTAGTGTGAAACACGCATCTTTAATGCTGAGAAGCTTAAAAGACATTGGTTGCTAAATTTTAGTGTAGAGAGATGAAGACAGAAATTGGAATTGCGGGATTTTGAGTTCCTGAATTATCTAGCCTCCAAAAAGTGCTCTAGCTCAGTGGTTAGCAGCACCAAGAGATTTGCTTGGTATCAGGCTCCTTTCATTCATCTTTTCCCATTTTTCCTAGCTGGTTGTTCAGATCTTGAGCAGAAAGTCTGCAGTGATTTCTGCAGTACAGGAGGAGCAAGTTGTGAGAAGCTTCTCTGAAATCCAGCCTGGGATGCTGTTGACTGGTTATGTGAGGAATGTGATGCCTTTTGGAGTGTTTGTGGAGTTCCCTTTTGGTGTGACAGGACTGGCACCCAAAGTGGTAAGCAATACACTCACTTCAGTAAACAGCATGTATTTAATCAGTCATGCCTGGAACATGGCTTTTGGCAAAGGTATCATAACGAGCGAACAACAGGGCTGTGGATGCTGTGTTTGCACACCTTCCCCCAGTAGGGTAAAAGCTGCTTTTAAGTTTGTGTTTGAATTCACTTCCAAAATAAAACTAAGGACTTTTATTCAGGTGTGCTTAAGTTTCAGCAAGGATTTATGTAACTTCAGTAATTAATTTTAATCGATGGCTTTTCGGTAGTCTCTGTTGAATTCCATATGCATTTTCATGAAGTCTTAACATAAACCCATGTTGTGAGCAGCGCTGCAGGTGGTTGATAGCTAGCAGCTGTGCTCAGTAACCCATGCCCCTTTGTTTTCTTTGCATAGAGCATGAGTGACAAGTTTGTGACTGACACCAAGGACCACTTTGTGGTGGGACAGACTGTGATTGCAAAGGTGATGAGCATTGATGAGGAGAAGCAGCGCGTGCTCCTCAATCTGAAGGTGTCAGAGTGCAGCTCAGGCGATTCTGCTGCAGAGAGCTTTGCCCTACTGAATCAATATTTCAAGGAGATGAAAGAAATCAGGAATTTGTTGAGAAGAAGAGGTAAAAGATTTCACATATTCTGCTAAAGGAGATTATATCACAAAAAAGGGGCTCCAGGGGAACAAAGAGGGAAAACCATTTTCTTTTAAGTGAAAGAGTCAGTACAAGCAAAGACATGGCTTCCAAGAGGAGTTTATTGGAGAAGGGTCATGTCTGCAGTGTCTGCCATTGAAGCCAAGAATGCTTTTTGGAATTACAGCTGGAACAAGCCGAAGAAGCTGCTCTTTCCATTTGAGGTTGCTAGGCCTCTAAGAGAATTAAAAATAAGGGGAAAATAGACAAACTGTGAGGTACATATACCGAAAGAGGAAAGGGAGATAACAATGGTACAAAAGGATGGATTCCTTGAAGTGCTGTGAAGGTGAAAATAAGAAAGGCCAGGGTGAGATTGGTTATTCTGTGGACCAAAGCCTTACTCTAGCCTTGTTTTTTTGGTGTGAATGTTTGTAATTGCTTTATGAACCAATCTAAAATTTAATCAACTGAGACTTACGCCAGTAAATTCACCATTTAAGTATGTGTCGCAGGAAACATTGTCTCTATTTGTTTATCATATTATCTATTTGAATCTGGCAGTAATTAATTTTTAGTACTCTACAGGTTTCACCTGTAGTGACACCTTGTTACAAATGTTACAAAACATTTTTGTCTTTAATGTTTTGTTTCTTAGAATTGTGAAGTGACAGGTCTGTTTTGTGGTTTTAGTGTTAATCTCCTTTATTTTTACCTCTTACTGCATGCAAAGCTAGGTGCCAGTGTTTCTGTAAGAGTGGAAAATATTATTTTGAAAGTTACCAAATCCTTCATGTCACAAAAGTTTTTCTGCTTTGATTAACTCTTTAGTGTTGACTTTGTATTTCTACAGATTCAGGAGTCTGAACTTTGTTTTCTATTATGAAGGTGTATATAAATGTTTGTTTGTGCACTCTTGAGCAGATGTGAAGGTTGTCTTTGTTTTGCAAAGAAACGACACAGATAAGACTGACTTCCCACTTTTTTTTCCTTTTGTTTAGGAGAGTCCAGCATGACCCAAGGCCTTTGTGAGTTGGTGCCTGGGAAGGAGCTACAGCTGGTTGTGCAGGATGTGAAGGAGGATGGCTCAGCACTGTTCAGTGGCAGCTGTGTTACAGGCTTGACTGTAACAGCCACTCGCTACCATTTGGGAGGTCAGGGTTTTGTCTTTGGTTACTTTGGGTTTCACTCTTGTACTTTGAAACCTCTGTCCTGAAATGAGTTCTGATGACAAGGAACTAACATAAGAGGAGTCTGATCAGAGTAGGGATGGACTTTAAGAGTAGTTTCCTAATGTGTTATTCATCCATTTGCATGATTTGGAATATATCCTTTAAACCTGCCTATGCCTGTGCTGCCTCATCTCTAAACTGGACCTCAACCTGCCTGAGATCTTGGGTATCTTGTAAGGTCTAGTTTATACTCTGAGATCCTTAATGGAATTGTACTGTATGTAGACAAAGTATTAATACAAGCTCCAGCTTTCTCAGTGTGTTCATTTATTTATTTTAGAAATACATTCCTTGGAGTATGCTCTATCTGAAATTGCTGTTAATTTTTCTGTTAAATCAGTGGGACTTTAAAACAGGTCTTCAATTTTGGTACTTTGCAATTCAAAAATTAAAGCAGAAAAGTGCCATATTCTGCAGAACCAAGCAAGTACATGCCAAGATGATGAGTAAACCAATATAAACTGCTATCTTCAGCAGGAGTAATATCCCAGCACTTCTGTGTTTCCAGCAGCAGTTAAAGTGATGATGTTTTTGTGCATATGTTAGCATAATTTTTCAAAACCCATATTACCTTGTATTTGTTTTTAGTCAGCCTTGTCTGCTTTATTGAAGAATTCCATCTTCATAAAATCAGTTTAGTTCTTCCATGAAAGGATCAGACTCTTTCCAAATAAAAAAGATCCCCTTTTGTTAGCTCCTTGCCATTAATGCTGAAGAAATCTTTTCTGAAAGAGACTTACTATACATTTGGTACTAAGTTGACTTTGTTACAGTTACTTAGTTCCGATTAGTAATTAAGTAGTCTTTTTATCACTATTTAGGAGTTAAACTGGAGCACAGGCAACCCTTCCTGTCATGTGCTACTAGCTCAGTTGCTCAAAATTCTTCACTATCATCAGAAGATAATCTCCTTTTTCTCATTTGTAGACAAAAAAATTATTCCTGGTGAGAAAACCAAGGTGCTGGTTCTTCATGTGGATGCCCTGACATCTGAGGTGTATGTTTCTCTTCAGGAAGAACTGTTAAAACGAAGACCCAAGCAAGTATGTGTTTGGTTTTTGGATTTGTGTCTTTCTGTTCATCTAGCAAACTTTAGGTGATTAATGCATTTGGGGGCGGTGCTGTTTCCTCTTTGAGAACTGTGGGAAGTAGAGTGGAGGGAGTCAAAGTCTCAGCAGGAGAAGTCACTGTCTCCATTTCTGTCTAGCGGCTCACAGAGAACTCCCAGCACTATGCCATCGTGCAGCACATAGCAGAAGAATTTGCCATCGTGTCTTTGGAAACAGGCCAGTTGGCAGCTATCCCCGTAGCATCTCACTTCAATGACACCTTCCGCTTTGACTCAGAAAAACTGAAGGTGGGACAAACAATCTCTGCAACCTTAAAAGTAGTGAAGGAGAATGACCACGGACTCTTATTAGCAGTACAAGGCTCAGCAAAGAAGAATGTTTTTGTAAGGGTCCGGAATGAATCTGAGACAGCATTAGAAGAGGTGCTTGCTGCTGTGAAACACTCGCTTTCCCTGGGGGATGTTATTACTGGTACTGTTAAATCTGTCAAACCAACCCATGTCACAGTTGCTATTGATGACAAGCTGACAGGTTCAATCCATGCATCCCGGATTCTGGATGAAGTTCCCATAGGCTCTTTTCCAACATTTACTCTGAAAGCTGGACAGAAGGTGACTGCTCGAGTCGTTGGAGGCAGAGATGTGAATACTCACAGGTGGGAAAACATGCGCATAATATTACTTCTTGGAGAATGGGCAGGGTAAAACAGATACTCAGATGTTCTAGGCTGTTCCCTCTGTCAGCAAATGCTGTTAAGAGCTACCTTTGCTGGAGTAGTTGAGCCCTGCAGAAATCTATTATATTCTACCCCAAGTCCAAGTTTTGGTGAACTAGCTCTCTACCTGTGTCAGTGTATTTATCTTGAGTATAGATTGTAAGAAAAAAAGATGTCTAAACTCTGAAGGTCCAGTGGAAGCCTTAAATATAAGCAGGATTTGGCTACAGGGGCTGAATTTGCTGGAGTATTTTGGGTACCTAAATTGCCAGTGAAATAGTACTGGGAAAAACTGGAACTGGAAGGAAGGCTTTGGTAACTTTAGGGGGCTTACACCTGCTTTCTTTTGCCAGTGCAGAGGGATTACAAGTGGGTGACTGGGGCCTGGGGAGATCATGAGAAACTTTCTTTTTCCTGTTCTTTAGATACCTGCCTGTCACCCATCCACACTTCACACGGTCCATTCCAGAGCTCAGCGTTCGACCAAGGTAAATATTGGTCTCTGTGCTGTCTGCAGGTGCTTCACAGACCTTATATCCTTATGGGTTTCCTCCCTTGCTCCTCCTGTATGTGAAGGAGCTGACCATGAGCAAGTACCTTCACGTGAATGCAGTGTGGCAAGGCTTCCTACTCTCTTTCACACTAACTTGAGCCTGTGTTAAACCTCACAGAGCTCTCCTAGCACCTGACTTCCTTTAAATGTCCTTTTGGCTTCAGGTTCTGCCAGTCTGGAGTCTGGCATATCTGTTCATGTCAGAATGATTCCCTCGAGTCCAGGGAAGAATTAACTCCCTGTAGAAGGGTGCAGCTGGGGAGGGGATGGGAATGAAAGTCACAATGGCATTGTCACCATAATCCCCTGGGTTTCCAACTCCTATCTTCATCATCACTGGGACCAAAGCTGTGTTTCTCATAGCCTCTTTCTTTGTTTGCAAACAGTGAAACAGAAGGGGAAGTCACAGCAGTGCTGAGCCGTAAAGAAGACAGTGCCACCAAGAAACTTGAACTCTACAGTGTTGGGCAGACAATCACCTGTTTTGTGAAAAAGGTGAGGTCAGAGTCTTCCTAAGAAGTGTGTTGGGAAGGCAGCAAGAGGGGGTGACCTCAAGGGGCCTTAGTTCAAACCTAAATACTGACATTGCTGTGGTCTTCATTAGCTTTGAGCGTAGCACATGCAAAGTGTAGCACCTTAAAGGGAGAAGGAAGTCACATTTTCTATGCTTAACATAGTCAAGCTGACACATCCTCTTTGACATGCCTGTGTGTTGCCAGCAGATGCTTTCCACCCTGCACTCTAGCAAAAGGGGCTTTGAGAAATTGCATATGCCACCAGCACAAAATTCTCTTACTGCTGATCCCCTGTGAGGACTTGTTTGTGAATCACAGCAGTGTTATGCTTTTAATAGTAGAACCCAAATCACTGTTTTTGCTTGGTGCAAGAGCTAAGGCTGGAGTAGTTCTTTCTAGCCTTAAATTAACAAACCCACCAGGGAAGGATTTTTTTCCCAAGGTCTCATGTTGTTTTCTCTGGTTATGTGCTGTCTTCTCAGTATAACATCCTTAAGAATTGGCTGGAGGTAGAAGTTGCCCCTAACATTCGAGGAAGAGTTCCTCATCTGCTGCTGTCTCTGAACACCAAGGTAAGAGGCCATTACAGATAAAGTTAAATGTAATTTTTTCCATGCACATGCCTGCAAATAATGACTGCAGATGCTTCTGACATCCATGTGAACTTATAACCCAGTACTCTGTTATAGGCATCACTGCACCTCTCTGACAAGCAAGTAGTATGCCTGTAGCTGGTTTGGCTCAGGTCAGCAAAGCCATTGAAGCAATGCTGTCAAGTATATACATCAAAGATGTGCCTAGAAATTGTAAAGCTTCATAGAAGAAACACCAGAGTTGTGCAGAGCTCTTTTTCTAGCAGTAAGTGGAAATCTGTCTTTTCTTTCAGGTCTTGAAACATCCAGAAAAGAGCTTCAAAAATGGCCAGGCAATATCAGCTACAGTGACTGGAACAGATGTAACCGAAACAAACCTCTGTTTGTCACTCACAGGTATAGTGGAGACTTCACAGCAGGACCCCACTGCCTATGTTTTACTCAGAGGTCGATGTGCACTGACCTCTCAAGTGGAAATGTTATACTCCAGAGCCAAGCTGTACGTCCCTGTAGGACAGAAATAACCCCTGTGACTCTGACCCAGATGAAGCATCATGCAAGGCAAGAGTGGTCAGACCTTTAGGTTAAAGAATCACTTTATTACTGTCTGAGCATGAAGCCCCTCTTTCAGCCCTTATGAACATATTCCCTTCTGATCTCAGACATGAGATGGTACATTTGTTATCATTTGTCAGTTATTCTGGATCTGGAACTGTGCAACTAAGGGACCTTGTATGGGCTGCCAAGGCAAATGTTGCTGTTAACTGAGAATGCATAGACTGCACCTTACCAAAAGTTGGTGGGTTTGACATGTGACTAAGCAACTAAAACCAGCTTCACTGACTTATTCCCCCTGTTGCTTTGGTTCATACTTGTGAAGTCTGTGAAGCTTTATTCCTCCTTCACTTTTTCCAGGAATTCAGTCGCTGGAGCAGGGCACCATCACTGTAGGCATGGTAACAAAGGTGACTCCACACATTGGTTTGACCATTGCGCTGCCAGGTGGGAAGACTGGCAAAGTCAGCATCTTTCACCTGAGTGATACTTACACGGAGGACCCTCTGGGTGACTTCAAAGCTGGCAAGATTGTCAGGTCAGTAGTTCTCCTGTTCCCTCAAGCTGCAGGGCTTAAGAATGTCCCCCTTTGGTTAAAGGCTTTTTGCTGTCACAAGATGATGCCAGACCTGTAAGGTTCAGTCTGTAGCTAAAAGTAATGCTGACTTAAGACCTTATATGTGTTTGGGTGAAAGCCTTACCTTTTCTATATATGAACAAGCCTCTTTTCAGCTCCCTTCTTGGACTGTGTTTTGAGCAGCAACTAAGTTGCTGATGGGACTGAGGGAAGCCAGTTATCCCAGCTCTGCTGTGGTTCTGTGAGCTGTTTGGCAAGTCAGTTGTCTTTACATTTGTAATGCACAAGTAATTTCATTTCCCTACTTCACAGACTGGTTGGGAACGCTGGAGAGTGCCACAGACCAAGTGATTCAGCTGTAACAATCTTCAACTCTTTTGTACTAGCAATAGAGACTGGATAAAGCAAGTAGATATGTTTCAAAAAGCCCTTTAGCTGATTTCATGAACTGTTGTGTCCTGCTAGCTTGTGTTAAACAACAGGTGCTCCAAGGGACAGAGTAGTTTCTTACCTCTGGAGCATCATTCTGCTGGTGAGAATACCTATTATTTTACCTGTGTCTTTTTTTAACAGGTTTTCTATTTTCTCCCCTTCCTCTGCCATGCAGGTGTTACATCCTCTCTAACGAGAACAGGAAAATCCAATTATCTCTCCGCCAATCCCGGTATGTGTCATCCCTCCAGTCTGTTGATCTCCTAGTGAAGAAAAGGATCGTAAAATACAGTAACTGTTGATTTAGATGGACCAGTGTGAAGTGTTAAAAGGACAAGGACTAGAGGGTTTTATTTTTTTCTTTTTTAAGGATGAGACTTGTTCCTACTTCGGAAAGATTTTTTTGTGTATTGTCATGGAGATGTTTGACCCTTAATGTAGAGCTGATCTCCATGTTTATTGTAATTTCTAGACCTTAGTTAACTTCTTTTATATATTTATTTGGGAAGAAAGGGAAAGTTCCACTATTGAATTTGCAATACAAACATGTTACATTTCAGTGTTCATCTGCATTTTAACCATTTTGCTTAAATGGTCCTAAGTATCTCTTAGAACTGAGCCTCTTGCTTTATCTTCTCTAAGGAACAAGACTGCATAAAGCATGTGGAATGACCTACCTTAGAAATAAGTGGCGAAAAAAAAAGCTAGTGCTGTGCAGAATTTCATGTAGGATTTTACTCTCCTCGTTTTCTTAGTGGCAGAGGAAGCCAGACTGATCTGTTTTGTTTGGCTTTGTTTACAGCAGCGTGTCTGTTTCCTAATGTTATGTATAGCTTGGCGAAGATGCAGATAGTCCATTAGTACATTTGAATAAACTGGAGGGTGTCTCTGATCTGGTGCATTTTCCAGAAAGTACAAGCTGTTGTTAATACTGATTTCTTTTTTTGATATTCAGAGCAGGACATGGATTATTCAGGTAGGTGCTTTAATTTATAAACTCTCTTTTCTTTTAGGCTAAACCCAAAGAGCAAAAGCAAAGTGGAGGATGTTGAAATAACATGTATTAAGGATGTTAAAATAGGCCAGCTAGTGAGAGGCTATGTCAAATCAATCACTTCATCAGGTGTATTCTTTGGGTGAGTAGCATAAGGAAATTAATCTGATAAATAAGAGGTCTCAGAGAACTTACTTTGAATGGATGATTCTGGAATCTTGTTTGGGGGTGGTCTCTGGCCTAGTGTGATGTTGCAAAATGAATTTGCTCCTGGGAATCAAGATGTCATTGTTGCTTTCTTGAGCTTATGAAATTAAAGTAGAGGAAGCTTGTGTGTCGCTATATAGAACTGGTGGTGCCACAGATATCATCACTGCGCTTTTGCTTTTCTCCCACTGTGGAATACTTATTTTTGGTTTTATTCCTCTTCTCAGCTTGTCCCCTTCTCTTCTGGGCCGAATACTGTTCCAGAATATCTCTCCTTACTTTGTACAGAAACACTCCTTATATGAAAAATACCTGCCTGAAGGAAAGCTGCTCACTGCCAAGGTGCTTGGGTAGGTCCAATGTTCTTTAAAAGGGGCTATGAATTAGTAGAAAGGAGATGCTGGAGGAGGAGAGAATGGAAAGAGGAAGGATAAAAGCTGGGAAGATTTGAAAGAAGTTCATAGTAGTCGTTGTAAATGCTCTAATATTTATTTTTTCCCCTTGTCTCCTGCTACTCCTGGCACCACAGTGTAAATGATAAAGAAAAACATATTGAGCTTTCTCTCCTACCTGAGGACACTGGGATGCCAAGCATCTTGCCTGAATCCTTGGGCCTACCACGATATGATGCAGAAGAAGAGAAAAGAGAGGCAGATGGTAGGAAGAAGAGAGAACAGCTTAAGGTGAAGACAAAACGAAGAATAAGAAGCTCTGAAAGTGAGCAGGTATGGATGTGATTGCACAGGACATGCCAAAGGACTTGGTTGGCTCACATACCGGAGGGACTAAGAATACCCACTGGGAACAGGCTGAGGTATTACACAGAGTAGGAAAAAAACGATTAAATTGCATTGAAGATCAGAAAAAAACATTCAGTTTGGGTAGGAGTTAACTGAATTAGCAGCCAAATCATGTTGCCTGTGGACCTGTCCTGTTGGTCTTGACACCATATGTAGGTAAGCGTGGGTTTATTCTCTGTTGTCTCTGTGATGTGAGAGGATAGTGGGAGGTGCTGCGCCCAGGGCATCACTTTCTCTGCTGTCACTCTTAACTGTGATCAGAATTGCCTTTGTGATTTATCCCAGTTGTTGCCCTCCACCATCCATTCATTTCCCCTTGCTGCAGGAGGCAAAGCCAAAAAAAAGGAAGATCTGCCCCACAGATGAAAATGACAGTGGAATTGAGGTATATTACCGGGAGGAGGATGACCAGGAGGAAGAGGCAGATAAAAATAAATCTAAGGTGAGAAGTTTGGAGGAGAACCTGAGCCTGAAATGACTCCAGGCCTGTTGAGGTGTGCCAGTTTTGATTGGATGACAATAAGTATCATTGCTGTGGACAGAAGTCACACAGACTGGTATTTGTGTCACCTGAAAATAGCTTGAGATAGATCGAGTTTAAATTACACCAGAGGTGACCAGAGTTTAATGTTTTGCTGGTGGGCTGTTGCAAGTGTGAGAAATCAACAGTACTGGCCAGAGAGAAGCCACAAGCAAACAGCAGTTGTCCTGTTGCAGTGTAAAAACTTCAGATTAAAAACCAGGGTATTCCCTGTATTCCTCCAAACAGATAAGAAAACCTGGTGAAGCTCCCAGGCTGCAGGTTTCTGTGGGCTTCACCTGGGATGAGGATATGAATGCCATGGATATACCTGTGCTGAATCAGAAGGAAGAGAGCTCAGAGAGTGAGGAGGAGGAGGATCCGCACTCAAAGGTACTGTGTACTGGTGTTGTCTGCACAGGAGACACCACATGGTGGCTGTAATGTGACGTCTTGGTATTTGCATATCTCTGTCCCATAGCAAAGCCTTTTAACCCAACAGAACATTTCTGACAGCTAATACGGAATTTCCTTAACTACTCGAAGCACTGAGCTTAGCAGCAGATATCTTTGAAGCAGAGGACAAAAGCCCCTATTTTAGCAGAGCTGCATGAAAATAGGGTTTCTCATGTTGACATGAAAATAAAATTATTTAGGGTCAAAAAAAAACATTTTAATGAGAGTGAAATTTTTGTATTTGATGTCGGCTTTGTTTTTTTTACCTTTCTGAGTGTTGTAAATTTACAGGAAAATGTGAAGATGAAAAATCTTTTCAAATTATAGTCCTCTTATTTAGAAAACCACCAAAAAATTCATTTATGCTGTACTGTTTTAGAAGAGTTTTCCTATGTGAGCAATTCAACAAAAATAGACACAAGCTCATGAATTGCTTTCATGCTTGCTCTTCAGGATTTCCCCTGTCCCTCAAAACTCACCTCTGCAAAGGCCATGCATTGCTGATGCTTTGTTGCCCAGGGTGTAGATGCCTTGTGCAGAGAGCTATAGTATTGTCAGTTCCCAGTTTAGACCTGGGTCACTCTAGTGATCCAGCAACATCCCCCAGCCTAGCACAATTTCTCCTCATGTGTTATGGGTTTTTACAGAGTGAATGGTGGTGGTGAGCACTGGCCAGGAGGGTAAAGGTGGATTAATGAGGGGTGGAGTGTGAATCCTGCTGTTGGGGTGCAAGACTAGCAAAGTAATTGGTCCCTCAATGTATTTCATTAAAATAAATGAGATTTCATGTACTGTTGCTTTGCTTGGAGATGTGAAGGGCTGGAGTGCATGTGCCATTTTCCTCCTCTTAAACAATTGGCTTCATCTTTTCATGTGAAAACTGCAGGCCTGCCTGTTCCCACATATAGTGCCTGCTTTTTTCCAGTCCTCCTTTTTTGCTCTTTCAGCTGAAAAAACAAACAAAGAAGGAGAAGGAGCTAGAGAAGCAGAAGAAGGAGAAGGAGCTGTGCAAATTAGAGGCAGCTCTGATGGACCCCAGTCGACAGCCTCAGTCAGCAGATGACTTTGACCGCCTGGTGCTGAGCAGTCCCAACAGCTCAATTCTCTGGCTACAGTACATGGCTTTCCACCTCCAGGCTACTGAGATTGAGAAGGCCAGAGCTGTGGCAGAGAGAGCGCTTAAAACAATCAGCTTCAGGTAATAATGGGCCTCTGCCTTTCTTTGCGCCAACGAATAAATGATGGTGAGGTAGTTGTGGTGAGAGAAGACCATTGGTAGTGTCATCAGTGTGCATGCATGTAAGTGTTGAGTGGCAGAGTCCAGTTTCAGTGAGCTCAAAAGGATTTAATGGTAGCAATTGTCAGCTGTCCCTTTGATTGTCTGTCCTGAATCACCACAGTTGGCCTGCAGCTTGGTTGCTGCAGCTCATGGGTGAAATAACTCCCCCAGGGTATCACTGAGTGCACACATACTTCTGAGCAGTCAGAAGGGTTTGGAAGAGCCTAATGCTGTCAGTGATGTCTTTAAATCAAAATATGAAACAAACTGTGAAACTCCTATTGCTTTTTCATAGGGCTGCACCCTTGTATATTAAATCATCTCTACACCATGATTAAGTATATTGTGCTTTCTTGAATCATCCTTGTGGTTTTTAATTACAAACAACAGTGATCAAAAGTTGTAGTGTGAAACAACTGCTGTGCTCTGTTCCAAAAGTGGTGTTTCAGTGAGCAGTATGCCCTCTTCCTTTGTGCTGGAGACAGGCTACAAGTCAGTGAGTCATTGTAGGGTGGTTTGCAAAAAGCTGATGAAGACTGGTAAAAGACTAAATATTCTTCTTTACATCTGCTTTAAGGGAAGAACAGGAGAAGTTGAATGTCTGGGTAGCTTTGCTGAACTTGGAGAACATGTATGGTACTGAGGAGACACTGATGAAGGTCTTTGAGAGAGCTGTTCAATACAACGAACCTCTGAAAGTCTTCCAGCATCTGTGTGACATATATGCCAGTTCTGAGAAGTACAAGGTAAGATAGTGTCAGCAAGTCCCAGTTATGTGTCCCATCCAGTCATGCCATTGGTAGTAAACTACCAATACTGGCTGTATAAACTTACAGATGTCAGATGTTAGGCCTCTCGTGTTCCTAACTGAAATTAATGGTTATGATTGACAGCAGACAAGGAATTATTGATACTTGCTTTTCTGGCCTAAGTGTTCGGCGGTACCTGGGCCAAGAGTAAAAGTCTTAAAGCCACATGGCTTCATTATGAATCTGTGTGATCTAACCCAACTCTGCCCTTCCAGCAAGCAGAAGAATTGTACCACACGATGCTGAAGCGTTTCCGTCAGGAGAAGTCTGTGTGGCTGAAATATGCCTCTTTCCTCCTGAAGCAAAGCCAGACTGAGGCTACCCACAGGCTTTTGGAGCGTGCTCTCAAGGCTTTGCCCACCAAAGAACGTAAGTACTCTTCCCCATCCTTAATATGGGCCATGTTTTGACAGGTCTTCAGTAGATGGTCTGCTCTCTGATACCTTTGCCTGTGATAGTGTTTGTAATAGGTGAAAAGTGCAACTAATTGGTGATGAACATGCTGCCCTTGTCTCTCAGGGGAGTGGAAGCTTCAATGTGAATATCAGTGCTAAATCCTCCTATAACAGAATTTGCTGATATAGGCAAAAGCAAGGCACCCAAAGCAGAGGTTGTTTTGATTCTTACGGCCCTCTAAAAAAGTTTAGTTCGTCTAGTCTGAGGTTTGTGGGGCTGCACATGGATGCTGCAAGATGCATTTTGAATTTAAGAATAAATTTCTGTCTCCTGCAAAGAGCTGAAATGGGAAGTGAAGTGTGACCCTTCTCTCTCCCATTCTGATTCCACCTTGGTCCAGAACCACTTTACAATAGAGCCTTTTGTCTCTGGGTAGAGATGGTGCTGTCTCTGTGCCTGCCTCTGTTCTATGTAATTGCCACTCATGGGTTTGTTCGTAGGGAAGAGGACTGTTATGATACCCTAACATGTCATTACTTGTTCCAGATGTGGATGTCATTTCAAGGTTTGCGCAGCTGGAGTTCCGTTTTGGGGACACAGAACATGCCAAGGCTCTCTTTGAGAGCACCCTCAGCAGCTATCCCAAGCGAACAGACATCTGGTCCATCTACATAGACATTATGATCAAACATGGCAGCCAGAAGGAAGTACGGTGAGTTGTGCTGCAGGAGGCTGGGAAGGGACAGAGTACAGTGCTTGGAGCAACACCTGAAGAGAGCAGAGGTACCCTGCAGCATATACAGGGCTTCCTAGGGCAAAGCAAAAGAGGACTTTTGTCACCTAGAGAAAGAAAACTGGGGTGTATGGAAGTGCTTATCCTTGCCAGGGCTGAGGAGACACCAAGTTGATCACAGGGCAGAGAGAGATTTGGTTTGTAAGTAGTGGCCTACATGAGAGAAACTAGAGGACTTGCACTGAAGTTCATCTGTCCCTCTGGGGGGATTGTCTTGTATCTGAAGGGTGAGATCAATCCCTTATGTATCCTGTAGCATGAAGATGGAGATTTTTTTCTTTTTTTCTTGCCTTCTCTTTTCTGAGACTTCACAAAACAAAGTCCCGCTTCCTACACTGTGAATACAGCCACATCTACTTAACAAACACAGGGTCAAATACAGTGGCTGGATCTTAGCTTAAGTTGACCAGCGGCCTTAGTGTTCTGAAAGCAAATAGAAGGCTTCTACTTCGAGGGTTTGGCTAGATGTCAGGAGTCTTCTTCAAGCAGGTTGAATATCTTCCCTCACTTCCTGCCCTTTGCTCAATGGCAAGACTGGGGGGCTTGTACTGAGAGCTGTCACCACCACAGTGTTCTGAATCACTTTGGTTTCTTGCAGAGACATCTTTGAGAGGGTTGTACACCTGAGCTTGGCACCAAAGAAGATGAAATTCCTCTTTAAACGTTACCTGGATTATGAGAAGAAATTTGGTACAACAGAAAGTGTCCTGGCTGTTAAAAGAGCAGCACTTGAATATGTGGAGACCAAGAGTTCCCTTGCTGACATCTAAGTACGATGCAAGTAAAAGCAGAGAGACTCAACTCTAAATGCCGTGAGGAAACTGAGATGTGGAATTCTGCCATGAGTGTCCATGGACAGTGAGTTGCTGGCGAGTATTGGTCTATGACCAAACCAAACTGCAAAAAGCGAACTAAGGAAAAGATTTGATAAATGTTTGCAGCTTTGTCCAGATGTTACAAATAATCCTGGTCTGTTGGTGACTTTGAAGACATGTTTTTTAAATATAGACTGTTTTATAACCAATACAAACATCAGCTATATCTGTTCTACGTCCTCGTGTCAGGTATACATGTAAATAAGAGCCACTGTGGGCTTTTTCCTGAGGCTGATCAGCCACAGCTCTCAGCCTTTCCTTGTATGATGGATAGTCCAATTCAATAATCATTTGCCTATCCCTCTGCTAGACTCACTTTAGTAAGCCTGTATCTGTCCTGTACTAGGGAGCCCAGTACTTGCTACATCATCTCAGATGTCTCACCATTGCAGAGTAGAGGGGAAGGATTACCTCCCTTGGTCTGCTGGTAATGCTTTTCCTAGTGCACCCCAGAATGCTCGTCTTCTTCATCTGAAAGGGCGTATGCCTTTAAAGCCCACAGCATCCAGTTGTGATGCAACTATCTGTCGTAACAAGGTGCCAGGGATTGATGACAGAAAAAATTGTTGTCTCTCAAGGGAAATCAGTGAAGTCAAAGAAAAAAGTTTTTTTTTTCTGTGCTGACAAAAGTCATCCCAATCTAACCTTCTGCTTGGAAAAAGCCAGGAATCTTGGGTGCTTGTGTAGTCTCCATCACTGGTGTTGGTGCCTTCTTGCAACTCCAATAAGGTGTGGATGTCATCATCTACATGTTTTACATGAACTAGATGATCCTAAAGTCCTTTCCAGCCCTAACCATTCTAAGATTATCCAGTGTAGACACTAGCGAGTGGGTGCCCAGCTTTGAAACACCAAACTTGGAAGAGTCTTACTCATTGTAGATACTCTGAGCTCAGAACCAGAGCTCTGCCAGGACCCAGCTCTTCTGCCTCTGTGAATGCCCACTGTTGGCAAGGTTGAATGATTCAGCATTTAATTCATGCCCAAGTCCGCTGGGATCCCGAAACCAGTTGTTTCACTTCTTGCCCCCAGGGAGAGCAGGGTACTGTACTCAGATTTTGCTTAATGCTCTTCTAGAGGAGGAGGCTGCTTGCAACATCCAGTAACAGCTGCTGCTTTCTTAAGAACACAGCTGCAATGATGGTGGCTTTTTCTTTTGCATTAATTGTTATATAATAGAATACATAAATAAGTGTCACAACAGAAACGAAGATCCCTTTGAGGTATTGTTTCTTCTTGACCACTGGGGCTATTACAGTCTCTACAGTAGTCAGCAGGGAAAATGAAAGACCTGTGTGTAATCCTCCATACTGGAGGAGCTTGGGTTGAATCCATTTTGCTGTTGGGAAGTTTGCCCCAAGTGGCAAGCTATAGGCTTCTCTGCAATGGGGTTGGTTTTGGCTTCTGGAGGAAAAGCAGAGGGAATGCGATCTTGCAGCCTGTGTGATGCAGCATACCAGGAAATCATATGTTTCGGTGAGAAGCCTAGCCTCATTCTTGTGCTGGTGTGTAAAGCCATGTGGGTTAATGTCCCTCACCTCAGCATCCTCACTAGGGGAGAATGAGTAACACAGATGGCAGGGATATTCATGAGGGTACTAATAGGCTACAAGAGCTGTCTCAGTGGGGGCTGCCATGCTTGGGTGGCAGAGAGGAGGAAAAAATCCCAACCCTGTAATTGCAAACAAGTATTTCTGAATGTGGTGGCTTGCTTCACTTCCCACTGTCAGCTGTCCACCTAAACATGTCTCCCCAAGAAGAGGGAGGGAAAATGGACAAGCTGGATAAACCCCATGCCCATCCCAGCACATGGAAAGTTACTGGAGTTAATGGAAAAGGCAGATAAATAGCGCAAAAGCTGGTTTGTGCTCATGATTTATTCTTGAGATAAACAAATCCATTCCCAAGCATTACGTGTCTTGCCCCTTTCCTTCAAAGGAAGGATGGGGGGTGGGGGGAGAAGGAACTGGAGTGGAGGTGGTTCAAAGGAACAGTGACGACTACCAAGGAGGAAGGCAAGGGAAGTAAGAGGAGCACTGCTTTGTTTCAGCAAGTCACCTTGCATACGCTGACCTGCATGTGGGGGTGGTATGCGTGTCTGCATGTTCCCACTCGAGGCCAATGAGAAGAAATGCAAATGAACTCTCTTTCATCTCAAGTTAATGCAATTTCATTTAATTTGCATCAGATTGTTCCTACAGATTAGTTGATGGAGAGGCTGGGGGCAAAGCCTTCCCAAAAATGCAAGGCAAATCTGGAAAGAAGCTGAACAGGGATCTTGGGGATCCTTTGCCCATTAAGCAGTGTTCCGCCTCTTTATGTGGAATACCCTCCAGCTCTTTCTTGCAAGGGGACGTGTTTGTAAAAAGGTTTCTAAATACGTTCTCTATCCTTTGCTGCAATTGAATATCCTGATGTACAAGTTTTGTACTGATCACTGTGAGAATAGCTAAAATGCAGTGCTACTAACTTGTAATATGTGGTAACACTAAAATTTCACATTCTGGGGTCATCTGAATAGGAGAGGATCTGAATGTTTAATAGAAAAAGTATGTTCCCAGGCCTGGAGTTCAAAGAGAATATTTAATTATGCCCCCCCTTTTTTTTTGCCTCCCTGGAAAAAAAACCTCAGAAGGCAATGAAAAGTAACTCATTTAATAATTTATTTAAAATCTCCTGGTGTGTGAGCCCCTGTGAGTTCTGTGGGTTTGAATCATTTTTTTGAGCCATTTAAGGCTTTTTAGTAAACAGTGCAGTGTAAAAGGAAGTTGTATCTATAAAGAAATAGTACAAGTAGGAAAAAATCCCACTTCGTTGTCCTGCCAGCTGTTAAAACAGTGTTGGGTATGTAGGGCTGACCCCTGGGGGAAAAGGAACACTGCAGTGCCAGAAGAGCAGCCTTGAAGCCATTGGCAGCACAGTGTCACAGTGAGGGCAGTGATACTGCACTTTTCTGGCTTTGCTTTCTCAGGGTATGGCCAAGTCCATAGCAGATGCCTTCTGCTGCAGTGATTGCATAAGGCAGTAGAGTTTAAGAAAATACAGTGATAAAAGGGTAGGGAGAGGACTGTTTCCCCCATCCCACTCCTATGTCCCTTGTCACTCCAGGGCTGTAGTCCAGTGCAGCAGAGGGGTGCATGGCAACCTTCTTGTCCCCTTTCCCTCAAAGAAAGATGTTCCATTAATACAGCTAACTAACTACAGTTACATAGCATATATACTATATATGTATGTGTGTGTGTATATATACATAATATAAACATAATTCTGGTTGAGGTCTTGCTGCAGCTTGCAACCCAAACAAGCAGGACCCATCCAGTGGCTGGATGAGAAATGCAATGAACTGCAGGCAGCGATGTGGCTCACAGCAGGTACTGCTGCCTCTCAGCCCCCACCTCCCCTGAAAACTACTCTGTTGATGGTGCTATCCTCTGGGTTTAAAAACTTATGGTTGTGACCACTTGGACTCATTGGAGATTGCCAGGCACTTCAATAAGAACAGAGGAAGTTTGGTGTTATACCCAAATTCCAACTGGTTAATTACAGAGTGTCTTTCTGAATACCAGGAATATTGGTGATTCTTCCTATCTTAGTCTCCCAGTTATTTGGTGTGCTGCTGTATTACTGACCCATTACTTCCCAGGTGCTATTGCATCCCTCTTGCCACAGGAATTTACACCCTGCTTCCCTCTTTCTCTTCACTGTAATACCCAGAAACTGCATTGGGATCTGCCTGCGTAACTGGCACAGCACAACTGCCTGAGAACATACCAATGTCAACAACAAAAGTAGGTGTGCAAGATGACTGGGGCTAACCTTGCCATGGTGGGGGGACAAGTGGGACTGCAGCAGTCAAGGTTAGAAATGTTGTGCCCACCTCTTGCTCCCTAAGGCTTCTGATGGTGCACTGGAAGCTGGATGTAAGGTCTGCATCTGCTCTTTGCTCCCCTTCTGTCTCTGGGAGCAGCAGCGAGGTTATCTCTAAGGGAGGTGTTCCCTGCTCAGTGTATTGCTTATTAGTCTCTACCTTGAGGCTCTTGATCCCTGTTTACCTGCTGAGAGAAGTGTGGCTGGGAGGAATATTCCCAGTGAAACCCTCAGCCTGTGCACCAATACTGGTAGGCCTACTAGGCAGTCTGGGGAGTAACTGCCAGCACCCATCTTAGGAAGCCAAAAAGAGCATTTCATGGCCTTCCGGGCTTGGTCCATTCCCTTCCACCCCTTTGGCCCATTTGTGGAGCCGGCTGTAGAGCGGGAAGCCCTTGTTCTCCCGGTAGATGTAGACACCTGTGATGGCATTCCACTGGGGGCTTGGCTGCACGCCTTCCACTGGGAACTCCTGCACCAGCTCCTTCTCCTCCTTGTCCAGTGCCACAAAGCCGAAGAATTGCTTCACGTTCTTGGCTGCCAGGATCCTGGAGTGGACCTCGGCTGTGCGTCGGAAGAGCTTGTCCTCGTTGGAGCGGTACTGGGCCCAGTAAGCCTCCTGCCGGTAGCTCAGCGGTGAGCAGCAGTGCTTCAGGCACTTGGTGAGGAAAACCAGGACTGCAACGATGCCGATGAGCAGCCAGCCGAAGAGCTGAGAGAGAAGAGAGAGGCTGTGTTAAGACACAGCGAGGTGGTCTTACCCACCTTGTGTGGATTTCTCCCCAGCGTGCCTACCTGGGACTCGTATCTCAGCCTCCGCGTCACCTCGTCCCTGAACTTGGTGAGGTTTGCCGGCACATCTTTACAGGGGAACCTGGCCAGCACATCAGCCCCATACTCAGCTGGGAACTTGTCCAAGGAGGATGGCCTGACAAACTCGCTGAGGGCGCAGATGTAAGCCTCCCCGCGCAGCAGCGAGATGACCGACCAGGTGACGGGTGCCACGGCTGCCCGGCCCATGATGGAACCAAAGAGGAGGAAGGTGGCAGCCGCAGAGAAGTTCTTGATGCCACGCTTGTGGCACTCGGCCACCAGATTCCAGGTGTGGTTGTTCCAGATGACGCCAATGAGGAAGAGGGCCAGAGCTGGGACACCAATGGCAGCCAGCCCATAGATGTAGTTGCGGGCAGGGGAGCAGGGGCAGTTGAAGGCAACAACAGAGAAGAGCTCCTCGCTCCCCACCGTGCCCAGGGCCACCAAACCATTGAAGATCATCACGTCTTTGCTCTTGAAGAACAAGGAGAGGAAGCGGAAGTTCTCAGCAATGAGAGCGGCCATCTCGTCCTGGGGGTGAGAGGAAGCGGGTACTGCTGGGGGCCGTGCTGAACCACCTCCCAGCACCAAGGACACACCAATGGAGGGGGAACGTCCTTGGGCCAGCTGATGTACAAGGGACAGCTCCAGGAGCACAACACCTTCACTGCTGTCCCTTGCTTCCTCCTGGTGTCCCTGTCTTGAGCTGGTTGCTGATGGCAGGGATACTTCAAAGGGGCTGAAGAGGGATTCAGCCTAAGCAATGTGTGAAACCTCAGTCATTTCAGTTTCCCACTAAGCTCTCCGACAGCGTCTCTACAGCAACGATTACCAACAGGACAGCTATTTCTGGCCCTGTCATTTGCACGTTCGTCGTCTTCTCTTTGGTTTTAGTCACCTCCCGCAGAGGCCATTACGGTCAGCGTCGCTGCCAGACACTCGATGATCTCCCAAGCCTACAACGAAGGAGGACGCTGTGTTACTGGGAAAACTGGACCAGAGCACCAGCACTGATGTGTCCCCAGCCCTGACTCATGCTAGCCCAGGCACACAAGGCACGTGCCTGCTGGTGCTACACTGCCTCGAAAGTGCTGTGTGTGGCTTTTACATCCCTCTTAAGACTTGATGAGTTAATATTGAGTAATAGGTAAAGGTTTGTCTTGGAGGATGGCCCTCCTGGTCTGGGGGCAGAGAGATGCAGCATGAGAGGACCAGGCAGGAGCAGCCTCCACTGGCAAGTGTGAGGGGATGCTGAGAGGCTGCTGATACCAGCAAAATTAGTTCCTGGGAAAGTGGAGTTTATCTTGATGACCCAGGATAAAAATGCCAATAGAGCTGCATCAGCAATTACGTAGGAGGTTTTTTGCTAGGATTAGGTGTGGCAGGATGATCTCCTCCTCTCCCATAGTGGGTTGATAGAACCGTACTCCCTGTCATAGCCCACAGTCTTGGCTCAGCCTTGAACTGCTGGCCTGAAACTGAGCCCCTCGACCTGCACAGCTCAGTGCCAAAGGTATACCTTGCTGCTGGTCCTGTGCAGCTTTCTCAACCCCTTCTCCCAGTACAACACTGGCTATACTGGGATGCCCAGCCCACCCCTAGGGCTGGGCTGTGTGGACTGCAGGCACTCAGGACCAAGAAGGAGAAAGCATGTACTGTGATCTTTTTGAAGGACAGGGAAAAACTGGGGGGTGTATCCATGACCTCTGCCGTGATGCCCAGTCCCCCATGCCACTTGCAAGCTGCATTTAATAAGTTTCTTTGTTGAATTTCCATCTTTGCTGCATCCTCACAGGATTTCATGTCAAGAAGCCTTAAGCACCTTACTCGGGGGAGCCCTGACCCACAGCAGGGCTGCTTGAAATCTGCCCCGATGCCAGCATCTCCCAGCAAGGCTTCCCTGGGCCAGCCCCAGCTGCAGGGAAATGGCTGCAGGGACACTGGTGCAGAGGAAACATAGGCACCTTAATCCTTATGGTCTCTTGTACAACGCTTGCTCATGCGCTGTGCTTTAAATCACTGCTGTGCTTAAGTTCATCTGCTCCACCAAATCTTGTTTTACCCCCTTGCTCCATAGGGCAGCAGAGGGGGCAGAAACTCGGTTCCCTGTTATATCTAACCTGTGGCATTCCCTTTAAAGTCATGCTGTGATATTGCCAGCCTCAAACACAAGCAGCCCTTAGCGTCTTCCTGTATCTTCATAGTTTTCCATATGCAAAATATCCTCAGCAAAGGAGACAGACCAGCTGAAAACTGCAGCCACGTGATGGGGAGCCAGGCCTCCATCTCTGGCTGCCGCGCTTTGTGGTGCACCACGTTTGCAGCCAGACGCTAAACCTGCAAACTTGTTCTAGTGCGTGGGGTTCAAAACCCTGTTATTAGAGTTACCAGCAAATAGTTCTGATAAACAAGGCCCTGACAGAGCCTGGCAACTGGCAAACAAGAGGATCTGGCCAAGGGGAGTATGCTCTTTTGGGGGGGTTACCCTTCCTCTGCTTGGTGGTTGTGGTGCCTGTCTGGGAGAGAGAAGGGTGGGTAGGAGGGGAGAAGCTGTTTGCAGCAGATCATTTTCTAGCGGTCTCTGTTACAGTCTTTCCCCAAAACAGGCATGAAAGCAAGAAAAAACATGAAATCACTTACTTGAAAAGTTGTTGAAATCAGTTCTGGAGCCTTCTCAACTCCTCACGTGGTTTTTGCTCTGGCTGGGGGGGTTTCCTGGCGGCGTGCTGGGCTGTGCAGAAGCGGGGATGCAGTTGAGGCTGACCTGATGGGCGATGTGAAAACACTCTTCAGAGTCTGGCAGCTTCCTTCTTCAGTCTGAAACGTGTCCTCAGCTGTCAGCTTTTGGGAGGAGGGAGGAGGTTCTTGGGCCCTGTGCTTGGGTGGGGCGAGCAGCAGGCGCTTGGCTTCTGCTGGGTGCAAGGCTGAGGCTGTGCCTTTAAAAGTGAAAAAAAGAAAAAGAAGAGGAAAGAAAAGGCTGAGAATGAGTCACTGGAAAAAGCACATCGGCCTTTTTCGGACCGGGATGCAGCTGTGCTGAAGCTGTCTGGGACAGCCTGGGGTTTGCTTGGAGAACGGGACCGATGGGGCACCTTGCTGGGGTGCAAAAAGGAAACGCTGGAGCCCCCAGCCTGGGGGTGGATGCAGTCCACAGGGGATGCGGTAGGGACCCAGCTCAACCGAGGGTGGTACCCAAGCTGCACATGGAGCCTGGGGTCACCCTAAGCTGAGAGGGAAGCATGGGAGAAGCCCTTGATCCCATGTGAAGGGGCAGAAACTGATTCCTTTGTGCATGGGAACTGGCAGAGCCAACAGGGAAGATGCCAGCCTGGCTGGGTTTTCAGGAGAAACAGGAACGTGCTCTATGGGGCAGTGAGGTTTCACTTCCCACTGCCCAGGGTGGAGCAGAGGGGCTGAGCTGTGGAGGGGAGCCATGCATATGATTTGGCGAGCAGGGTGCATTCCTGCCCAGCTTGGCTTTTCCGCTCGCTGCTTCCTTTGCGGAGCGATGCCTGTGAGGCAGCTGAGGACGCCTCACTTTCTCCTTGCCTTGCTCTCTCCCTTCCACTGTCTCTGTCTCTGCTCCAGCTTCCGCCCAGCTGATTGCAGAGGCCAGAGGTCTCTGTCTTCCTTCCCCAGCCTCCTCCCCATCGCCATGTCCCTGGGGTTAAACTCAGCCCTCCCCAGAAGATGTCTTCAGCACAGGCAAATCTTGAGCAACGCTCATGATCCCCTCTGCCTGGAGCAAAGCTAGGCTCAGCCTAGTGCTGGTAGCGCTGCCAGGATTTTTGAGTCCTCTTTCTGAGTCCCAGAACTGGGATACCTGGATGGGTTTATGCAGCTCCCAGGTGTTTGGGCGCAGTGCACCCCTTGGCACTCCCACACCTCTGGGGCTGGCTCCCTTCCTGCATCTACCAGCTCGACTGGGGGCCCTGGGGCTCACTGCGTGCTCAGGGTGCTGCTGCTAAGCGGGCTCAGCACCAGGACCACCCGGTGAAATCCCAGGGGCTGTACTGAGTTCCCTAGCGAAGGGTCTCCTCCTGAAGGAGATGAGCCAAGTCCCCAAAATCCAGCACAGAGAGGGCAACCTGCCTGCTCTACCAGGAATCTCTGCGACTGCTGAAATTGCTGCGAGGGAGCAGAGCTCTGATCCTAAAAAATCTAAATTAAAAGTCTAAATTAAAAGCCTGAAAAGCTTCTCTTTGCAATTGCATGCTATTTGTTTCGGTATCTTAATGGCTGTGCTGGGGAGCCCGCCAGCCTGCTTGCCGTTGTGAGGACTCCGAGTGTGTCTATTCTCAGTGAGCCATTAACAGCACTGAACTGCAAATAATAGGAGTGGAAACCGCCTTTATCTTTCAGTCTCCTTTGCTTTGTAAATCAGGTTTTGTGCCTATTAATTTCTAGGCAGGTGCCTTAATTAAAGTTTAGGGTGTGAAGATTGATGATAAATCTGTGTCGCTCCTTTCTCCTGAGAGTCAGCCAGATTCAGCCTGCCCTTAACTGTGGGCTTGCTAAGGTGCTGAGAGAATTTCCTCGTCATTTTGGTCCTTTGTTCTGCTCTCCCCACAGCCTCCGTGGAGTCACACACTGATAATTAAGGTTTATGCAAATGCCAGTCACCAGCAAGTTGGTTTGAACAAGAACACGGCAGCAGGAATTTCAAGGGGATGAGCATTTCAAAAGGGATGCGGCAGGGGTGACACTCATCTCTCAAAAGGGATTTTCCTTCCGCGTGTTGCTAATAAAATCAGGGCCACCGGGAACGCTCTTCCTGTCTGCAATTTCCATAGGCACCTCGAGGGCCTGCATCCCATCATCCTCAGTTTCTATGGAAATGGGCAGCCACCTGGTGTTACGTAGGCTCCAGGGTGCGTCCCTGGCTTCTCCTCCAAGGACCAGGGCTGGCTGCTGTGCACCAGCAAAGCACCCCAACTCACATCACCTCAGCACTCCAGGCTGGGCCCTGAACCCCCCCTCCCTAGTCCTTTCCATTGTGTTCAAAGAAACACCAACAGCTTTTGTAAACAGCTTTTATAAATCCTTGTGCCTGAGCACAGAGCTTGAACAGTAAGCCTGAATTATTCATTTGGCCCCTTCAACAAACACCCAGGTGTGTTTTTAACATCAGTCTTTGTGTCAGAGAGGAGCCCAGGTATAATTGCAAGGACAAATCGTCCTGCAGCAGATTTGTGCCAGGGGGTTGGCCTGGCTGTCACCCTCCATGCTGCTGGATGATAGCTGCTCCCCCAGTCTAGGTGCTGGGCTCTTCATTGAGTACTACCTGTGACACCAACCACACCATTCCCATCATGTGTAATACAATATGGGGTGTCCCATCACTAGCTTGTTGCTTGGGTCAAGTTTATTTTAAAGCTTTCCTTGGCCTGGAAGCTGTGTGTGTCTGTGGGGATGCCGTGTGTGGAGGGCAAGGGGAAGAGTTGTGGGGTTTCACAGCTTGCTGTGAGACAGGGGCACCGCCAGCTTGTTTCCCCACCAGGGGAGTGTTAATACTGCCTAAACCCACAGCACTGCCCAGCGCTGAGCACACAGTAAAAGGAAGAAAGTTTTGCAGATCTGGTAGTGTCTGCCTTGGCAACCTGCACAACACAAACCTGGTGCTTGGTGGTGTGGGACACACAGCAGGTCTGTCCACCTGCCACATCGTGCCCTTTAGCGTCCAAGGGGCTCATCCAACATGACCTTGAGTAGCCATCCTGCTCGGCACAAAACTTGTTGCGTGCTTTACCAATGCTGTAAGATTGGATGTGAGAGCAGATGGGATTGTACCGGCATTGCTAAGCCTTTTGGGTGCCCCCCTGAGCCCACCATGGTGCTGTCCCTCACCTCTGCCTGACTCACACGGCTGCCTGCCCACCCTCTCTGCAGCCCCTCTCCCAGAAGTGTGGCTCTGCTTGTGCGCAGCGCTGTGCCCTCTCACACCCAGCTGTAGTAGGCAGCCATCTCCCTTCGGGGCACAGGCGGGTGCACTGGGTGCTGCCCTTCTCCTGCCCAGCCATTGCCACTGGGGAGGGCAGGCGGATGGAGGTGCAGCGGGGGCTTGCATCGGTGCCAGCTCTTCAGGGCCATGTTCATGGTGTCCCAGTCGGTGATGCCCAAGAGCTTCTCAGTGGCTTCCCCTGCATCTTCGGGGGCTTTCCTGGGCAGGTGGCAGTGAGCAGCCACCAGGTCTGTGCTCATGCCCTCAAAGAACTGCTGGATGCAGACCTTGGCAAAGCTCTTGGCGTGCTCCGTGCATGTCTCATCGAACAGCTTCCGCTCGATGTCGATGTAGTGGGACCAGTACCTGCTCTTCAGGAAGGCGGCTTGAGTGAAGCAGGGCCGGAGGGATCTGACCAAGAAAGCCAGCATGGTCATCAGCAGCACAAAGCACCAGCCCAGAGCCTGCAGAGATGAGGGGGGAACCAGACCCATCACAGGCAGGCAGAGCATGGCACTTCCCACCAGCCAGCCCAGGATGAGCCTGGCGAATGAGCCTGGCTCCACTTTGGCCTGTTTGAGGTTTGACTGCATTTACATTGCAAAACTGGACGAGGAGACCCTATGTCCCACGTCAGTGCATCTGTGCTGTTACCTTGTTCAATGCACCTGCATTGGCAGCCAGTGACCATAAATAACACCAGACTGACTGGGGATCATAATTACTGTCTGCCCTAAGGAAATCAGGGAGAGGATCTGCTTTTAAAGAGGAGTACAGGAATGACCAGAGTAGGTCAGACCATCCTGTCTCCAGTGTGGCCAGAAGCAGAGATCTTAAGGTGAATTAAGCTCAGGACAAGTGGTTAGTGGCACTTCTTCATTTGTGGTTCCCTGGGATGGTTAATAAACAAACATCAGCGGCTTTCATGCAAGCGGCAGAAGTAAGTGGCATACATGGTTGTCATCCCATCACTTGCAACGCATTATAATAAGCAGCAAAAGCAGTCACGAGCAACTGGTGGGTTAGAGGAGAGGGTGGCAGCCCACCAGCCACCAAGCAACATCCATGTCAGCCCCTTCTGAACTGGCTCTAAATAAATCTCTGCATACATCTTGTCTTCTGTGTACTGCTGCCCTGCAGCCCCAGTCTTCCCAGGCAGGAGTAGGGACCAGATTATTCGAGTGACCTACAGCTTGGGTTTCTGTGCCACACTGGGGGCATAATTCCCGGAGCTGCGTGAACACTTTGTACCCCTGTAATATCACCAGTCTCTCCTCCTGCAGCTTGAGTTCAGCAAGGAGGTTCCCTTGAGGGACAAGCTAAGGCTGGCAGTGCCTAGCCCTGAGCCACCAGTGAGGGCACAGCCGTGATGCCTCTTACCTGTGAGATGCAGCGCAGGTACCTGACAGCCACTTCATTGGCGATGAGCTCCTGCCCATCATAGATGTCCTTGCAGGGAATGCGGGCAAGGACCCGCTTTATGTCCCTCTGGGAGAGGCTGGGGTGGCTGGCATTGCCCAGGGTCTCCACGGGCACTGAGGTGCAGAAGGCACAAGTGATGCACTTGCCATCTAGCAGCGTCACCGAGACCCAGACCACGGGGGCGATCATGGCCCGCTGCGCCATGGAGCAGAACATGTAGCGCAGGACGGCCGGGTCCTTCCCTCGCTGGCCCTGGGGCCGCCTCCATTCCTCCGCCAGCATGGAGACGTTGTTGTTCAGCACAAAGCCCAGCAGGAACAAGATGAAGGGGGGCACCAGGAGGATGCCCAGCCCATAGGCCAGGTTGTAGCGTGGCAGGCAGGGGCAGTTGAAATCAAAAGCTGAGTATATCTGGGTGCTGGCCAGGGCCATGATCCCACAGATGCCATTCATGAAGGACTCCTGGTTGGACTGGAGAAACTGGAAGATCATCCGAAACTTGTCCATCTTCCCTTGATGCAATTTCTCTCCCACTGGGGTCCAAGCTGTGGCCTCAGTTTACTTCATTCTTTCATCCCCTCTCTTCAAGGGTGGGCAGCAGCAAGTCTGTGCAGTTCACTGATTCACGCGTGCACTCTAACAGCCCCAATATTTAAAGCAGAAAATGAAAACATTCTTTTTCTGCTGATGTTTCTGCTTGCAAAAGTTCAAAGTTTGCTTCCTCCTGCTCTTCTTTGGGTCTGTGGGATGTGGGCTGTTTCTGGTTTGTTAAACTTGGCTTCATTCTTCTCCACATCCCCATTTCTGCAGTCTCCCAGCCGCTGGTTCCCTTGGCTGGAGGGTGCAGGTGTTCCCATGGCTGTACTCTCCCCAGAGCAATCTGTGCCTCGGGCAGAAAGGGGAGGTGGCTGGTTGGCCTCTGTGAACCTGAGCCAAACAGGATGCCCCACCTCTGCAGTGCTGCCACACACAGAGAAGCAGGATGCCAGAGCTTTCCCCCATCCTTCCACATCAGCATCACCACGGCAGCACCTAATACAAGCACTGCACAGGTCTGCCAGACCCTCTTCTGTACCTGCTTCACAGAGAAACGGCATCTCTGCTTTATTCTGCTGTGGGAAGAGAAAAGGAAAGACAGAGGAAGCAGCTTGAAAGCTCTCAGTGCTCTGGGTTATTGTATCTGTATTACTGAAGTCTGTTGGTGGCTCCCCTCTGTCGTGCAAATATCCACATTTCAGTCAGAAGATGACACCTGTAGCTCCTTGCTTTTCACAGCTCTCTGCCCTCAACACTTGCTGAAATACCTTCCAAACCCCGGCTCACATAGTCTGGAAACATCTAGCGGCACTAAGTGCTTTTCCTGGCTTTGGGGTTGAAGAAAAATACGCACAGAAAGGAGAGCGGGCTTCAGGGATAGGAGCACAGAAGACCTGCTCCACAGGTGGGTCCTGCTGAGAGCGTCTGATCCCTGAGTACATCTGCTTTCTCAGGAGATGCTCCCTGCCTTGCAGAGTTCCGAGATCGAGGTTTCTCCCTGAGATTTCTTCCTTTCACCCACTTTCAATGAGCATTTCTGAAGGGCTTGAGTGCGCTTTGGTCTGAATGTCAGATTCTGGTTTCAGTCACCCACTCCATTGGGTGATGGGGGCTGAACGATTTTCTTGCAGCCGCTTCTTGTGGGTATAATCCCAGCCCTTGATAAATTTGGGGTGTGCAGGAACTGGGAACCCAAGGAGGATGTGTAAATCCTGCCAGTGACCTCCTTGGCCCAAGGGCAGCTGCTGTTCCCCGAGGAACGGTGTTTCCCAGATTGCCTGCAGGCATGGGCTGTGCAGAGCCCTTCCTGCCCATCAGGACAGCGGGTACCATCAGCCTGGGCCCTGAGGGTGCAGCCGAGCTGCTGCTCCTCTGAAGATCACTCAGATCCTGACATGAAGGGCAGAGCAAGGACTACCTGAGCCAGCAGTGCACATCCATTTAGCAGGAGGGGCTGGGATTTGGTGATGTGCCTTGACCTGAGGCTAAGGTGTCTAAGGATGCGCTTCCCATGCAACCAGTGCACGGTGCAGGGAGGACTGAACTAGCTGGGTGCTGGGCTGGCTGGTCCATTCATCACAGGATTGCTGATGGTTTAGCCATACCACTTTACCTGGGCTTATTAATTCAGCAGCAACACCAGGAGGTCTGGACCCAAGCAGACCTGAATACCTGCATTCCCCTCCCTGCTCTTTGCTCACCTGGGAAGAGCCAGCTCAGGTCTGTGTTGGACATGTCCCAAGTATTGGTACTGGGGTGCAAAGCTTCCTCATCACTTCTAACCCTCTCCTCTCCCACAAGGTCTCAGTTCAGCTCTTTGCCGTCAGCTCTGCAGACCTGGGAGCTTTCTGATGCAGAGATCCTGTGCGCATTTGTCAGCACAGAGCCGACCAGCCTCCTTGCCAGCTTGCCTGAACTGAGACAAACACTAATGAATCATGGCAGTTATGGATGGGGCAGGCTTAGCTGCTACAGCTCAAACCTAAAAGAAGTGGACTGTGGTGTTATTGCCCTACTGCACCTCCATTCCCAGTTCACAAAGTAGCTTTGATGCACCAGTTTGCTTCCTCAAGATGGCCAAAATATGGGGGAATACTGGGACTACAAGTGGCCATAAAATAGATGGTTGCAGTATTGATTGTCTGTAAGGCATTCAGTCCCTCTGGTCCAGGCACCAACTGTGGTGTTGACACAAGTATCAAGATACATCTCATTGTCTGGGCACCAGCATGGCTGCATTGGTGGCTGTGGGACATGTCACCAAGGCAAGCTGTACATAGGGTGGAATCCAGGAGGTGCTTTTCCCCAAGGTTTTGCAGTGCATAGGTATAGAGCTAAGAAGCCAAGCTAGGTGTTTTGACCATTAGTCAGCGCTTCAGGTTCTGATGTCTCACACCAGCCCTGGGGCTCAGTTGACAATGCCAAGTTCACCCTGAGATGCCACCACAGAGGTGAGCATGAAGCATGTCTTTGCTTTGCCTGCTGTGGAAAGGTTAATTTCATGATCCCATCAAACAGGAAGAGATTTGGCTACATGAATATAGATGAGGCTTACTGTATTGCTAGCGAGGAGCTCAGGTTGGCTTCCCTGTTCACCTGGTAAGGGGCTTTTTGAAGGGCAGTTCACATCAAAGCCTGCATGAATCAACCTCATAAAAAGCAGAGAGCTTTTTGATCTGCAGGGAAACTGCCTGTCATTACACATGAATGAGGGGTCTGAGCCTGCTTGGTGTACAGCACTGGCAGTTCTCATGGAAGCCAGCAGCAGGCCAGTGGGATTCAAAACAGACCCCATAAAAGCCAATGCCTGGGTCTTTCTTCCCATGTTGTCTTATTAAGGAGGAACTTATTTTCATGAGCTTGCCAACAGAAAGTTCACTCCAACTGATTTGCAGGAGAATGTAGGGCTGGTGCTTCCTTCCATGATCCCAATCTGCTCGTGCTTTGGAAACCAGGTCCTGGGAGAGATGGCAAATGGTACATGCCCAAGTCTCTCCCAGCATGGGATCCTGTGTCTGGACACTAAGGCAGACACCAAGCCAGGGATTCGAGGAAGGCTTCGTGTGTCCCAGTCAATGTAGGATATAGAGAGGAGGGACATCAAAATGGTCACAATCCCCATGGGGAGAATCTGGGAAGAGATTGGAAAAGTTGTCCTTGCAGTCAGCCCTGCTGTTTCACAGGTTTTGGCAGGTGAGGATCCCTCAGCATGTCAGACATGTCTGTAGGTCAAGCATCAGACCAGCCCCAAAAGACAGGAGGGTGCACACTCCTAGCAGAGCTGGTGGGAAGGGACCTCTGGACCATGCCCCGTGCTCAAAGCACACCTAGGGTCATGTCTAATAGGGCTGTGAATATCTCCATGGACGGAGGTGCCACCACCCTCAAAGTAAGTGTTTTCTTCTGTTTAAGTCGAATTTCCTGCATTTTGGGTTTGTGCCTGTTGCTTCTTATGACAATGGTGCCAGACACCATTTTCCACAATGTTAAAGAGTTCTCTGGCTTTAAAGGGGAGCACAGCATGGGACCCGGAGAGGCTGGGAGGGATGCATACCCACAGCTCTGCCCAATTGGAGATACTCTGTGACCAGACTGACCCCCCCAGCAGCATGTGAACCTTTGTGGACCTTCAAAAGTCTATGGCAGCGCCCTTAAATCCTCTGATTTTGTCCCTCCAGACATAGATAACAAAGCTGTTTGTCTTCCCCTTTTTTGCATTCCATATTTTGTGTCCATTCTGGGATGATGTAAAACCTGAGAGCATGGAAAACAGCATGCAAAGGGGAGCTATGGACCTCTGCCCTGAGCTGGTTAGGAAAAATAGATAATTTGACTAGTGTGGAGCAGTGAGTCTGAACTGAGTCTCAGCCTGAGATTTGTCGTGTCTGATTGAAGCAAATCAAAGATGAAATTCAAAATGCAATGCTGATTTTGAAAGAGAGCTCGCTGGACCTAAAGAGCTCCTGATGGGAAGACAGCTGTGATATTCCCAACCAGCATGGGCCACAGCTGGCTTTGTGCCCTCTCTGAGCCCATCCCAGCCATCTCAGGGATTCATACAGAGCTGATTTTGCTATGCAAATAAAAAAGGCTCTGCAGCCCATCCCTCTGCACCCCACAGCCCCTGGCTGGGCCTCGGTTGGCAGAGGGGTGCAGCAGCCCATGTGTGGGCCATAGAGTTACTTGGCTCTCCTGTTTCACCAAGCGCTCCCTCCCTCCCTGACCCCATGTACACAAACATCCTGGGAAGGAGGTCACCCACCTCCCAGCAGCTCAACACGTTCATCTGGCGGATTCTCATCCCCATCTATGCATGCATGGCCTACGGGACATCACTTCTTCACTCCCCCTTCTCACAACCCCTCCACCTTACACTCCTCCCTCTAAGGGACAAAGTGGGAATCAGCGTGAGCCTCAGCCTGGAGGAATAGATGTGTTTGTGTAGGGTTAGTTTGCAGTAAAGAGTTTAATGCATCCAAACAGCGATGCTGGACAGAAATACCAAACTGGGACCATGGCTGGCACCATCTACAACAGTGGCTGGAAAAAGGCAGGTAAGAGAGTAATTCATTAGAGGCTCAGAGATAAAGTTACGTTTAAGCATTTTTGCAACTAAGGATAGAAATGCCCAAGTATGTGATAGGAGGATGATCCTCTGGGTGGATTGGTTTGTACTAAAATCTACCACTGGAGTGTTCAAAATCTGTATTCAGACTTCTCCAGCAGAGTCAATGTGTCCTTCCCATGGCCCAATGCCAGTGCTTCGAGCAACTGCCTGATCCCCAGCACAGCCACGTGGCTCTGGATATGATAATCAAAGCCTTCATCTCCTTTTCCTTCTGCAAATCCAACCTAATCCAGGGACACTTATCCAGAGGCATCTTCAGCTAAATTTATGCTGCTCCATAATTTGCGGTGTGTTGCCATATTTTGTTTAGAAAATGCATGGAAATATTGATGGGTTGTTAGATGGAGGCTGAAATGTTTGGCAGCTGGGCTGGGGGCAGCCAGGCTCTCAGCAGATGGGAAGATATAGGAGGTGGTTTTGCCTTTCTGAGTAAATATTGCTGTGGTATTAGAAGAGTTGCCAGTTAAACCATTTCAGTGTCAGCACTGTGAACTCCCTAAATAGAAATGAAATGGGCAGGAGCTCTTCCATCTCTGTGAAGGTGATGCTCCACTTGGTTTGTGTTCACAGACTGGTGTTGCTGCCTTGGTTAAATCCCTTTAAATCCCCTTTTATCACCGCTGTAAGGAGCTGAAAACTCTTTAATATGATAAAAGTGATACACAAAAGCCCTTGGTTGAGAATTTTTATGAATAGTGACTGAGTCTGGGACCTTTGGATCTTCAGAGCTACTTTATTTTGGAACCTGGGGCAAAACCTTTGGGACTGGGGGTTTGGAGGAAGATGTGAGCACCACTGCTCATCTGCCCACTGCACCTTGCTTTGTGCAGAGGGACAGCAGAGCCCCTTCAGTGTCTGCAGGACACAGGCCTCTTTACACATCAGTGTGCTGGGGGAATTTGGACCCAGTTCTAGGGCTGTCTGCCCAGGGCAGAGGGGATCTCTCTTGCCCCAGGGCATGCCTCTGGGTCGCTTTGCTGACATCCAGGGGGGGTTTCTCATAGTACCACATTTTCAGGAGTTTGTTCACCTGGTCCTGATCTGTGATGCCCCGGAGAAGATCTTGGTCTCCTTCAGCCCCCTCTCCTTCCCTCGACAAGCTGAAGCTGTGCAGTTTGATCTCTTGCCGCATGCTTTCGAAGAAATGGAGGATGCATTTGTGAGCAAAGAGCCTGCTATGCTCGCAGCATGTTTCCTCAAAGATCTTCTGCTCGATGTCAATGTAGTTGCTCCAGTGACGTGCCTGCAGGAGGGCGGCCTGGTTGAAGCAAGGTCTGAGCCACCGGGTGAGGAAAGCTATTATGATAAGGATCAACAAAATACTCCATCCGAGTGCCTGGGAGATAAGAAATGAGCAGTGGAATAGGGGTAGGACAGGCACGAAGACAGGCACAAGCTGTTTGCCTGTATCACCAAGACAGCGATTTGTACGGCTGGAGGGGAGAGGCACCTTATCTGGGCTCCTGTCCCTGAAGTCCAGCACCCCTGAACTGCACTCAGAGAGTGGGTGTAGTCTCCTCCCAGTGAATACTGGACATTTATCTGTGCTTCAGTGGTTCAGTAGGATAACTGTCTGCAGTTAGCCTGGAGCCAGCAGATATTTGCTTTGAGCATGAGAGCATCCCAGGGGAAGGGACTTCAGTGCTCTCCTTTGGTTATCACCTATCTCCAGTGAGATCTTCATCTGCCACCTACACTTGCTCTAGGGCCCAGGAGTCCCACAGCAGGGTGAAGACAGCCCCTACTACATGCAGCTCCCTTTGGTAAGAGGGAAGGGCTTATTTTCAATGTCCTCCCATTGGTCCTCATCGTTGACCTGGCATTCCTGTACCAGCAGTGTGGGTCAGACAGGGCTCCACTCTCCACCATGTCCTGTTCTACTGTTCCTGAGCAAGCTGCTTTTGTCTCTCTCAGCTTACGCTGTCCTTAAAACAGCAGGTCCTATCTGCAAGGTTAGCATTTAGAAAGGTCTTCTGACACTGGACAGAGCTTAAGGACCCATTAATATTCCTTGCAACCTGCTTTTGTTATCTGGGTTTAGAGATTGCTGGTTCTTCTAGAAACAAAGTTCAGTTGCTTAAACCATCCTTTATTTCCTTCCTTTTCCCTAACTGAGTGACACTGGAGATTATCCCTGGGGGTGGCAACATTTTGGGGGCACAAAGAAGCAAAGAGCAGTTTTGCTCTCAGCCTGACTATGGTGAAGCTATCACAAGCCAAGGAAAAACAGGAGCAGAAGATGCATGCCCCAGGCACCTCACTGACATGGGGGGCTCTGCCAGCAGTGACCTACCTGGGACCAGCAGCGCAGGTACCTGGACACTGCCTTGCGGGATGTGTTGTTCCTCATGAGCTCCTCATCCTTGCAGGGCACCTTGGCCAGCAGCTGCTGCACCTGCACTGGGCTGGCGCTGGCAAAGTCCACAAACTTCTCAGGGTCCATGGAGCTGCTGAAAGCACAGATCAGGCATTTGCCATCCAGGAGGGTGACTATGATCCAGGCGGCAGGGGCCACCATGGCTCGCTGCATGATGGAGGAGCACAGGTACCTGCGGCAGGAGAGAGAGAAGTGAGTGTGCAAATAAATGGTGGTAGCTTTCTCCTTATCCAGAGCCTTGATGGATTTGGCCCTACCAGAACCAGGGAGCCTACTCCTAGGACTGTTCCCAGCATTTCTCCAGCTTCTTCTGCTCTAGGATATCTTTGTTGGTGCTTCCTCCCCGTGAAATCTGTGCAGTGCATGGCAGTGCTCTGCATGCTGCCTGCATTCAGTGCAGTGCGTGGTCCTCTCACTTTGTGCTTTCCTCAGCTGTATGCTTATATCTCCCATGCACAAATCCTTGTCAGCTCTCCCTTGTCTTCCTCATTCCCTCTTTGTTTCCTCATCAACTCAGTTTCTACCTTGAAAATCACTTCTCTTTGCAGCCTTTCTTGTCCCACTCTGCTGAATTGTGCACTGTGTAAAACTGCATGCAATAGATTGAATGTGATTCTCCTCTCTCTTCCACCAGTGCAAGTCAGTTAGAAACATCTAAAGGGAGGGAAGCCACAAGGCTATCAATAAAAAATGACTATGATGGAAATGTGTTTACCGTGCTCCTGCTCCTCCAGGCTCATATGAGAAGGTCTCGGGAGCTAAGCTTAGAAGAAAATTAGTCACCAGGAGGATCAAAGCTATGGAGGTGAAAGCTCAGTGGGAGGTGAAAGGAGGGATGCTGTTCCCGGTGCAAACCCCACCTGATGACAGCCAGGTCCTTCTTTCTGCGCCCCTGTGGTCGGCTCCATTCCTCCAGCATCACCAGGGATTGTCTGTTGAGGATGAGGCCGCAGAGGAAGAGGGCGATAGGAGGTACAAACATGATCCCCAAGCCGTATGCCATGTTGTACTGGGGCAGACAGGGGCAGCTGAAGTCAATGGAGGTATACATCTTTACGCTAGCCAATGTTAACAGCCCACAGATCCCATTCATTACAGACTCCGAGTTTGACTGGAAGTACTGGAAGATCATCCGGAAACGGTCCATTATGTTCTTTTGGCCAGGGATGCTTCTCCTGGGGAATCCCTGTTGCAGCCTGCCTTCCTTCGCCCCTTCTTCTGCTGCCACAGGGCAGGGGACTCAGCTCAGCCCACAGTCAGATGGGGCAGGAGGATGGGCTTGGAAGCTTGGAAGGGAGCTGCTGTGGCAGGGGGAAAACCCTGTGCTGGGGCTTCCTCACTGGCACACAGCTCTCACAGGTCTGTCTCTCACCCAGTGCTTATCTTCTGGGGCAGTTGGTAGCTTCTCTAGGTGAGCAGATGCATACAGCCTCTGGCAGCTGTTTTCTCTGTGCTGTTTTTCATTTTCAGGGCTGTCCCATGTTCCAACCAGTGACAGCCTTCGGTGGTGTTGGGTCCCTCCCTCCTGGAGATGCTAACTCTCGATGGAGAGACATCGGTGGATGACTGTGAGTTGCCCTCTGCACTGACTGAGGGCTGTTTAGTGATTAATCAGATGGGAGAAACCAGGCTTATCTGTGTTACTGCTGCTGCTCCATTTCTTTTTGGTGAAGCAGGTCCCCAGCCCACAGTGGGGCAATGGGGAGGCAGGGAGCATATACCTGGCTTCCAGCAAGCCACATCACCATGAGCTCAGGTTTCCCTATGGAAATGGGCTGAAAGGACCAACCCTTCAGTCAGGAGGCTATGAGAATCAGTAGCTTTCAAAGCCTGGAATGACGCTTTGGGGCAAACGCTGCTCTTGGCTACACAGCACACATGAACTGTGACATTTGTACCATATTTACGCCCATGTCCAAGGCCCTTGCACTGGGGCTCACTCTTGCTTCCTGTTGGAGGGCAGGGTGCAATCAGAGCACCATCCTCATTTGTCCCAAGGGACTGGATTATCATCTTCTGTTCATTTTAAATACCCCAGAGGCAATTCCTCTTTTCCTCTCTAAAGTTTATTTTGCAGACAAATACAGCTCATTGCCACACAAAGGAGCTCCCTTTTTTTCTGATGTATGCCACATCATTTTCCTCTCCCCAGCTTTCATCTGAAAACATTTTCAGATTGCTTCTCATCTGCGCTTTCCACGTGCATTCAGGAAAGGGTGGGGAAAAAGTGCTGGATTTACCTATTTTGTTAAAAAAAAAAGAGTACTCCATCTCCCTTGAAATACACTGGCTGCCAGCACTGAGGTTTCTGCCCATGATGGCTCCCACTGCAGGGCTGGTTACTGAAAGGGAGCAGTGGGAAGGGGTACCTATAGCTGCTGAGAGGCACATACTCACAGAGCCACATTGTCATCTCCTCCAGTCTAAACAGCAACTTGCACAATTACTTTAATGAAATACAGTTCCATCAACCGTAATACTTGTGTTCTCCTTTACCTGAGAGTGGAAATGACTGTTAGCGTTCATCCATCAGCAATAAAAAACTGTGGCTAATCGGCTAATGTTTCCATTTGCTGTTATAGGACATCATCAGGACCCCTCCATTTTGCTGATTAGGGCATCAGAACCCTTGGCTGACCTACACACGTGATTTTTAGCCAGGGTGCAGCTTGTCTTGGTTCCAATTACTTTAATGCTCATTGGGTGTCTCATTTAATGGCTTGCATTTGTGTGCTGACTTGGGTTCAGGAAGTGTTATGCGTTCTCTGTAGAACAATTACTTTACAGAAATCATTTTGCCTTTCTAGCTTTCCTGGGCAAGACCTCAGTAAAGGCTAAATAGCTCCTCACAGCTCAGGAAAATAGAATGTAAAAAGAGAAGGAAGCATCCTCTGGACAGCACAAGCTACGAGGGAACTTAACTTCTCTTAAATGTAGTTTGCTGGCCTGGGCGTCAGAGGTCTGTAACGGGTGCCTCAGGGTAACTACTATGCTCTGTTGTGATCTGGGATATCACCAGTAACTCAGACCTGAGACATGGAGTTGTTGAATCATAGAAGAAAGGGAACATTGCTTTATTTGGGAGCTTCCTGGGAAGAGAGAGAGAAAGGGTCCTTCAGGTAAGTAAATTGTTAGACATGGGCAAGTGTTCAGAATTATTCTCAAAACTAAGCACGTTTGATTACTTTCAGTTCTTAGTTTGAAACAAAGAAGAAACAATGACTAAAATAATCTGTCTCCCTTCCTCCATCAAGGGGACCTGCCCCACCTCCTCAGCACCTCCTCAGATCACCCTTCTGAGCTTGCTGCAAGGCTGCCTGTGACTCTCTGGGGCTGTTGGGCAGGGGCACCATCCTCAGAGGAAGGCAGCTGCTCCTTGGCAGCAAACCTCCAAACCCATGCTGGAAGCTGTTGCTCCTCTGCGCATCTTTTGGACATCCATGTTGGACAACCCTTTGCTTTTGCCTCAGCAATGCAGAACATGGGGAGAAGGAAGGGGATGCCCTTACTCCTGTGTGGGAGTAAAATACTAGCTGTAGGATTTTTGCCTTAGATGATGGAGAAGGTGGTGAGTACAGGTGCCCTTTTGGTGAAGTACAGCCATCAGTCCCTCTTGCTTTGGGGAAAAGAATGACTTCATCACTTACATTTGAGCTGGTCATTTCAAATAGGAGAAGTTCAGCACAACAGTATGGTCAGTTTTGTGCATGAGCCTGTGATGGTGGAGCAGCACTGATGCTGTGCACACAGCATGCATGCCTTCAGGGTGTGTGCATATCCATGGCAAGCCTTTATGCATATATTTAGGAGGGGAGCAGAGGGCCAGCAGCACGGTTCACAGTGTATCTGTGCCGCAGCTCCATGCTCACTGGTGGGTTGGTCCCCAAAGGACAGAGGCAGGAGCACTGTGGCTGTGCCAGTAACCCTGCTTGCTCCCTGGACTCCCCAGCAATGAGTGAGGTATGAGTTCCTTTGTCACCCTTTGTCTCCCTTTTCTGTGCTGGGACTGGACTCTCTTTCCCCCAGGGAAGCCAATGTCCAGGAGCAAACATTTTACCCATCCCAAAACTTGCTCTGCTGGAAACAGGCCATTGCCATGAGCACTTGTTCTGGCAAGCAGGCAAGGCCCCGTGGAGCTCTGTTGGGAGCATCCCTGGCCCATGGCAGCATGTGTGGGAGATGATGGGTTACCCCATTAGGAGCTGCTCGCAGTTGTTTTAAGCTTTGACAAATTATTTAATTACCTGGGCTGAATTTTTTTCAGTCTGAACGTCTGCCTCAGGCAAAATATTTTAGGAAACTGTTGCACAGGTTGGTCGGCTGCTGCTGCTGCCGGAAATGCACAAAACCAGGATTCATTTTCCCCCGTTAAAAGCAGGGGGTTGCAATGGATCTGCAAAGGCACAGCAACTCTGACACTACCTTGAGGGCTCAGTAGTGACCGTCCTGCTCCAGGTGGGTGCTGCCATTGGGCTCCCCCCATCAGCTCGACAGGGGCTGAGTCACCACCCTGCTGCTTTTTGTGCCTCTGTTGCTGGCTGTGGAGTTCCCCTGGGACAAACTGCAGTGCAGAACTGGCCCAGCACATTCTTGTGCTGCGTGAGACGACTGTGAAATTAACTTAGCTGTGAATGTCCCTTCCTTCCTAATTTCTTGGCTCGTTAATTGCTGCACGGGGATGTCTCCTCCGTGTGATGTTTGGTTAAAATGAGCACGGTATGGCCACAACGAGCAGGTACCAAGCAACATTTCTCTCTATGGGGTTAAGTGCTCTACACATGGGCACCCAGACCTCACGCTGGGAGAATGAGTAAGCGACTAGCAAAACGCTGTGTCCCTGGGGTGTGAGAGCAACTGCCTTCTCCCAGGTAACCAAGGGAGGACTGTGGTCCGGTCTTTGCTTTTGGCACCTCACAGCTGGTGAATTGGAAAACTTCTTATACCTGGCCTTGTTTATTCAGAGGACAAGGGTTAATGCTTCTCAAGGCTTAGATTAAATACGTCATCTTGTGTTAAAGTGAAGGCCATTAACACCATGAATCACCTTTACCAGCAGCACTGCCTACAGACCAGTCTCTTGTTCCTCTGCAGTTCAGCTGGGCCTGTTGCTAACCCTCAGGCACACAGGTAGGCACCCTGAGAGCCTGTCTATACTTGACCAGCAGGTTGCAGCTGACCTTTGTTTTCTATTACCTTTTTCGTACAGTTTGTGGACCAGTATCTGAGGACAGTGGAGCAGCATCTTTGCCTTCTTTCTCCGCAAAACTGGCAGAGGACTTTACCCCTCACTGCCTGTGAATCTTTCAGCATCTTCAATTTATCACAGCAGAAGTCACCTTCCATTTCAACTGCCCATGAAGAAGGACACAGTCAGTATTTCCACCCTCCAAACACTATGCAAACTCCTTATGGTCACTGGTAGCAGAGACAAATTAAAGCACTGTTGGCTCTGTGGGGCCCAGACTCCCCGAATCTGAGTATTTTTTGCACAGCTGAGTACTCAGCCCAGGCCAAATAAATAATGAGTAATGATCATTAAATAATTAATGAGGTGCTAGCAAAAATAATGGCAGCATTGTGAAATGTAATTTGTCTTCACTAATGATGTTCTCTGGAGATTAGATACTCCTGTATTCTGTCTTGTAACTTCATTAAAGCACCAACATGCAGCTGACTGCCAGTGAGGAAATATATGGCTTAGTTATGTGTTGTTCTTCTTAAGAGCTCATTATATATTGTTTTTCTGGCCATTAACACTCAGCTTTTTGGCTTATGTGGAATCCCTGTTTTCCTGAACTCTGCATCATCCCAACCTTGACCCAGTTCACATCATTTCTGATTGAGAGATTTTTTTTGCAAGGCCATTTACCTGCTTGGCTCAGAGCTGATGCTGCAGTGAAATCATCTGAGATGAGCCGCTTCTTATCTCAAGAGTGAGTTAGAGAGTAGGGTGGAGGGAATCAGGCTGATCTCTTAATATCATGGCTTAGTGATTTTCAGGCTTCTACTGATTTGCTAATACTCACGTATCTTCCAAGGTAGGTGCAGGCCCAGAGAACAGATTTAGGGTAGCTGACATTTAAGTAGCTTTTCTTGTTATTTTTCTCAGATTCTAAAAATTAAGCTGCAGCCCTGGGGATTCCACAGTTTGCAGGCTGAAAATCACTGATAGCAAGCTTTTCTTGAGAGATTGGTTTGTCTTCAGTTTGCAGAGGTGTCATAGAAACTATTTAGGTGTTTAACAGGAAATGGAGGCTGGGTGGTGAAACACATCCCTGCTGTGGCCCTGGGTCTCTGCAGCCGCTGGGGTTTGGGGCTGACACAGTCCTTCTCTGGTTCGATTACTCCAGGAATCAGACCAAGCCCTTCAACAGTTGGATTCATGGCTTTTAAGTTAACATTTCTGTCTGTGCTGTGTTGTTAATTCACCAAAGACCCACAGGTAAGTCACGTCTAAAAGCTGATATTGCCGCTGTCCAGAGATGCTCTTGGTTGGCAGATGCGTGAGCACTCAGCTCGCAGGCACTGGCTTCCAGTGATCAGATCCCATGCACAGGTTGGCTTACTGTCACTCTTCTCCTGGCTTTTATGTTGAAGTGACTGTAATATAATAAAATCTTGGTTGCTATAACTGTAGGGAATATGGCTTTATAAAATAACCTCTCCATTATGAGTCCATATCTCATTATAAGTTGTTCCACGTTGACAGCAAGAACACGTCTTGTACCAAGTCAACTTTCTGTTGACTCTTACCAGTGATTCAGGCAGTAACCATCACAGATCTGTTGTGAGGAATGATCCTGTATTTCTCTAATTTACATGTCAGGAATTGCATACGTTTGTACAGATAGAAAGAGAAATTTATTAGGAAATTTCAGAATTTTTTCCCCAAGAATTTTTTTTGTTTGATTGTTTTTACTTGAGGCCTTAAACAAACTGACTGTGTTTTCAAGTCAGGCATAGAGTTATGAAGAAGCATCCAAGTGTCACTGCTGTACACCTGGTGCAGTAAAGCAGGGGCTTTAAAATAGGGGAGCTAGGGCTGGGGGGAGAGAAGGGGGCAAGAGCGAAGCCTCTAACCAGTTCGGAAAACACGTTTTCTTGGTGCCACACAAAGTGGTGTTGAACAGTGCATTCAAACAGTGCATTTAAAAGGAGCAAGGTTGCGTCCTTGTGCTTAGCTTGCAGAGGGACCCGCCACCACAGGGCGGTGCTGCGGCTCCTGCGCTCCTGCCTGCTCGCAGCCGCTTCCCCCTGCACTGCTGCACGCTGGAAGGGCTCTCTGTCCATCCGTGCGATTACACTCAGAGGCAAGAGGGAGAATGCTCAGGAGTGCTGAGATCCCTGGAATCCTAGGCGGATTGACATTGCCCGCCCTCCGTGGTGTGCTCAGTGATATGGCTGTACTGCTGGAGGTTGAAGCACAAGCGTTCTTTAGATGACATGATATGTACCCGAGATGAGCACTTGGGCTCATCTTATGTATGTATCTCAGCTACAAATTTTTATTGAGTTTCAAGAGACATCAGGCATTTTCTTGTCTAAAAGTGTGGTAGAGCAGTGTCAACTCTTTCTTATGCACTGCAAAGAAAGCTGCAGAGCTTGTGCTGGCAACTGAGAATGAAGCAATCCCACTGGCAGGGCTGGGTGGTGGTAAGGTTCTGCTCCTCTGTGCTGTAAACCATGAAGCAGGGTTTCCCAAGAAAATGGAAGCATGATGAAGACATCATAGCCAAAACACTGCAGGCATTTTCCTGTTACAAGAAAACCCAATCTCTCTCCACATGAGTTAAAATTCATCTTGCTCCATGTTCAGTGGTGCCCTGAGGTGGGAGATTTACTCTTCCAGTGCCTTGCGTAGCTTACTCACATATACAGTGATGCTTAAAAAAGCCTGTCTCTGTGTGAGGAGGCTGTGCATACAGCGAGGCATGATGTCTGCTGTGCAAAGGTGTAAACCATCACATACAGCAGCATTTAATCCACTTGGGGTTTGGGTTTGTCTCAGATTTCCTTCAGGCACTAGTGCTGACTCCAAACTTGCCTCAGAGTGAGTCACAGACAGAGAACTCAGCTCGCCGAGGCATTTCTCTGCAGGGGTGGGAAAGATCCAAACCAGCAGCTCTTTCTCATCACAAGCCTTTGACAGCCCCCTTTTCCAACCACCCTGGCCCCCCCAGCAGCACAGTCACAGGGTGAAGGCTCAGCCACTCTTCATCCGAGCCTTGCATGGGCAGCAGCTGTGGCCGCTGTCACCCAGGATGGAGCCACTTAGGAAGGGCTGAGCAGCTCTGACACCTCTCTACCTCTAGCTGTTGCTGCTTTCCTAAAAGCCTTTTATGCCAGATAAAAATCTGTCTTGTTGTACGGACTCCTTGTGTTCAGAGTGGCTCAGCTGGAGAACGGCTATTCTTTCAGGCAGCTCATTCAAGAGCAGCAATGACAGGATTGTTTAGAAACTGTGAAGAGGACATCTTAATCTTCCAGGCAAATTTCAAAGTTTTCTCTCATCTGCTGCAAAGGAACTCTTCCAAAGGTTTGGTCTCAGGTGACAGCTTAAATATTATGGGAGTTGAGAGTTTGTTAACCCTTGTATATGTATACACACACACTGCTGTCTGGTTATCTGCAGAGTGAAATCTAAGCAAAATCCATGTTCTGATACGAAAATACCATTTCATTTTTCTGCTAATGCTAGGGCCACTTGACTTAAAATGCACATCCCTGAAGCATTTCAAACTTGGTGCTTGCAGTAGCTTCAATTCATCTTCCTGCAAAATTAGAGTCCTCTTTCACAAGATTGTCTTGTCACCTAGCTCTTCACTTTATCTGTGTGTATAACTCACCCGCTCACATCATCAATCTTCTTTGTATATATTTATGCTATTTATATAGTGTTGGGTGCCTTCAGAGCACTGTGAGCACAAATTCTGTTACCTCATCATAGCAGTTCTGTTTCTTCCAGGAAAATACCAGCCTGCCTGAACCTTCTCAGGGGGTCTCTTCCTTTCACCACCAGCAGATAATCTCTGTGATGACAAATAACTTGTGAATGATCCCTGTGGCAGATTTTGTCTATGCTTGGTCATGATAAATGGGAAACCAACAAATCCTGGGATCTCAGGATGTTCATTCTTGAAGGCACAGTTTTCCTATCTCTGCCCAACTCTTATTTCTTCTCTCAAAGACATTCTGATTTTGGAGCTTGTCTCCGGCCTTTAAAGTTTCAGACCTTGAGCTCTAACACATTATCAGAGGGAAGATGGAAGGAAGAGGTGGCTTCAGGTTGCTGTGTGTTTATTGCTGTATGGCTGGTCTCTGGCATGTTTCTGCTCACTGTCCCCAGGTACATAGTCACGAGGAGCAGTCAATGTATGTTTTTAGAAGAGGCAATCCCAAGAAAGAAATACACTTTACCCAAAGCAGCAGGTAATCTTAGAGAAACTGTATGGTGAAACCTAGCCCTACACAAGCTCTTGCAGACAATTAAGGACAAAACCATGCCATCACCAGAGACATAGTTCTTCACAAAAAAGACTCTGCTCTCAGTCCTGGTCCTCAGTGCAGAGCACAGAACACCTTTGAAAGACAAGATTATGGACTGCAATTTATAACTTCACTTAATACTAACAATCAGGGACTCAGCAGAAATGGTCTTTAAAGGCACATTGCAATTTTCAATATTCTCTGTTCCAAGGTAAATCTTTGTGGTCTCACAGGCAGTAATTACCTGTTGTGCCTCGTGTCCTGCGGAGGATAATCCTCTCACTCTGTCTTTGGTAGCATCCCGCCTCTGTCTAACCACTGCTGCCTTTGCAAAGCAAGCAGCTGGAATCACATTGTGCGGGATGACAGGATTCTGTGGCCTGGTAGCAGCCACCTCTCTGCTCATTCAGGTTTCACCTGCAGTAACAGGGTTTTAGTTACAGGCCTTTTTCAAGAGCTCTGAATACCCCTGAGCTGTTCTCTTTAAACCTCCTGGGAAACTCGGCGTCTTGACTTTGGTATCACACACAGCATTAAATGTGCTGTTGTAAATTAATTCTTGTCCCTTTATCAAGACCTTTCATGGACAGACCCTCTCGTTCCTTCCTTCTTCTCCTACCTCCGCTATAATGGGAACATGTCCCTTTGAGACATTTCTTGTCTTTAAACCTCATTAATTTTTCCCTTTTCTTTAGCTGATGGCAGTTCATCTCTGCAAAATAACACGCTGTAGTGACTCTGAGGGGCACTACAAAAAATATTTGAGGTTCGCTTCAGAAACAATGGTGAAGTGACAGCAAAGGTGAATGAGGAGGGTCAAGAGACCTGATCCCTCCCCTGCTCAGTCTCATCCAGGATCCTCAGCAGTTAATGGCTGAGCAGGTTTCTTGCAGCTAACTTATCAACCATGAAGCAGCACTTAGCTCAGCTTGGTGCCTCTGCAACGTTCCTGGTATTCACCTCCACTTTCCTACCCGTCTTTATCTGGCCTCCCTGCATTCATGGCCAAGAACCACCCCTGTTTCTCAGGAGTAAATCATCCCGTATGATTGAAGCTGACTTTTTTGGGAGCCAAGCCAGCACACAGTGGCCACAAAACAACCACAAACTGGCTTTGCTGCTGCTGGTTACAAACAGTGCCTGGAGCTGACTTCACTTGGATGCTTGCTGGCTTCCATCCATGGCTTTCTGACCTGACCAGCGGAGCAGAACGCTTAAGCCATATAAGTGCAAGGCAAGGGTTGTATTTTGGGTTATTTCAGATTATCAAACTCTCAATCTTTGTATCTGGCATAATCATTGTTTTATTGTCTGTGTCCTCTTTTAGCTAGAAGCACACTCTGGAGTGGACAGAAGCATGGCGAATCCAGCAGCTCTTGCTATTGAATTTCTTCCCAAATGAGGCTAAATTCTACCTTAAAGGGTTTTGACTACCATAAAGATGGAGAGAGTGAAGATAATTGTAAGAATTACATAAAAGCAAAACCCCTACCTTGGCAATTGGCTTTAACTACTAGTAAAGCTATAACTAGGGCCTTGACCTATTTGACCATTTCCAATTTGTTGGAAAAGAAAGCTGAACGATGGAACCGCAATTCATAATTTTCTGCTTTGCCTGTTGGATCAAACAGAAAAACATCTAGTAAGCTCCACTGACATGGAACTTGCAATGCAGAAATTCTTGGAAGAGATAGTAATGTCAGGAAGATGTTCATCAGTAAATGAGAACTGAATATCTATACCTGTTCGTGAAGTGGGTAATTCTGGGTGATGCTCAGTTACTAGGCTCTAATGCCGCCTGCAGGATTTTAGTGACAGCACAAACAATAGGAGTGGTGCAGTTTGAACTGGAGTGTTCATTCATATGGGAAGCGTGTGTTTAGTCCTTCTGTTCACATTTATCAGAGCCCAGTGACAGGATGTGATTTCATATCGTGGTCTGTTGTGCACACTGGAGATTTTGAGAAATGAACAGATCTGTCTGCAAGATTATTCACATAAGCACTGCTGGGGACTTGTGCTCTCCTGTTCCTCCCTGGTTTGGTTGTGCTTTCAGAAGTACATGAAATACATGCTAGCTGATCCTGGCTGTTAAGCCAAAACTAAGGCTGATATCTGCCTATAGGGTTAGTCTTCACTGCTGGGACAGGACTGGACCCTTGAAAAAAGAAATAGTTGCACCTGTTCTGCTGAATATTCCACGATACACTCCTGGTGAGAAGTTCTTCCCATCACAAAGGGGCTAAAATTGTCTTTGAGAATCAGTGGGGTTTTATGATACTAAACTTGACATTTCTGAGTTTGTGGCTGGATCCCACCATTTTATTCAATGAGCAAAGAAGAGAAGCAGTGGCTTCAGATGCTACTGGCAGGCTGCACATCCACAGCCAACAGCAAGGCTCGGAAGGCTGGGAAGAGGATGTTATTGCTGTTGTTTCCAGATCATCTTTTTGAGATCCAGCCGACTTCAGTGCAATCTGCTTGGGATTCCTCATGGGGGCTAGGAGAGAGTTAGTGAGCAGCCTGGTCAGCTTGTCTGGGGACTTCTGAAGGTGGTGTTCACCTTCAGGAGCTATACAGGGTTTGGCTAAGTTGGATGGAAGATTGTCAGGAGCTGAACTGGACATGTCCTCTTTCTGCAGGTAGTCTAAGGTTGAGTCTGATGTCTTGGTTGGCTAGCTGGTACTGCTTTTGCCATTCTGCATGGTGGTGTTGGGGGACTGTTTGAAGACTGTGGAAGACTGGGAAATCAAACCCCAGATTTTTCCTATTGCTTTAAGTTTATTTGAGGTTTGTAAACCTTGGAGGCTGTGAAGTTGCACTGCTGCTCTGGAACCAGGTAAGAAAAGGTGGAGGGGTCTTGGCAGGAATAGGATTAGGTTGGCCCATCACCATGCTAGCAGTAGGGCCAGGGGCTGTCAGTAGCCCTTCCAGTGAGGAATCTGGTAAGGGAGGAAAGGAGTTGGACCAAAAAGGTGTTAAAACATCACCAGTCCTCATATGCAATATCGTTTGGAAATACTGTAAAATAGCTCTGCCTGTAGGTCAAACAACACGTAGGGTCAAGACATGCTTAATACCTTGGCAGTTGTCTACTGACTAGTATACCAAAGCTGTTGGGTGCCTTGCCTTTGATAATCTAAACAACCATTTTAGGTATTGAGAATGGCAAACACATTTAGAGGTACAGACTAATAGTCTTTAACTTCCCCCTTTTCTAGCTAACCACATTCAGTAAAAGTTCGGTTTTTCCTAACAGTCCTTGAGGATGCTGACTTAATGTGAAGTTGGCTTGTGATGACCCAGTTATAAATCTGGGTACCTCCGTTGCTATTTGGGCAATAAATTTAATTAAAAGCAAATATTTAAATTCAGAAATAGGATATGAGGTTGACACTGGCATCTGTCATCAAAGTCTTGGTTTGTCCCTGCTTTAACAGAAAGCCATTTAGATCTGCACAGGATGTAGGATCATCTTCAGAACACAAACATCCCTTAGGCTCCGTTCTGCCACAACAGTCTACCTGCCACCTCAGTAGAACTATCTATCATCTTGACAGAGATGTGAAAGTGAGACTGAAGGGAAGGTCCATTGTCCAAAGGGAGAAGTTACCCAAGAGTAAAGAGAGTTAGGGTGGTGAGGCACTGGAATTGGTTGCCCAGGGAGGTTGTGAGTGCTCCATCCCTGGCAGTGTTCAAGGCCAGGTTGTATGAAGCCTTGGGTGGGATGGTTTAGTGTGAGGTGTCCCTGCCCATGGCAGGGGGATTGGAACTAGATGATCTTGAGGTCCTTTCCAACCCTAACTATTCTATTCTATGATTCTAAAAACCCTGCCACGCTGTTCGATCTATGGAGCTGGTAAATTCACTGCATTCTGTTAGGGAGGAATCTCTGGCTGGTATTGCTGGAACTAGGGGTTCAGGCTGGCTGACAGAGTGAAACTCCAAACGGAATATCAAAGACTTGACTATTAGCTGTGCTAAATTCCTGTCAGATTTCTCTTGTAGATCAAAGGACCCCTTAAAAAGGGAGGAGCTGGTTCCCCTGGAAATATCCTCTGCTCAGTACTGGCCTTTCATGTATCCCCCAGCTTAGGGGTGAGATCTGGACCTCTGGGATATGGCACAAATGTGCCCCTTGAAGCTTTTTGCTCTGGAAGGAAGCAGCCTTGGGGTTGCTTTAACATACACTTGGGGCTCAGCAGGTCCCACAGAGTTCCCCAGTGTGGGATGCTTAATAAATAGGCTTAAATTAAAAGGAACTTAAACCCTTCTCACCTAAGTGCTGCAAGGGTATAACAGATATTTGCATGCCAGAATTCAATAAACAACCCCACCACTGGTCACCACAAAAGTGACCAGTATGTGTGGGAGAAATTGGTATTCTCTAACCATCCTATTTATTCTCACCTGCTAGTAATTTTCTTCATATGATTGATTTTGAGCATTGTTCATGACAAATACATAAGCAGCACCTTGCAAAATGGCTGCTAAAAAATGTAAAAGCTCTTCAGCTTCTGAGAGTAGGTAGAGGGGTCAGACCCATAACAGGTCTGTATAAACAGACAGACATTGTTCATTAAAATAGAACTTCCCAAAGGAACTGATCATCAAAAGGAAGCCATTCTTTCACTTTTGCTCTTTTTCTTGCTCTTTCATATAGTGCAGTTATTGGATTTATATGTATTTTACACAAGTGAAAGAAATGAGAAGTCAGAAGGCATGTCTACAGATGGATTTGGTTCTGGAAAACCTGTGAGAGAACAAGAGTCCTTTATCTATCAGATGAAGACACTACATGATGCAAGGCTTGGAAGTTTGCGTTAGCAAACTTAGACAAGGGACAGCATGCACAGGTTTTTACTGTAAGGTAAATCATTGTTGCATTAAGTTCTCTTGAGCATGAGATCTCTGCTATTGCACGGTGCTCTCAAGTTGGGGTATGCAGCTTCCTGAAAATGCTGCTGTGGATAAAGTCCAGATTGCTCCTGTGGTGGCAGGAATCATGAGGTGTAATTTTGTGCCCCCTGTTGCACCTGGGCGAGATGCTGCTGGGCTGTTGGATATCGTGGTCAGCAGTGGTCTCTGCACAGCCACACTGATTGCTGGAGAAGGCTCCCAGGACACTGTAGCAGAGGAGTCTGTTAATTTTTAAGGCAGGTAAAGGAAGCGGCTTTGCTTGCTTTTACGGAAAGTGCTTCCAAAAAGGAAAGGCAGCATGGAAGAGCTGTCCTCCATGAAGCTACCTGATGGAAAGTTTAATAAGTGGTTGATACCATGCAAGAGATCTCAACTTAGCAGCTGCAGAGTGTGAGAGGGAGGAATGTAGGAGGACTGGAGGAATAAAAAGCCCTAAGAATAGTCCATGCAGTCTCTCTGGGCCTTTCTCTCTCTTCTGAAAGTTTTCCCTTTCTGGCAAATGCTTCCACAGTAGCACTTAAATGACACTGTGGTGCTTCTTACATACACAGATGTCCATCCTGGATGGTGCTGCTGTGGTTCTGCTTTGAAGGTCAGGCAACAGCTTCTGCTTTTGTGCAGCTCCTGTACTGATGAATGGGAGAACTGCTAATGCAGAGGTTAGAAAGCAAACAGAATTAATCTGTGGCATCAAGCTGGCTGTACAAAACATGTATTCATGGTGTGTCATGAAAGAGGGACACTTCTCTCTTATCCCACTTGTAGAAAATGAATATCTACATTTCTTACAAAAAAGTGAACTAGGATTTATCTTTCTCTGGCAAGGAGCACGAAACTGATCACCTGTCATGGTGAATTCTTGTTGACTGCTGCCTGAGACCAAGTGTTTTATAAATGTTGGTGAGGCTTTCCATCTACACAACTGCTCCCCCTCTCCAATTTAAGCCAATATTTCTAGAAGTATCTTTGCAGACTGTGCTGGTTGCTGCTGTTGTCCTGTTAGACACAGAAACCCACAGGCAAAAAGTTATTCGCCTGTGACTGAGAGCAGACTCTTGTAATCCTGTCCTATTTGAGTTCATAATGCTGAATTTGCTTCTGCTCCATCTGAGTCTTACATTCAGCTCTGCACTGGGTTCAGAGGTGACAGCAATGGGGCAAAGGTTCCTGAAGTAGCAGCTACATTTCATTTTGGAGTTATGCATGCCACATCAAGAATGCAATTGGTCAATTGTCATTAAGGCAATTAAAAATGCATAATTAGGAGATCAGCCCAACAATTAGGTGCAGTGAATATCTCCCAAAGGATCTTCTCTCCTTGCAGCATGTGGATCTGTACATTTAATGGATAGGTGTGTCTTCTTTCACATCTGTTGAAGTTCTCATGCCAGGCATTTAATTACAACAAATCAAACAACAGCTGATTTCTTTTGCAGATCCTTTTATGGTATGTGAGGAAAAGAGTTAGATTAATGGGTGTGTGAAATCAGGAAGGCTCAGTGGATCAAAGCTTGCTCTAGAAGGGATGGCATATCTCCACCCTCAGCCCCTGCGCTGCTGTGTTGCTTCAGTTCCTCCATGTGGAGATGGAGGAAAACATGAAAAACGAGGAAAGTATTTACTCATTTGGGTAACTATTGAGATTAATGTTTCCAGTGGGTATAAAAGGTGGTCAAGCCATCACATGTCCAATTGCTTGGCACCCCCACTCCATGTGTGCCAGTGAGTGGTCCAGGCAGCTGGACCCCATGAATTTCAAAGCCAGAGGGACCTGGGCAGCATCCACTCACTGCTCTGTGTTTTGTTCTGCCACACTCATTTCCTGCATCATGCCTCCTATTCTGAGCATCCTCTCAGGGTGTAAATTCTGACATGTGTTTGCCCAAGTCTCTGAGCAATCCTGAGCAATGGTGGCTCAGGATTCGTGTGTACTTCTGTTCTGTGAATCTTCATAATTATATCTTGTTTGCAGTTGCCGGGTTTCTTGTGTAACCCCTTGAGGGATTATGTGCCTAGAAGGCACAAACACAAGCTTTGCAAAGGGAATTTTTAACTATGTTTGCTTCATTGCTACATACAACCTCAACTGGAGATCTTTGCACAATACCCTGAGTCCTTAGATCCAAATGCATGCATCTGATCTTGCCCCCTTCACAGTCTGAAAGCCTCCCTGTGTACCAAATATAACAGTCTTCCCTGCTGTCCTTCTCTGGCAAGCTCTTTTATACATGTAGATGCTGCCCTCCAGCTGTTTCATCAATCCTGTTGCACATCCTATCTTCTCTCTCACATATGCCTGAGATAAGCAGCTGGAGCTCATCTTTGCACCCAGCTTTTGGGTAGCGAATTCATGGATGGTGTCATGACTTAAGGTACTAGATGTTCCATGAGCAGCTGTGACTGTGCAATGCCTTTCTCCCTGTGTTTGTTCAGAATGATAACCTTGATGTTAGCACCGTTCCCGGAGCTGATGCTCATTTCAGATGAAGTTCATGGACTGACTGCATTGTCTTCATCAACTTCTAAGCACAAATTACAAATGTAAGGAAGAAATTGGAGAGGAATTACAATTCAGTGCAAACTCATCCTGCTGTGTCACACAGCATGCTCTCTCTGCCAGACCCCCACTACCTGTCAGGACTGATATCAAGAAATGGTATGTCATGTCCCTAATTAGCCAATTCAGTTGATATCACTGATATTAAGAAACAAGAAGTGTCCTGACTTACAGGCTTGAAAGCTCTGCAGTTTTGGCAAGCTGTTTTAATGCTCCTTGTTGCTACAGCACAGAAAAAAGGCAAAACCCCTGAATCAGTGTGATCCTGTTTCGTCTATCAAGGGCCCCTGTGATCACAGAGCATATTTCTCACTCTGCTCAACATTTTCTGCGGGAAGAGCTGACATAAGTTGGCAAGGACAGCAAGCATCCACTCCTTCTCTAACCAGCATCAGGAGCAAATTCAAAGACTATTTGATAAAGTGAACCCACATATGATCATAGCACCCCCCTGTGCTGTTTTGCATTCCTCCCCTTGGTGTTAACTACAGGCTGTGGTGTCACACAAAGAGAAGCACATCCCTCACAGAAGCTGAACATGTTGCTAAGGCTTCTTCCAATACTGCTTCTTCCTTTCAGTGATGTAACTAGATGCTTTCTCCAAGGTGAAAAGGGAGCTTATTGAACACATAATCTATTAGCCATATGTTCTCATTCATGCTACAGTATCAAGATTACACTGGTGCCTGATGTCTAAAACAGTGGATTTGGTGGAAGCAGAAAGCACTTGATCCAACCATGTGGTGAGCTGTAAGGCAAGGCAGAGTTAGCAGCATGCATGATGCATGCGTGAGTGCCTGTAATTTAATGAATGACTGCACAGAAATGTTCCCTGTGCAACTGTATGGATGTCTCCTGTGCCTCCAGTCCGAAACTCTGATACCTTTCTTTTTTCGGGACCTTTTTTATACGATGGAAAGATGCTTCTTTCCAATATAATTTGCTTTATGTTGCCACCTTTTTCTGATACCTAAAACATAAAGCTTCACAGAAATGTGACTGCAGACCTGTTACAACTCAAGGACAGGTACAGAGAGAGGTTAGAGAAAAGGAACTGAGAAAGAACAGGGGTGTTTTTCATTTGTTGGTTGCAGATAATCAGGCTCAGCAGGATGGAAGGTATCTATCAGCCTTCCAGTATCTCAAGGGGAGCTATAAGGATGCTAGGGATGGACTCTTCATCAGGGACTGTAGTGACAGGACAAGGGGTAACGGGTTCAAACTTAAACAGGGGAAGTTTAGATTGGATATAAGGAAGAAGTTCTTTACTGTGAGGGTGGTGAGACACTGGAATCGGTTGCCCAGGGAGGTTGTGAATGCTCCTTCCCTGGCAGTGTTCAAGGCCAGGTTGGACAGAGCCTTGGGTGACATGGTTTAGTGTGAAGTGTCCTTGCCCATGGCAGGGGGGTTGGAACTTGATGATCTCAAGGTCCTTTCCAACCCTAACTGTTCTATGGTTCTATGATATGATGACAAACTGGAACTGCCCACCTAAGAGCCATTCCAGCCCCATGTTTCTTTGTGGGCTCACTGTAATGAGCTGACTGGAGACAAAGGAGACAAAGATATGATTCAGTCTCACTTCATCTTTGTCTCAACTCTCCTCATGAGCTTCCTGCCTGGAGAGGCAGCTGGTGGAGCTAGAGCAGGATCCGATATATTGGCAGCACTGAAAATTGAGAGGCTTGTGTTTGAGCAGAAGTTCAAGCCCTGCACTACAATGACAGCACTCTGACTGGTGTAGTCACCCCTTTCTGTCTCTGAGAGAATTAGAAAGGATGCAAAACCATGGTGTATATCCCACCCATGTTGCAATCTAAGGCTGGGGAGGACAGTAATGATTCCTCCTGCATCACAGGCACCAAAAGAAATGCTCATCCAGATTTCAGCATCTGATTTTGGTTGAGATTTTTGATGTTTCTTATGAAGTCTTATATGTAACCTCGGAACACTTCCCATTCTCCTCTGAAAGTTATGTACTTAGGTAGCTTCAGAGAACAGTGGGCTGCTAGCCTACCTGCTTTGCCTTCCCCTGAATGCTCTGACATATTTGCATCCAGGAGAATCCTAATTGCTTTAGGATAGTTGCATCTCAGCAGAGCACGTCTGCTTGGATGTTCCTGCATGATGCAGCTTCTTTGAGGGGTCTGGATTCTGGGGTCGGCCGCAAGTTTCCCCGCTGGAAGGGTGCTGGGGAAGTGGGTGCAGGGCCAGCAGAAGTGAGGAGTAGCATTGTCCCAGGGAGGTAGAAGTGAGCCAGGGTGGAAGTGAGCCACCCCGAGAGGTGCTTCCTTCCTGGGCCGGGGAGGGCAATGGTGTCCCTGATGCTGCGGCTGCCTCTTGGGGCATCCTTATGATTTGAGGGGAAGCCGGAGCCGCTCGGTGCTCTTGGCGCGGGGGGGAAAGCTGACTGTCTTCGCTGCCGGTACCCCAGGGACCCCGCACCGGGCCGTGCCACCGCCCTCCCGGGGGTCCCCTGTCCGTGTGCCCGGCACCGATCTGAAGGTGGGGACCGGGACCTGCGTGCCCCTTACCTGTCGCAGCAGCGGTGGCACATCTGGGCGACGCGCGGCAGCGCTGCCCCCCCCCCCCCCCATTCGACCCTGGGGCGCAACAACTGTCTCCATGGCGACGGGGCGCGGCGGGGGGGCCGCGGTGCCGCCGCCCCGCCCCGCAGTACCGAGCCGAGCCGCGGCAGAGCCGAGCGGAGGGCGGCGGAGCGGCGGGGCATGGGGCCCGGCGGGCGGCGAGCAGCAGCGGAGCTGTGGGCATCGGAGTGAGCGCTGCCGCCGCCACAGCCCCCGGGGAGAGACCTTGCGCTGTGCCGCCCGGCCCGGCTCGGATGCCACCATGGGGAGCCGCTTCTCCAGCATCCCCGCACTGCCCCGCGGCGGCCAGGGCCGCCTACACCGCGCCCGCCACCACCGCCTCAAAGGTACGGCCCGGCCGGTATCCCCAGCAGGACAGGTACCCCGGGCACCCCCAGCATCCCCGGCGGGAAGAGCACCCGCGGTACCCTGCGGCACCCATGTAGCCCAAATCGGGATGGGTGCTCTAGGCACCCCGCGGTGGGATGGGTACCCAGGCAGAGCACAAACCCTGGCACCCCAGAGACCTCAAATTGGGATGAGTCGCTTAGGCACTCACAGCACCCTGAGCACCCCACGCTGGACGGGTATCCCGGGCACCTTGGGACAGGCTGGGTTCAGTGGGCACCTCGGAGTGGGATGGTTCCATGCCTGGCACCCTATGGCCTTTGGCAGTGTGGGCACCCCAGCCCTGCTCCCACCCCTGCCTCTCCTTCCCTGACAGTGCCCCATGGGTGGCTGATTGGTGCACAGGCTCCCCTGGCAGTGGCACCCCAGGATAGCAAGGGACAACAAGTCAGAGGAATTGGACCTCCAAAGAGTCCTCAAGTGTTTCTTAGTGGACAAAAGCTTTCCTTTGGTGTCTTTTCTGGGTGCGTCAGGAATATATCTATGTGAGTGAGATAGTCAGCCTTCTTTGGAGGAGAGCAGGGGGTATTTTGGGGCTCCTTGTCCAGTTTGTTCTGTTTTTTACGAGGATGAAATCTCTTTTCTGAAATGTTGGGGCAATCTTGGGGTCAAATTGGATGGGAATCAAATCATAAGGTGAGCAGGAGTGACTTCCCAAGGTCTCCTCTGACCATGCCCTTTTTTGCTGCCTTTTGCTATAAGCTGGGAGGGTCATAGCAGGAAATAACTTGTCATTCTTGAAAGGGATTTCCCTTTCATACGCTGTAAGTGTTCAATGCTACCTGGCTACTAAGCACATTTTTACAGCCAAGAGCACTGGATGGTGGTTAGAGGATGTCAGACATCTCTAAGCAGGGAATGAGGGAAGCTGCTGCACCCACAGCCATTTCAGATGATCAAAACTTGTTGCAGCTTCCCCAGTATGTTGCAGAATTTGCGGGCACCAGCATGGAAAACAGGGATGCTCCTGTTCACCCTCAGTTTAATGAGCAGTTGGATACTTTTTTTTGGCATGGTCATGGGGAGTGGAAATGGTTAATGATGAGCTGGGCAACTGGTTGTTATACTGAAGGATTTTCTGATACTCACATTGTTCTTCCATTACATCTCTCTGCTCCCTTCCTCTGTACTTGGATGATTTGAAACAGTTGTGTGAACTGAGGATGACTGTATCGTGGCTTTTTGAATGGTCATGTAAGGAGACACTAGAATGCTTACTGCTCTGTGATGGACTAAGTCAGTCTGAAACTCAGACCAGACAATGGCTGTGCTTAAAATTAGACTTGCAAGGAGGGGGCTGCTGAACCCTAAACACTGAACCATCATCTTCTATCAATGCAAACATGAAGGCACACGCAATGCTGTAGTATTTGGTATGCAATTGCAAACTGCCAGGGAGGATTTGTCTCTTAAGAATCATGCTGTCAGCTGGAAATCTTTCTGGAATAACCTTAAGCAGATAAGAATTTATAAACTGGAGCCAGAAGGGACACTGCCACTTAATCCATTATCTGTGGCTTACGTGAGATTTTGAAGATGCTCTGCATGAATCACCTGATTTTTGTTTTTGGAGAATGGGGGTGGGTGTTTGTTAATGTCAGTTTGTTTCTTTCTTTCTTTCTTCCTTTAATTTACGCTGTAATTACATTTCTACCTGTGCTGGGGAAGCAAGCAGAAATGTTCTCGAGACTGTAATGTAGCAGAACACTGAAATACTTCTGATATAGAGTAAATAGTTAACAACACATTGCCTTTGTTGTAAAACCCAAGCAACTGCCAGGGACAATATGTGCCTTTTCTGTCTTTTTTTGAACCTGGGCTGCCTCAGGTCCTACATTTAAATGCAGAATAAACAAGTCTGATTGCATCTGACAGGTTCCTGTAGAATGGTCTGGAGGCATAGCAGCAAAAGTATGAATGTCACACAGTTTTGTTACATATCTGCCATTTAACAGTTTGTAGAGCGTATTTTAATTGAAGGTCCCCAGTTCTTCCCTCAGTATCTGGCCCAGTGTTAGGGATATTGAACTTTGATAATTTGGCCACCATCCAGTACTTCCCTTCTGTGGCGAGACCTCTTCCTAACCTGGTGCCGGGGGTGATTGAGGCTCATTCTTGCTAAAGGAGATGCTATGATGGCATTAAGTTTCCTGAGTGGTCTGGGGACTCTGAAGTCAGTCCCCAAACCTTACAACTTCATCTCTGCTGTACAAGAAATAAGACCTCCACACACAGTAGAACAGTCGCCCACGTGTACTGGCAAATTTTATACTTTTCTGTTAGTCGGGCTAAAAATGGTCACCTTTAGATAAATAAATCTTTTGAAGGTCACGTGATACTTTTGATGGCATTGAAGGCACAACACAGAAATATCACTGAAGACTGGCACGGCTGGCAGAACACTTGCTTTGTTTTTGATGGTGGTGGGGAAGAAGGAAAGCACCCAACTTGATTCACAGGTTTCAGCTGCAGTTTTAAAACCAGGTAACTGAAATAGGCAGGTCTTTAGTGAAGGTGCAAGCAACAGTGAACCTGGAACCCCAGGAAGATGATTTTAGAGTTGCTTTCAGCATAGGACAGTTCTTCAAAATTTGATACGTCCAGCCCTTTATAAAAGGACTTCACATTGCTGTTCACTAGGAACTGCTAGACACGAGCACTTTGGAATTACCTAATCTGGAATTCATGGCTAGTGGCTGGAAGGAGGTTGTCACTTTGTGCTAACTCGATGGGGAGGTTGAGGTGAGATTAATTCCAGCATTCCTGTGAGTGTTTCAGTGTTTCATAGACATGGCTATTTCTCTGGGATGGTGGACAGTGATGTACTTTCCTCATGATGAGCAAAAGATAATGAGTATCTGGTAACAATCTCCTTAATGATGCCACCAGATAAACTCCAGGTATTTTTGCTGTCCACCCTCTCAGAAATATGGTTTGCAATAACTATCAAACAAGGTGTGTATGGCTGTTTGGAGTGGAACGGAGTGGGGAAACTCCAGCTGTATTCTTCTGGATTCTGAGATGAAAAAGATAACCTTTACATGCTCTGTGTACTGTTCATTTACTAGTGGAGGGTAGTTTGGCTTGAAGTGTCCCAACCATAGAATCATAGAATCATAGAATAGTTAGGGTTGGAAAGGACCTCAAGATCATCTAGTTCCAACCCCCCTGCCATGGACAGGGACACCTCACACTAAACCAACCAAGGAGACATCTAATATTTCTCAATACACACATCAGTTCAACCTGTCTTTGTGCCCCAGGGTTCTTCCAAAATAGTCTATTCAATCTCCTTAATGTTCCTTTTTAATTCTGGTGTAGCTCAGTAAATTACCCTTCTTTCCTAGCGTTACATCTTGCAAATCTCTGTGGCTATCGCAGTTCTTTCTTTGCTATTCCTCAGCTTTGCAGGATAAGTTTAACTCTCCCTACTGTGATGTGTGGACTGTGTAACCTGTTAAGGCTGTTTTGTAGCACTCAGATTTGCTGGTCCAGGATGCTAGAAATGCAGGTTTTGCTAGCCCTTGGGCCAGAGGTGAGGCACAGGACCTGAATGCAATCTGCCATGCACCACGGGCAAGCGGCTCTTCATTCTCACTTGCCTCCATGTCCTCAGCTTCAGGAAGGCTTAGCCACTTATGAGGACATTATATGACATTGTGAAAGCTAAGGAGTATTAATGTCTCCTCTCTTAAATCCTTTCCTCCAGCCTCCTACTCAGGTTTGCTTCTCTTTCCTGAGGCCTATCTTGCCTTGGAAGGTAAACTTCCACAGTGAGTGACAGCAAGCAGGATTTCTTCCTGTTGGTTTTCTCATGGGTTAATACACCTGTGATATTTATGCAAAAGAATGCATGCACTATATTATACAGAGAGCCTGAGCTAGTCAGAGATCCTCTTTTCATCAGTGGCTGATTACTCATGGGTTATTCTTTATTATTTGTATTACACTGGCATCTGGAGGCTCCCATTGAGATCTGAGTCATGTTGTGTTGTGTTCTTCCACGGTCCCCTGTACTTACTGCTCATTCATACAGATAGATCTTACTCATGTGCCTGGGTGATCTCTGTAGGATGATTTGGGGTTTATAATTCCAGAGTATCTCATGAAGCAGACTGGCACCTTGGCAGGATGGTTCTTAGTCCTGTCTTTTGCTAGGAAACCTGGAGTTGGAGTCAGCAGTTATTTGCTGAAGGATGTGACTGACTTTCTGGCTGCAAGCTCCCAGAAACAGCCTGCTGTACAACACTTCACTAAGGAGGCAGGGGCCTTGCTGCTTTTCCTGGCCCACAGGGGATACCAGTCATGCTTATACAGTCTTTGCTTGCATTTTTGAAGTTGCTGTTCCAAACTTTATATCCCACTGACACATAAATATGTCAGACATTTTTCTCCTTTCACCGGTATTTTATGAGCTTCTGAAATACATGCAGAAGATAGTAATCTGGCATCTGCTGTAGGCATTTTAATAACTGTATGTCGTTGATAGGAAAGCCTACTCTGCTGCCAGCTCCATTTTGTGCACTCTCTAGATAAAATTAAGCGGGGAGTAAAAGGACATCAGCAGCTGATGACTGTGGGGATTAGAAGTTAGGGTGCAAGCAGGGCACCAGGGGGTGGTGCCAGTAGTAACTCTGTGAGAGAGCCTCAGCTCCCATTGCTGTCATAACCGGTTCTTCTTTGAAGTACTATTTCATTTTCTCCCGGCCCTACAGACTCAGAAGTTTCATTGCTCAAGGCTTTGAAGGATGCCTCCTGCTTCCTGCCCTTCTGCTTTCATTTTGTCCTGGCTCGTGCTTGTTTCCCTCGGACCTGTCGGTGTGGCTGGGTTGTAGGTATAAAGTTTTTCCTGCCTGAGATTCTCAGGTTATATGACCTTTTCCCAAGCACCAGATTTTTTCCCAAGCTGTTGAACTTTGATTTATTGCATTTAAACTGCCTACAATGGCTCAGTCCTTCACACACGGCAATTTATCAATCCTACTTTTCCTTTCCCATCATCTTTTTCATAAGGTCCTGAAGGCTGTTGGTGGAGCAGGTAATGCTGCACATTGTCAGAAATTCCCCAGGAAATCATGGGGTGCTTTGCCCACAGGTGATGATCACTATTTTTCAAGGGCAAGAAAGGCTGCTTTTGAAAACCAGTAGGAACCAAAACATCAGTGGGATGATGGAGCTGAAAATGTTAATGCAAGGTTCAGGAGCAGTTAAAAAAAGCAAACGAAATACTAGAAACTATAAGGGAAGCCAAACAGAAGAAAATAGAGGCCATGATTAGAATGTATAAATCTGAGTATTTTGTGTAGTTCTGGTTCTTCCCATTTTACCATCTTAAAAAAGATAAAAAAGAAATGGAAAGCATTCACAAGAGGGCAACAGGGACAGTCAAAAGCCTGGATTATAGAAGGATTGAATAAACTAGGACTCTTATGTCTGGACAAAAGGGACAACTAGGGTGGGAAATGACTGGCACGTAAAGAAGGAGCAAAGCTCCACTCTTCACTATCTCTTCCAGTACAAGAATTAGGAGGCCATCAAATGAAGTTAGTAGATTCCAGCTTCTTTTGAACAAAAGGAGACTTTAGCCATCTGCAGTAGCTAGCAGCTCTGTAGAGCTCATTAGTAGTGGATGTTATGGATGCTAAAAGGGGTCCAATTTTATGAGAGATTGGAGGAGGCCATGAAAGAGAAATCATCTGAAGTTTGCTACATACAAAGACCACACACTTGTCCTGCTCATATGAGCTTCCCAAGGGTGTCTTTCTAAGGCTACGTGTGTTTAGATGCTCAAGATAATGCTGAAATGAGAACATAAAACTTCTCCATGTCAGTGAAAGCTGGAGCTGGGTTGTTAAGACATAGTAGTGGTAGATGGGGAGGGATAGAGCCTGCTCTGGTGTTGGCCGATTTCTAGCTAGGTTCATCCTCTTTTCCATGAATGTCCCTGCCTGGGTGTTTAAAGAGTGGTTCATTGCCATGGCAGCATCGAAGTCCAGGCTTTATCCAGGGGACAGCAGAGATAGTGACAAAGTCCATGTTCAAGCTTTCTTGGATGAGGCTCTGTCTCCTGCATCCTGTGATTTTGACAAATAAAGGTACTTTTGCATTTGTGGCTGTTTTGGAGTAAGAGAAAGCAGGTTCTTACATTGACCTCCTGAATAATGAAGACATAAGTAGCCCCCACTTCATTTTGTTTCCCAGACTGCTGATGTAGCAGATTTTGTGGTTATCCCCCTATCTGAGAAGATTTCTAATGCAAAAGCTTGGAAAAATTCAGATTTGGTGGCTGTTCTTACCTACTGCTGCTGGGATAATTGCAGGAATCAGCAACTTCTGCACCACTGAAATTATTGCCCATGGCAAGTGCATAAGTACATGTGGCACTTGAAGTGCTTCTCTTCCTGGTGGCTATTCGTTTCAAGCTGGGGATCCACACATGCTCTGACTTGGTCTGCCTTGAGGTATTAGGACATCTGAGTTAATCCCGTTCTGAACTGTCCCAAGGAGTGCAGTCTGCAGTGTCTGTATTTTGTGATTGTCTCCATCCAGAAATGGTTGGTCTAAGATTAACCTTAGTAACATAATTGTGGAGGTACTCAGTTATGTACCACAAATGGACAAATCCCAAAGTAGTTCTGAGGATGTGAGCTGAATTTTAGCTGAAACTTTGGGTCCAGCAATGTTCAAGGTTTCTGCTGTAACTGTGACACGTATACATGAACCTGAACTACCTTTTAGACTAGCTAACTAAGGTATTGCTAGCTATGTAGCTGGGGAGGAAAGCAGCTACTTGAATACTGACATATTAGTATGAGTATTGGATACTCATACTAAGATCTAGGTTGATGAAGTTATGTGGTTAAAATTGAGGTGGGGTAGGTTTTCATCTCCATTTGTTCTTGGGGAACTCCAGCTGATAAAAGCATGTTGTATATAAGATTCTTGTTAATGTTTACACTCCTAGTTATATTTGGCCTTCCAGGATTAAAATGGGATTGTGTTTTAAAATTACAGGGTGGAGTATGCTACGGTGGGATTATGTTTGTACAATTCTCCATTAGTCCACCTTGGTTCTATTCTTTGCTAAAGCGTAGGGAAGGAGTCTCATCTCTCAGAAAACTGTCAGGTTAAACTTCAGGGCTATTCAATACAAAACTCTGAAAAGTAAATGCAAATAGTTCTTAGCCAGTCCCAGAGATAAAATGCATGCAGGTTTTTTAGTTAAAAAAACTCCACTTCATAGAAATACTTCTTCTGGAAAAAAAAAAAAAAGAGCCAGTAAGAAAATTTTGGACAAACGAAATTCTAAGGTACTGGCATTACTTGCAGAGTCCCCTTCCTCTGTTCCTTTGTATTCAGTACTAGAGTTTCAGACTGGTCACGGGTAACTCTCAGATGTTCCGGCATGTGTGGGCTTACCGCAAGTGCATGGGCATATGCAGGGATTTTCTATTGATTGTTGAGCTCATCATTTTTATGACATGGCCAGAACACATGATGTCTAGCATCAGGGCTTGAGAGGATCGATTCAGCAAAACAATGGCTGGGTAGCTCTGGAACTAGCCAGTGCCAGTGTCAGAAACTAACCAGCGAGGTAACAGAGAAGTAGCCCAGTTTCTGAAGGGACAAGGGACCATCGGATGCTAAGCACAGCTGGAAATCTGGGATCTTTTGTCCTAGTGAAATTAATCAGGGGCAGTTTTGGGGTATTGGTTTCCTACTTTAAGAGCTGAAAAGGAGCTTGAAAATCTTTGCAAGCAGCCCCTCTCTGGACATCCCTCTGGCTTCACCATACTTGAAAGCTGTAGCTCTCACCCTGACCCAGGCAGAAGAAATGTAATCATGTTATGCTTGATTCATTCCAATTTACATTTACTTCCCTTATGTCAACATACAATTTGAAAACTGCACTGATCATCTTTCATCCTCTGTTAGGCATAAAGCTCTGCTTGATTTCCATTTAACTGCTACTTGGATGGAGACGTGACTGTGTTTTGTGCTTTGCTGCTCATCAACACCATTTAATGTAAAGCTTGGTGTTAGAGTTTTAACTTGCTTCTGGACAGACTTTTGTCAGGTAAGCCAAGCAGCCACAGATCCAAAGCTTATTTTACCACCCAGATTTCAACTCTTCATCATAGGTTAGTTCAAATCTCCTCCTTAAGAGATGCCTGTTTAATATAACATCTAATTGTATTGGTATCACTTGGGATTTCTTTGATTTGAGCAACTGGTGCCATTGTGTTTTTCTCTATCTATCTCTCTGTCTGTCTTGCAGGACCATTTTTGTGGATGCTGAATGCCTTTTTTTTTTGTACTTAACAAGTAATTACTAGGTAGGAAGGGAAGAGATGGTTTCCCATAGAAATATTGAGTCACTGTAGAAGACAGGATACAAATAACTGTAAATGTTGCAAACAGAATCTGCGTATTACGTGAGTGAGTCACTTGAATAGATACGATGGAAAATGGAAAAGAGAAAATGTGCCTCACTAATTGATTATGTTGCAGAATTTCAGCAAATACAGAAAGAAGTAGTTGAAATAATTTACTTTCTTTATTAAAAAATGCAGTGAAGGCATTAAAAGGGACCTGAGTAAGCTGTGATGTTAGCACTGGATTTCTCATTCTCACTCCCATCTCTGTATGTGTTCCTGTTTTAATGGACAACCCTTATATGTTTACACCTCTTAACAGGCATAAAATAAAGGTGCAAAACCTTCTCCCTGTTTAAATCATAGAACCATAGAATGGTTTGGGATGGGAGGGACCTTAAAGACAATCTCCTTTCAAGCCCCCTGCAATGGGCAGGGACCAGGTAGCTCAAGGCCCCATCCAACCTGGCCTTGATCACTGCCAGGGATGGAGAATTCACAGCTTCTTTAGGCAACCCATTCCAGTGCCTCACCACCCTCACAGTAATGAACTCTTTCCTAATGTCCAGTCTAAATATACCCTATTTCAGTTTAAAGCCATCATCTGGTGTTCAGTGCCTTTTCTTAGGACAGTTGTTCTCAGAACTTATTGGTATGAGGGGAGGACTTAGCAGAGAGATTAGAAAGCAGCTTGAGATTTCAGCCAGAGAAGTCCTGCAGCTAGCAGTGAATGAAGTGAGCTCTGGTTGCTGTTGCCCACACAATGTGTGTCTGGTGGCTGAGCAGATACTGTCAGTCTCCGGTTGTCAGTCCAACATGAAAATTTACTGAGCTATGGGTGGGAACAGAGACCGAGGGTAAACTCCCAATTTGGAAATGTTAATGCTACATCTATTATTAATAGCCCCCCGTGAAAGAAAAGATGCGGTGGTGCAAATGAAGCTGTGACACGGGGAAATGGCAGGCAAAATTGAAATTTCGTACTTGCCCCTGGTCTTACAATAAAGGTTTTGTGATACACACCCAGCAATGCCCCTATAAATAGTCTCGTTATCTAATCTTCCAACTTGGAATATGACAGAAGATTACAAGTAGGAATACAGTTCATAGCTTTTAGCTATTTCCCACTGCTTCCCTTGCTTCTGCTGGAGCATTACTGCTGTGCCCCGTGTAATTTACATGGAGACAACATTATTGAGAAGTACAGAATGTCACTAAGAGGAGGAGAGTTCAGATAAAACCCAGAAGATTTATGACATAGCTTAGATAAGGCTATGTAGGAACTGAGATGAGGGAAGTAATGACAATTCATAGTCCAACGGCGTTTCTCAGGGTGTGGTGAGAACTTCTTCATGCCAACTCCATTGGGTCAGATATGGAGCGGGGCATGTTTTAGTACAGTGTTCTACATGCTTGATTGATCGCAGAGGGAACCCTTTTGCTAATATATAATCCAGACACATCATACACTATGGGTTTTGTCCACATGGGTCTAGGACCTGATCCAAAACCAACAGAAAGTCCTTAGAAAATTTCACAGAGGCATAACAAGCACAGAGAAAACCTTTTTCCTTTTGATCTTACTTCCCGTGGCAGAAAGAGGAGTGGGCTGATGGCAAGGGTGATACCTCCCCTCCTCCTCTCTCTCTGCCTTGCTGGTGATGCAAATCCTTATTTCTAACCCTTCCCTGGAGCCTTCCCTGGCCCATTTCACGTAAGGCACCTGAAGTCAGAGAGGAAGCCTGAGTCCTGGGAAAGCTTCCCTTGAAATTCCCAGCTAAAACTGACCTTCTGCAGCCTTTGTGTGTTGACAAGAATAACTCTTTCCCCCACAGGACTGCAGACTGCATTCTACAAGGCAGTTTTGGTGGAGTTTTCTTGGGGCCATGGGAGGAAGCATGAGGGAATACAGCTGTTGTAGCCCCACGAGACTTGAACCATCCTCTTTTTGCTTTATGATGGGAGTTAGGAAGAATGTTTGAATGTTTGTTCAGACCCCACTGCTCACTTGCTGCAGGGTGGCTTCTCCACCATGTGGCTTGGAGGACGCTCTTCACCAGCACCATGTCAGCACATGTGCAGGCAGCTCAGCAAAGTGTGATGGTGGGCACACACATATTCTGCAGCTGTTGCCAGCTACAGAAATCCTCTCTGTGCCTTTATTACACCTTCTTATGGAGGAATTAAGGCAATGACAAAACTTGAGGAACTGCCGCTGTTGAAGGGAGGCAAGAAAGAGCTTGTGCCATCCCCTCATCCTAAAATAGGCTGATGTCTAGGGAGGTGAAATGATTTATTTATATTTTGCACAACAATTCATCAGGAGAAAGACTCAATTCATCTGCTGAACACAGTAGTCCTACATCCATTAATCACCATAGAGTTCATGTGATCCAGTTCTGTCTCCTGGGGAAATGCTGGGATTTGAGGTCTTCCCCCTGTATTCCCAGTTTCTCAATGCAGCTGAGCAGCACTCACCCCCGTCTGCCCACATCACCCCCTCCTTGCTTGGCAAAGCATCGGCGGCATCCTTCTGAGAGGAGGCGATGGCGTTCAGCTACCACTGACTCACGCAGTTGGCTCTTCTGTCTCTTGCAGCCCTCTGAAAAACATCCTTAAATCTTGTTAAAAGCCAAAGGACATACCTGCCTGGCTGAACTGGCGCCCGAGACTGTTAGCAAACTTTTTACCAGCCCAGATTCTGGTATTTCATCTTAAATTCCCAGGCATAAGCAATTACAAGGGCTGGCCGGTGAAATGCTTTTTGGACTTGGGCTTTCTCTTGCTGTAGCCTATTCAGCAGGAAGGAGAGCTACTTTCTTGTGATTAGATTCTGCGGGCATATCAAATTTGTTGTTGGAACAGAGGTTTTATATATAGCAAAATGCTCCCAGGTGTGCTTTTAGCAATGCTTCTGGGCTAAAGCAAATATTTATTAATAAGAGTCACCCAAACTATATTATGCACTAAAGCAGAGCTGGAACAGGGTGCTTTTGCTCTGATTCAGAGAGCTGATTGAATTCAGTGACAGATGCCAAGTATTTATGTCCTTGCCTGAGTTTATCTGTTAAATTTGAAAGTGTTAAAAGCAGGACTTATTTTTGGAATAAACATATTAAATAGTGATGGAGAGTCCCAGCTTGGTGCTGGTAGGATAGTATTATATTATTATGTGTTTGTTGCCCAAGAGTGTACTTCTCAGACCATCAGAATAGAATGCTGTGGGGGCAATAGTTTGCTCTATATTTACACCAGAATACTTGAGTTCAGAGACCTTGGTATCTTAAAGAATACAATTTATTGTATATGTACAACTGCATATAATATATTGTTACACAATTGTAATATTTGCTGTAAAGTTCCTGACAGTTGCCCATATTTATGCATTAACATGGAGAGTGTTTTAATTTTAAACATGTTTTTTAGCATATTGACAAATGTCCAAACTCTAGAGAAGCTGTTATCGGCTTTGGAAACCATTGCAAACACACCTCTTTTGCTCACTCTCCTTCCTAGCAGTATTTTGTGCTTCTTTGATTAATTTATTCTGTTATTTCACCTAAAAAAGCCCCTGTTCTTTATTTTTGTTTATAGCTCTTTTCCAGCTCTTAATGGTTTTAAATTCTTTTGATTTTATCATCACCTCATTAAAGAGTATTTTACCCTATTAGTCATTATTTAGCCTTTTAATCTTTCCATGGGCCTTCTTGAAGCCCTTGAATGGTGCCTCTTTACAGCTGAACCAAGACTCAGGGTGAGGTTGAACAGTTGACCCATAAACTTCAGGCAAGTTGTCGCATTTCCAGTGCCTCTGAGCCATCTTGTGCCTCAAAAATTAATGCTATGTACAAATTGCCTTCTGCCATGCTCCACCAAATACTGAGATGCTGTAATTATTTATGACAGTTAAAATCTCCTGATGTATTCAAATAAAAGCCAGGCATATAGGGAAAACACGTGCTGTGGAGGAAGGTCATAGTATGAAAGAAAAGATGGCTTGCTTTGTCTGCAGGTCACATTGACAGGCAAGCTAGAAATACATGTAAGAGATGGAGACCTAGATGTGCTAGATTTATGTGGGAACTCCGTAGCTGCTGCCACTGGACTATTTTCAGGTGTTTGGATGAGCGAATGACCCAAATATAGTTTAAGCCTGTGACTCTTTCATTTTAATAGCAATACAAATACAGTAGGTGAAGGCTAAGAGAGCTGCATCTAATTCATCAGTGTTGCTTTAGCAACATGGTGCAGGATGCAAATAGTCTCCTTGGTAACACTTCCTAAGTGTCATTAGATAAGCGATGGTTATAAACACAGAAGCAGATCAGAATGAGAGACATGCTCTTGTGCTTGTGTCTCATCTATGAAGTGCCTTTTTATAGCCCCAGACATGCTCAGCAGGATAGCAAAGGACAGAGGAAAGCTGTTTTGAGCATCGTAGTTCTTGCTCACGTTTTATATATTGTGCTTTTAACCCAAGTCAGAAAGCCCCACACCAGTGGTAATGGGATTTTCTGGCTTGTTTTAAAAAAGGTTTTAGATAAAGTGAGAGTGTGTCCCTGCCCACTGATGACACTTATCAGAGTCATAGACCAAGTGTCTTCCTGACTCTCCAAGTGATGTAGATTGCAGGCCTTTCTGCCCTCTACCCTAATGGCATACTCATGACTTGGTGAGTTTTGCATCTGCTCCCCTTCTGCTGAGCTTCCCCTGTCCCAGTACCTCTGCCAGAGGGTTGCATCTTCAGAACCAGATTTGGGTTTCTCTGTTAAATTCTGAAAGCCCTTGCCTAGGGCTTAGCAGCACAGTAGGGATGAAGGTGAGAAATGGGGTTTTACGCAGTGCTCAGAAACAGGACAGCTGTTTCTGCTGTTGGCATTGTCTTACAGAAAAGAGCCATGAATTGAGGCAGCTTTCCTAGCTCTCATGGTAACTGATCTTTTATCTTAAAGCCTCAGCTGCTGGACTGAAGGGATTGCATGAGAATCCTAGCTTTTGTTTAATCTCCCCTCAATTTTATATACTTCTCTGTTACAGATAAAACCTGCAAGGTATAAAGGGAATATGACCTAATGACTCGACCATCAGAAAATGTACTAAAGAAACACCAATGCATTTGTTTTGTTGGAAACAAGTTGGAACAAGTCCAGAGGAGGGCCATAAGGATGATCAGGGGACTGGAGCACCTCCCGTATGAAGACAGGCTGAGGAAGTTGGGGCTGTTCAGCCTGGAGAAGAGAAGGCTGCGTGGAGACCTCACAGCAGCCTTCCAGTACCTGAAGGGGGCCTATAGGGATGCTGGGGAGGGACTCTTCGTCAGGGACTGGAGTGACAGGACAAGGGGTAACGGGTTGAAACTTAAACAGGGGAAGTTTAGATTGGATATAAGGAGGAAGTTCTTTCCTGTTAGGGTGGTGAGACACTGGAATCGGTTGCCCAGGGAGGTTGTGAGTGCTCCATCCCTGGCAGTGCTCAAGGCCAGGTGGGATGAAGCCTTGTGTGGGATGGTTTAGTGTGAGGTGTCCCTGCCCATGGCAGGGGGGTTGGAACTAGATGATCTTGAGGTCCTTTCCAACCCTAACTATTCTATGATTCTATGATTGTTTTCAATTGATCTTTATTTTAATCCCACTGGTCAATGACTCAGGATCTCATCCAAGGAGTCTGAATGCCTGATAATGTCAAACTGGAGCACATGAAGACAGTGGAAGGAGCCAAGTCCATGAGAGCATCAAAATAGGTTTATTCTGGTTTGGGGTGAAAGTCTGAAACAGCAGATGGTTTTACTTTATCATGAGCTTGACCTTGCTTCAGTAGAATCACACAATTGGTGAACTTTTGCATTGATTTTTTTTTCAAATCCTCTGAACCAAAGCTAAGCCAGACCCTTCAGGAAAACACCTCCTGATCTGTGACCTCCAGCTCCACACATAAGCCCAGTGACTGGAGACTGGCCGGTACAAGGGTCCCTTTTTCGTTTCAGCAGTGTACTGCAGCTTGCAATTTAGATACGTGGCAAAAGACTGACTGCAAGTTGTCCTGTTCTAACATGAAAGGGAATTCAAACATTAATAATGTCTTTTTACAAGGAAAACACAGAATAAAAAATGCCCAATCATTTCTCGCAGCCCCTTTTTGCTCCCGGATCCTCTTGGAATTCATCCATCTTCATCTCACTCATATCTCATGGCCTCCATTGTAAATGTCCATGCTAATTAATGAGACCTTGGTCCTCGCTATAGTTAAGATGAGTAACAATCCAACGTTTGTTTGTGATATGGGTGCCCTTCCCAGGGGAAGGCAGTAGGGCTGTTAGCCTTGTGTGTAACAAGCTGCAGGAGGTAAAGTCCGGAACACTGCCCTACCTCTGTAGTGTCAAAACCACGCAGATGAAGAGCTGGGAGAGAGAAATGTTTCCTAAACCTTTTAGGGATTAAAATGGAAAGTCTGGGCTCTTCTTACTGAATTGCCCCATCCCAGCCTGTCCCATCCCATCCCATTGAAGTGCTGGGCTCCTGGGAGCCCACAGGAGAGCACTGTTGAGTTTTTTGCTTTGTAAAGAAGACATTGGGGTGGTTGGACCACAGGATGCCATTCCAGCCCTAAGGCAAAATGTTGCTGCTTTTCCTGTGCAGCATAACGACTTTCATGCAGTGGATCTTGGGATTGATTTGAAGGCAAAGTTTGTCTCTGCATCCAAATTGTTCTGCAATAGAGGGACTGAGCAGCTGCTCCTCACCACCTTGGCCCGTGGCTTTGTAGGACATAGGAATTTTGGCGAATGACTCTGCTAAATGGGAGCTCGGTCCTCAACCCGCCCTTCCCTTTGCTGTGTGCAGAATAGAGCACTGCTCTCCAGGACAGCTGAATTGCTGTGTTTCTGACACATGCCATTTTGATACTGAGTTCTTCAACGTTTGTAGGCATAATTTTTTAAACTGGCTTGGGATAGGAAAATGATCTTTTTCGCCCAATATTCCTGGCATATTTCTGCTGCAGAGAGACGGCATAAAGCTTAAGCTTCCTGGGAAGAATAAAGAGCAGGAGGGGTAAATGAGGTTTTTCTGCATGCCCTCTCATGGCACTTTGAGGTCTCCAAATAAAAATGTATGGAGGGCAAGAACAGACCTAAATCCTCTCTTTGTCACTGCTTAACACACATGTCCCTGTGGCTCTTCACTGAGCTCTCATTTTCAAAACCAAATGTGAATCAATCCAGCATGATTTAGACCTGATTCAGACCTGGTCTAGCTGAAGAGTAGGCTGGCATTTTGTTCCTACAAACACCATAAAATGCAAAGTACCATTGTATGTGACATTGTGTGACTTTCCTGTTGGTCACAGACCAAGGTGGAGTTCAGCCTGAGACTCGGTTCCACACATTTGAATGTGTGCCACCCTTTTGTCACCTGTGGGGATCTCAAGGGGTGCACTGGTCCTGCCCACCCCCTGGGGTGGTTAATGCAGCCATGCTGCACCCTTCACCTGAGCCGGTTCAGGCATTTCTGCACTTGCACTGCAATCCCATCCCAAATAGCACCCCTGGCAATGTTGGTTCATTGGCCGTTCAGCAGAAAGAGCAATGCTTTTATACTCCCAGCCCTGTTTTCTTCAGCACCTGGGTTTTCCTTGGAGATCTGTTCACACACGAAGCCTGCCCCTCTTCTTGAGGCTGACAGGAGCACAGGGCCCTGTGATGAGGCTGTGAGCAAGAAAACCCCAAATCTCAGCTCATGCACCTGCGACCAGAGGGCTCTTTGTGCTGTCCAATTGCAAGCTCCCTTTAAATCAGTGTTTCAATACAAGCAAGGCAGCTCTGGCTTTTCTGAGACTTTGTGTTATTTTTCTTGGTCTGTACTGGGAATTGGGATTTTCACACCACATTGTGGCATTTTAAACCCACAAGGAATTCCTTTCTTTCCTCTCTTGATCAGCTGATGCTGTAGCTTTGCAATGCAAGCCTCAGTTAGAGACAGGGGAACACTGTGGGATCACATTGTGGCTCTGATGAGGGATGCTCCATCCCATCTCGGGCAGTGACAGACATCATTCCCCAGCTCCTAAACCTCGCTGCTCCTGTCCCATGTGCACTGGCTGCTCCATATCTGCAAACCAGTCTCCCCTGCCAGCCCCCAGTGCCAGATGCTGATCCCCACCTGACGATTGGGGTGGTCTGTAGATGGGGACTCAAGTGTGTCCTTGCAACAGAAGGGCATCCCAGTCCCCAACTCAGCAAACGAAATTCCTCTCTTTAACCCCCCCATCCTGACCTCCAGTTCTCCCTTTGCTGCCTGTTTCTGTGAATATGCTCCATTTTGCATTTCTTCACAGAAAAAGAGATGCGACTGCAGCCAGAAATCCTTCCCAAGCAGCTGGGTCAGCCATGGGGCAACTCTCCCTTTGACACAGAAGTCCCTCATTCAGTATTCACCTCTGACAACAGATGACTTTTGACCAGTCTCTACTTGTTCAGATACAGGTGTTATCTGTCACTCACTGGGTGCTTCCTCTGCAGCTGGGAGCTGCTTTCACACCATGCAGTCATCTGCTGTGTCTTGGACTGGCACCCTCTCTGTTATTTCTATATTTTTAGTGGCCTTCCTTGCTCAATAACATTCATTATCTATATATTTTTTTTGTGATAAGCATCTCCTTAGCAGAATATTAATGTATATAATTAAGATAGTATTTCTCTCTTGAATTACACTGTTCATCCCCAAGCTGACTTAATTACACAGCTGCTTCCCTGTGTTAATTTAAAAGCTTAAATATGGAGATAGATAGGGGCAAAATTTCTTCCTCCAAGGAGAAAAACTCCATTTCAAATTTCTAGCTGTGTTGAAAACTGTGGCTTCTCTGTTTCGAGGAGGGGTAGAAGGCAAGGGAATGGCACTGCTGATTTTTATTCTAATCCTCTACATAGGGAGTGAACCACAAACCCCCTTGATTTTTGCATCCCTAACAGCCAGATGAAATCTGTCAGATAAGGCACCTGCTTTTCACCTGCTTCCAGGTTGCAAACCATAAACCTAGCTTTAACAGCAGCCTTAACCTCTTGGTGTTACAACAAGCAGGAAGAAAAATGCCTCCACACAAGCCTGCAGGATTACTCCAGCTTTCTGCAAGGTACTTGAGAAGTTATATTCAATTTTGCTGTCAATTCTTCTGCTTTAAAACATTGCCACTGTAAACTGTCAACCCCTTCTGCGAGTACGTTCATGTTTGGAACTATGCAGTAAATCAGATTATAGCTGCCCTTTATTAATTCTGGCGCACAAGATTGCAGCAGTAGAGGTTTGATTCAGAGAAAATGAATGAGGATAGTTAAAGTCAAATATAAATAGAGCTCATTAAAAAACAAACAAGCCAGCCTCTGTTTCATTATGTGACTCTTAACTGCACCATGAGAATAGAAGTAGTTCTCATTAAAGTCCCCTAGCAGCCTTGGTCTCTTCATCTCCTGCAAACTTGCTCACAAGCTTTTAGGAGCTCCTGGGAACCCGAATCCAATCTGCTCCTTGGAATGGGAGGGAAAAAGAGAAAGCAAACAGATGCCTGTGTGCATGTGTACACAGAAAAAATGAATTTAACCCTGCCAGCACATCCACATCCCATTTGAGCTCCTAACTGTGTCTGTACAGAGTACTACCACTCACTGTATCTAAGACCCCTCTCTTATGCTTTCAGAGGGGTTTTTTGCCAAGACCCCTCTTCTGACTTTGCTGGGCTAAGCCAAAGGAGCTCTTCGATTTCTCCTCCTCTGTCCCATGCTCCAGTTGGGGCTCATGCTGTAGGTGCTGGTGCTGCTGTGGAGCCAGATCCACATTTCCCTCCTACGTACTGCTGCAGGCAGCTGGTACCTGGGGATGGGCTTTGTCGTGGGGTCAGGATTGCTCTCTGGCTGGACCACCAGGGCAAAGCCCAGCGTTGCCTGTAGAATAAGAAAAAGCTCCTTATTCTCAAGCACAGCTTGTGGGGAGCCTCTGCCCTTTCACCATCATCGCTCAAGGAGAGCTCAGACTCTGGTTTACACAGTCCCCATCCCTGTGTAGGTGGGTTTGTTCATTTCTGGTGGGCTTTTAAGTACATATGTTTTGGGGGAAGGGAGAAAGTAAAACTGCAGTGATGTAGTCAGAGCATGGAAAAAATCCAGCTATGGTAACAAAATACAGTGTATAGCAGTCTCTGAAGAAGAAGGAAAAGTTGCAGAGTGGTACTCAAAGCTTCCAATTCACTAAGATTCAATCAAACATTAATTTTAATCAGGCTTCAGCTATTGCTTTAATGAATAGGACACACTTACCTTCATGAGATCCTGGTCGTGCAGGCATGGCGACTGGGAATAGTCCTGGAAAGGATATTGAACAGTGTTTGAAAGGAAGACCTGCAGTTCTGAAAAAGGAAGCTACTTTTAAAGCAGTCTTAAAGCATGTTTTCTTTTGAAAAGGGTCTGTTAGAGAAGAGGCCACATGAGTCTCATTACTGCTAGTGCAATAACACCAGTGGGAGGTTAGTATTCTGCTTAAGGGAATAAAACTCCAATATCTCTTGAGCAAATCTATTCCCACATGAAGAAGAGAGCTCAAAAGCAAATAGCACCTGTATGCTATTTACAATTGCAATTGAACACGTGTGGAGCCTGTAAGGACTGTATCAGTTGCACTTTTCTCATGGTTTCCTGCTGCTACAAGCAGCAGTTCAATCCCACCGTTACCACCAGTTCAATCCTAGTATTAGTAGCACAGGGAACATGAGGTCATGGACTCCTCGATATTTTAAAGCAATACATCATCTACTCCTGCTGTCTGCAATCTTAACTGGCGTGATGCCTGAGTGCCTGCCACAAGGGCTCCCTCTCTTCCAACTTTATGCAGAAAACCATTCCAAAGTTTTAATTATTTTTAATTCCTGATTGCAGAGCACTTTGGTGTGTGCAGATGGAAATCAGCAGAGAAGTGTTAGTTCATTGCGCTTTAGCATTTTTTATGTATACATATGTTTTGCAAAAAGAGTTGCAGCTTACTCAGAACCTGGACTGGACTGTGCCTGACTGCTTAATTACTGTTCACACAGATGTAATTTGGAAAGTGTTAATTTCCAAAATCAGTGCACTCTAGTCCAATAAATATTTAATGCTTCCATCTGCCATTTTTAGGTTAGTTACCAACCCTGCTAGATGGAGTCTATGAAACAGTTGTCTACTGTTGACATAAAGAAGGGCTTTGAGATCCAGCTTGCATAGAAACCTAGAGAAAAAAGCAGATTTCCTGAACCCAGTTATATTCTCTTTTTCTAGACGAAATATGGATAGGGAGAACATTGCATATGGAGACAGGTTTATAGCAGGCAGGCCCGTGTAAAATTACATCTTAATTTTATGAGGGGAAATACATCGAGTCTTCCCTAGTGAGACCACGACTGCAGATCCCAGGTCTGAATTTTGAGACCAATCTAGGTGGAGCCTACAGCATCTTTTCCAGTGGGAACGGCCTAATAAAGTGGAAGACATTTCAAAGAGCAAAGAGGAGGTGGAGAAGTCCCCTGCCTGTGCAGGTAGCAGGGAGCACATGGGGCAATGCAGGCAGCCAGTGCTCCTGTGGGTCTTGGTGGGATGTCGACCTTGCTCTCTGCAAAACTGAGGGCAGCAAAACTTGCCTCTCTCTGGCTGTGCTGCAGACTATTTAATTACTGATATTCATGGAGGATTTGGAGCTCTCCGGATGGGAATGCCCTGTGCCAATGCAAATGTCACTGCTCGCAGTACAACATGGGGGCCTCGATGATTAGTTCTGTTTTACTGTTTTTCTTGTGTAATTATGTTTAATTCATGTGTTGTTTCATCAAAGTGTCTGTCACTCAGGGCTTGGCCTCATCTTCTTAAATAGCTGGATATAAAATTACAATGTGTTCCTCCAGTGAGACCATATTTCCAGAACATCATGACAGCTTTATTATGACACAGGGTTTTCTGTTTAGCTGAACAGATACACTGAATTATCCTTTTAAAAAAATCAAAATCTCTTGCAGTTGGATGCTTAGATGTGCACCATTTTCCATACAGGGTTACCCTAAATCAAGATAATAAGGGTGGCCTTTAAGCTTTCTTGCTGGGTCAGGGTGGGACAGTAGTTACACAGGAGCCAAGTAGCAAAGCACCAAGCAAAGCACGGCTGATTTTCCAGCAGCAGATGTTCTCTCTTTGAGTCCCTCCCCAGCCTAGTGGCAGCTTCCAGGAATTATTCAGAAAGTAGTGAACTAGCAGGAATGTTCCTCATATCCTCATGGTGCCTAAAGCTCCTGTAGGAACCTGGAGAAACTGCTGCCAGTACCACCGTGCTTTAAATACCAGACCCCAAACTGCTGCTGTGAGATGCTGTGAGATGGGTAGAAGGCTGTGTCTGTAAATATTAATCTCTTGTTTGGATAATGCTTTTAGCAATGCATTCAGATGATTGCCCAAAGCTATTCCCCCTCTACTCTAAGCCTGATGGGACCTGAATGAAATTATTTCCTGTAGCTTTACGCTGTGTAGCTGTATGTAATAACTGCAGCTAATGCACCAGGGACATGCAACAGCAAAGTTCTTAGAGCACTTGATGAAGCTGCTGCTGTAGTGGATGGATGGCTTTTGGGATGGGTAGATGTGCCAATCAATCTATAATGAGACAGAAGGGGCCCAGCTTAAATGCCTCTATGCAAATGCATTTAGCGTGGGGAATAAACAAGAGGAGTTAAAGATGTGCAAATGCCTTCAGGGATATGATCTTACTAGCATCATGGAGACATGGTGTGATGGCTTCTATGACTGGAGTGTTGGAATGGAAGGATACAGGCTCTTCAGGAAGTTCAGGGAGAGGAGATGAGGAGGGGATTTTGACCTCTATGTCAATGACCAGCTGGAGTACATGGAGCTCTACCTGGGGATGGATGAAGAGCCAATCAAGAGCTTATGGGTAAGGATTAAAGGGAGACTGGGGACAGGTGACATTTAACTGGGGGTCTGCTACAGGCCCCCTGATGAGGAAGACTGAGTAGATACGGCCAAACGCAAGGTCCTGCACCTAGTTCGGGGCAATCCCAGGCACAAATACAGGCCGTGGAAGAATCAGTTGAGAGCAGCCCTGAGAAGAAAGACTTGGTGATGTTGGTTGACAAGAAGCAGAACATGACCTGGCAGTGTGCACTTGAAGCCCATAAAGCCAGCCGTGTGCTGGACTGTGACCAGCAGGTTGAGAGAGGTGATTATCCCCCATACTCCACTCTCATGGGACCCCACCTGGAATACTGTTTTCAGCTCTGGAGACCCCAGCATAAGAAAGATGTGGACCTGTTGGAGCGAGTGCAGAGGAGGCCATGAAGGCGATCAGGGGGCTGGAGCACCTCTCTTGTGAAGACAGGCTGAGAGAGCTGGGCTTGATCAGCCTGGAGAAAAGAAAGCCCTAGGGAGACATTACAACAGCCTACCAGTACTTAAAGGAAGTCTATAAGATATCTGGAAAGGGACTTTTTACAAGGTGCATGTAGTGATAGGACAAGGGTAAATGGCTTTAAACTGAAATGAGGTAGATTTAAATTAGATATTAGGAAGAAATTCTTCACTATGAAGGTGGTGAGACACTCGCACAGGTTGCCCAGAGAAGCTGTATCTGCTTCATCCCTGGCAGTGTTCAAGGCCAGGTTGGACGTGGCTTTGGGCAACCTGATGTAATGGAAGGTGTGTCTGCCCGTGGCTGTGGGGTTGGAACTGGGTGATCTCTAAGGTCCTTTCCATTCTATGAATCTGGATTAAAAAAAATTGCTGCATTGTGGAACAAGCTTTTGAATTGCTACTGTGGTGGGCTATGCTTGTGTAACCAGATACTACAGTCTCTTTTTGGCCTTCATGTGGGTGGTGATGTGCCAGAAAGGGATAAAAAAAAGAGAAGCATGGGAAATGGTGTTGGAAGCATAATTTGCAATATTGCTTTGGCACAAGTCCCTCATTTTATTTTATTTTATTTTATTTTATTTTATTTTATTTTATTTTATTTTATTTTATTTTATTTTATTTTATTTTATTTTATTTTATTTTATTTTTTTTTTATGACTTTTAAACGGTGTAGGACAGGTTCTGAATGGCTGCTCCATGACTTCATTAACCAGCACCTAGCCTTAGGAAATCCCCAGTGCCTGGAAATTATTATTAAAGCAAGCAGCCCTTTTGGCTAATGGCTGTGCCTCCACTGCACATGCTGGTCCTCTACTGTGTTCTGGGCAGTTTTCTTGGCTGCTTTTATCTGATCTCTTGAGGGAGCCAGGACCGCTGCAGTCAGTTGAAATGCAGGGGGGCAGGAGCTGTCTCACTGTTTCTTACAGTTGATTTGGACATGTGCATAGTGGTGAGGCAGTCCTAAAGACTGCGAAGCACTGTCTGTCCGTATCGTCTCCTTTGCAGCAGTCTCTGCAGGAGACCAGAATCTGAACACTGCAGAAATCTGCTTGTTAATGTAAGACAGCATGGTCTGCTGGTCACAGCAGGGTTTAGTGAAGATAAATCCTTCCACTTGATGTTCCCAGCTCTCCCACGCAGATACCAAGGCATTTCACCTCTCTGCACTTCACAGTGGCTATGTGTAGGGATGAAGGAAGGAGAGACGCAGAGTTGCATTATTGTTGTTATGGTCTAATTCTAACCAGAACCAAGTGGCAGGAAAGAGACGGCAGTTCTCGGTTCCTGCTGCCGTCATTTAGACCCAAATTAGTGACTCAGTGTGAGTTCAAAGGAGGTTTGAGCTGATTAGTGTTGGGTCTGTTGCAGGCCCCCATTTCCTCCCCTGCAACTGATGGCCACATGAGAGAATCCATCCTTTTTGGCCAAAAAGAAACTCCTTTTCCCCCCACCTCTTGTTTTGAAAGGTAGTTTCAGCTGGATCCGCGAATGGAAATGGGCTTGCTGTGACAAGCAGTGTGTCCTGAAGCAAGGGATGGGGTGGGGTAGTCTGGCCAGGGAGAGAAGCCAAGTCATCCCTGTGGAAGGATTGTCTCATGTGGCTTTGCTGAAAATTGGAGGGATTGTACTGAAGACTGAAGGCATGTTTGAACTCAGGGTGTGGGTTATCATTGACCAGCCTGTTGCCTTGATCTGATGAGCTTTTGTGCAATTTATGGGAGATTCTCCTCCTGCTGACACCTCTTCTCTTGGCGATAGCCCTGTGCAAGCAGGACCTTCCTGGAGATGCTGGTACATGCGCTGATTTGAAGGCTGTCCCTTGCAGCCTCCTGAAGGCCAGTTGCCCAGGGCTGTGATTTTCACTTTTTTGTTAACCAAGAGTCCAACTGTGCATCATGAATTCAGCAGATGGAGCCAACAAGGCAGCCTTATTGCTTCCTCCCATGTATCTCTACCGCAGGAACCAATCTCCTGTCTTGCAGAGGTCAGGCAAGGTCATTCAGTTTGCTGGAGAGTGGGCCTCCTGCAAGACAGTACTTTGCCTCTTCATCATCTCACTACAGAGGCCTGATTATGCCGCCTCTGTAAGCTTCAATCGAGGAACTTGCTTCCAAAGACCATATTAGTATTCTGCAAAGAAAACGGGAGTGCTTTCTTCATTGAGTCAGCTCAAAGGGCTAGTGTGTGTCAGCTATTGTAGGAAATAAAGTGGCTGCTGGAAAAAATAAACATTTAAACAAGCTCATGTTTGCGTTGAATTATGTGGGTTCAGAAATTAAGTTGATTTAAAAAGATGGGGGCTGGTTCGGGAGAGAGTGGTGTGAGAGCCAGCAGCCCCCCAGGATTGCAGGGTGAAACCCCTGGGTACAGGGGTTGGCTTCCATAGTCTCCTGTAGGGCAGACAGCACACAAAGAGCCTTGTAAAAGAGATAAGCAAAAGCAAACTGGGGAGTAACAGCACTTCCGTAAAACTGCATTTCCTGGGTATTAGGGTAAATCTATGCTACAGGAATTTCATAGTGTAAATCTGACTGATAGCCATTTTGGTAAATAATAATGAACGAGCTGTGACAGTTAAGCTCTAGCTTGACTAATGTAGTGTGATTGTATCTATCTTGAAGAGAAAAATGCAATAGCACAGAAAGTTCCTTTCTGCCATTTGTCAGGTGTGTGGATGTCATTGGATGACATTCAGGCCTGTACAAGGGACCATCACACACACACTTTTGGGTCTGTTTCGAGCCTTCTTAACATACCCTGTTTCTATGTCCCGAACCTTTGTGCTTGATGCGTTATACCCATTGTATGGAAAACAGCAACCTCCTTCCCATGTTTAATGTGAGGATTGTTTCTCTCTAACAAGGAGGAAAGAGTGAGATAGCAACCAAGGCAATCTGTTTCTCCTTTACTACATCAATAGCATTTGCTAGTGCTAAGGGGCCTCTGCAACCCTGGGCAGCAGTATGGATTGTGTGTTTTTCTTATTTAATGACCAAGAGGAGCCGGAGATAGGTGATAAACTTGGCTAAACACCAAGTGCTGAGTGCAAGGGCTTGCATCTGACCAGGTGGGAAGTGGCAGGTTCATTACCTGCCTGTATTTCCCAGGCATACCTTATGGCATTAAAAACTTAGAATTATTTTGCTTTGGGTGGAGTTAATTGGGAATAATTGGAATGGGCTGCTGAGTCATCACCTCAAGTCTGCATATTAATGCCACCTCTTCCCTTCCCATCCAGTCTGAAAACGGAGGGATGAGAAGAGTGTCTGGCAGTATCTGTGTGGCAGAGGTGGGTGTTGAAGCTGAGTCCTTGCTCCCTACAGCGGTGTGGTGACTGCTGGGAAATGCTGCTTTCCACTAATACATTTGCTTTGCCTTTGCCTTTTCTGGTGGCAGCCAAGGCACCCTGCATCTTTACTTCTTTTTCCCAGATAGACACTGATGTTATGTGACTAGCCCAGGAGAGTTTTGCTTTGAGCAGTGAGGAGATATTGGGAGCTCCGCTTCTAACTGCAAGTGTGCAGATCCTAATCTGTAGCTCAGATGAATTCTCAGCCCTATTTTCTTTTCAATAATGCCTCTTAGGGCAAAGAATAGAACATAGAGGCTAAACCTGCTCTCGTTTACTTGGATGGGAACAGGCTCTGGCTTTCAAAGTGGTAATAACTAGTGTTGTTGGAGCTTATTTTACCGTAAGCCAGAAGGCCCATGTAGGATTATGGTCCATGTGCTCTGGTGCAGGAAGAAATATGCAGGCTCTGCCTTGGAGAATGTACACCCTTCTTAAAATGGTCTCATAAAGATCTGTATGACTTGCCTTTCAGGCATTAGCTCTGTGTCAAAAGAAACAGTTTTAAGTGCCCAGAATTTCAGCTTTTCTTTTTGGTTGTTTTAAAGCAAAACTAAATAAATTAAAATGGCCACTTAAGTAAGGTAATGTTATTTCCAGCTTTCTAAGAAAGTGTTGGAAAGGGAAAGTGCAAACCTTTGCTGGATTTGGCAGCTTCCTTGGAAACTCTGTCCCTGTGTGTGAGTGCATTAAAAATAATGTTATCTGGCAGCTTTTTTTGAGCCTGGAAGCTAAAAGGTAGTACCCAAATCTGTATCATGGACTTCTTGCATCTTCATGGAATCAGAAATCATTGACATCTCAGACTTACCACTCAAACTCATGGAGAGGAAAACAGCTGGTCACACTTAATTTTAATGATATTTCAGTATTACATCGTTCTTCCTCTTTCCCCAAGCCTTGCAATGAGGTTTGTGTGCAATAACACAGGATGAACCTCACTAAGTCTCTCTGATGGCCAATTCTTGTGTGTAAGTTTGCCTGGAGCTTTCCTGCTGATGCCTGCTGCTATATTGTCTCTTCAGCTGGGAATCCATCCAAGTTTGTAAGCAGAGATGAGGCTCAGCTTCTGAGTTTGGACCTAGCTCTGGAGTTTTTCTGGAGTGCCAACTGGCCGAGTGTTGGGTACCAACTGTACCAACTCAGCTAATAAATCATACTGTCTTGGGTGACAAAAATCGGGTTCTAAATCTAGGATGCTAAAAGTGGTAACTGTTAGTCAGCAGGGAAATACATATTGTTTTTTTATATCCTCTCTCATCCTCCAGGCATTTACCAATCTGAGATGTGTGTTGCTGGAAACATCTCTATTCTTTTGCATGTCTCTTTCCTTTATTGCATAAAGACTTACCCATTCAACACTTACACAGTGCAAGAGTATTAGTAAACATAAGCTTGTTGGTATTTGGCATGGCCAAATCTTCTGACTGGAGGGAAGATGTACAACTTAAAGGGCTGGAATAATAAAACCCCAAATGTAACCTGTGTTTGAGAAATAACCATGGTTGATGTTAGCCCTAAGGGTGTTGGGTTTTTCACTTAGCAGTGAAATGAGATCCTTGAATGAAAACTGTATAATTGTGCTGGAGCTTTGTGTCTGGACTTGTGGCTTCTGTTTGTCTTCAGTGTGACAGGGAGAACTGCTTTGCTAAGGACACTGAGAAGTGGCAATTTTACAGCTTTCTTTAGCTAGGAGGTATCTCTCTGATTCCCCTAAGAATTGGTTTCTTTATCTCTCTGCTGCAGGAAGACTAATTTCTTTTTTTTTTAACTCTTTATTACCTTGACTAACAATGATAGTTAAGATGGTAAATGAAGCATCCCTTGAGGGCAAACTGTACCTCAAATAATAGATCCTTTTTTCACTTTATACAACTGTTTTACATTAAGGATAGCTGATGTGTGATTCTGGAGAAGGTACAAAAGCTGGCTTGACAAGCTCATGTAGGCAGTGGTTTAACGACATGGACCCTGCTTTCTCATGTTTATTATCCCACGACTGTTTCAGCTCTGGCTCATGGCTCATATCCTCAGCACAGCCTTTATTTCTAGCACAATGATTTGATGCTCTTTTGCAGTTGGCTGCATTTAGTCTCTTGCATCAATTCTGGGTGCCTGGTTACTGAAAAGGCTAACAAATACAGAAAAAAGTAAGTATGTGGCTATCAATCAGACTGCAAAGGTTGATTTTAAGAGCAAAGATTAAAAGAGCTGAATATGAGTAGCTTTGAAAATGAAGACTAAATAAATAGGTATGTTTTTACTCTACTTGATGGGTGCAAACATGAGGAAGACTCATTTAATGTGCTCCGATACAGCAAAGATGAAATTAGGTGAAGACTTCATGTGATTAGCAGGTAAACTTTGAGACATCATTGTGCTGTAGATCTAGTAACTTCTACAGTGCCACAGGCCTTGTAACATTAGACTTACTGATTCAGCTCTTGGAGAATAAGTTCAATACAGGAAAAATCCTTCTCTAGTAGAGAAGATTAACAGGTTCGGGCCTGAAGGAGCTATTCTGATCCAGATCAGAGTCTGATCTGGTCACTGCTATAGTAAGCCTTCTCCTCCCTGTGTGCTCAGTGATAGTGTGCAGCCAGGGGACCAATGCTAGTCTTGCAGGGAGTTGGGTTTTCCTGGATAACAGGGTGAAAAGCTCCAATATCTATGTCTGGAAGGCACTGTATAATTATCCAAGGAGTTTGATCTATGTTGCCCTACTTTTGGTGTATCCCTGTTACAACCAGCTCTTCTGGCTGTTGGTGTGGAAGTTGGTGTGGCACATCCTCTCATGCTTTTGTGTTTTTCCAGATAATGGCTGGGAAGACCAGGTCGTCAGATGTTGATCCTCTTAGGATCTTCGCAAGGATTTAATGTTGCTTTCTTTTCCCCTGAACTCTTGCCCAGCCTTCTTGCTTTGCTTTCAGTGCTTTCAGCTTGAATGCCTTTCTCTGCCTTTTGTGTCAATGGGGCAGTGACAATGCCCTGTGCAGCAGAAAACACCCTAACCTCCTGAGGGATGGTACCATTGTCTTTTTGCCTTGTCCTCCTGCCCATCCCTATGTATACAAGAGTATCAGTGCCCTCTTCTCCCACCCTCTGTTAAACAATGCCTGGTTGGGCTACAGCCTCTGTGAATCTGTGATTCAGTGCAGAACTTCTCCTAATTAAACAAAACCAAAATCAAACACACTCCACCACACCTACCCAAGCAACCTGCAAAATAAACTGTTTTCCACCAGTTTTCTTATTTTCCTTCTAGGGCTCTGGCTTTGCATGCAGGTGGGTTGGGAAGTGAAGGGCCACCCTGCTTCGGAGCAGAGCTGTCACGTTGCTTTTGCTTCAGCAGCCTCTAGTGGGGAGAGTAATACAGGTAATGCCAGGGCAGGATCAGGATTCCTCCTGTACTGTAGCTTTGCTAACTTTGTGAATTAGCCAGAGGAGTGAGTTTGTGTCTGGAGTCTAAGATGAACTCTTTTTTAACCGGTGTTGTGAGCAAAGGCTGATGGGTAAAGGAAAAGGCTATTTTTATTAATTTATTTTTTTTCCAAGAGGCCAATATAGGGGATTTTTTTTTGAATATTTCATACATGGGGGAAATAAAACTATCTGGAGGTGAATGAGTCACTTTCATGAGTCACCAATAGTGGGAAGAAGGGATTAAATATTTGTGAATCAGAAGCAAGATGTACAGTCTGTTCCCTGCTTGGTGTGAGAGAGAAAATAATGGACAATTTCAAAAAGCTATATTCTCCCCAGAAGGATAAGAATCAGTTTTTAGACTCTCCATCATTGCAGGGTGAATGGCTGCCAGTCCTCCTGGCACTGCCTTCCTGCTGGTCCCTGGCCTGACTGCACCCAAAGGTACTTGTTGCTTTGTGGGTTTTTCCAAACCTTGGGACTTCTGTCCCACACTGCTGGTGGCTTCCTTGGTGTGATCCTGGGCATGGCTCCCACCACTTGTCACTCGCTTTCTCCTCTATAATATGAGGCTGCTGACAGTAACTTGAGACTCATGAAGAGCCAGACTTTGTCCCTTCAGCAGCCCGTTTTCGTCCCATCAGAAAGATGATGTGTAAATGCAGGCAAGAGCTGCAGGCAGTGAGAGAGGGTGGCAAGCAAACTGCGAGTCAGTAAATCATGCCCTGACTATGCTAATAACTCTTTCAAACACCCAGTTAGTGCAGTGTTAGAGTACAACTGCTCAAAATCTCATCAGAGGGAGGGTGTCCAGCCCTGGTGATAAAAGCACCGGGGCGAAAACTGCCTGCAGCAGCAAGCTCTGAGCGCTCGGTCCTGGGCGCAGGACCCTGTGCACACAGTGTGTGTTCTGTGGCTCCTCTCTCCAAAGCTTGTGGGTCTTAATTCAGACTAAGTAGAGGAGGGTGTGGGGGCTTTCCCCCCGTGTCCGCCAGCTGTCACTGTTGCTGCGCACACCCGGGCGGGCGGTGCGTTTTGTCGGGCTGTGATTGACAGCTGAGCCATTCAGTACTGACGCCCCTCCAGGCTGGACCAGGGCCCCTCGGGATGGACACCATGCAGTGCTTAAGATGGTATTTGCTGGCCCAAAAGGCTGAGCATGTTAGGCTCATTCACAGTGTGAGAGTATTTAGCCTCAGCTTAACAACTTGTTCCTGAAGATGCAACTTTATTGCCTATTAAAAGGCTCTGTAAGTGCTCCAGAGACAATTTTAGTGCATACACATTTTTCCCCCTTCTGGGTGTTACCATTTTAGAGATTTTTGTTGGGTTTTTTTTTGAGGGGTTGTTAGGGAACTAAAGCTCCCTCAAACTGCTCCTTCAATTAAACAGTGGTTTGTAAAACTGAAGGGGGAAAAAAAGTAATAGTAAATTAGTAGTAGTGATCTTGGCAGGATCTGGCAGGCTTTGGCAGTGTGCATATCCACACATGCATATCCACTTACCTATCTCTGTGCATGGGGACTCAACTTCTTTCACTTTTCATTTTGTGTGTATTTCTGTGATTTAATTGAATTAATAAGAACTTGTGCTTGTAAAGTGAAGGAGATGGAGTTTTGTCTCCCCAGTGGGAAAAGGCTCAGGGATGGAGGCATTCCTGTGTGTGCTTCCTAAGGGCTGCTCTAGAATTACTTGTAGAAGCAGTTAACATCCTTTCAAGGTATTGCACATTTACTGTCTGAGCTGACAGATGCAAAACTCAATTGGTACTCAACAACCTAAGACAAGAGTCATCAGAAATTAGCCTGACATTCACCCTATGGATCATACACCTATATTGTAATCAAGTTTTGCTTGAGTTCAGATATCCGGAACTTGATACCTGGGAGGACTGAGTTAGCATAGTGTTACTTGAATTAACTATTGATGTACTTTGTGGAGATTATGCAGCAGCAAAAAACCCTCGCCACACTCTGTTTTACATGTAACCTTGTTTTCGATTTGAGGTCCTGATATTACTGAACCAGATGCTGCTGTAAGAGCTACAGAGGTAAACTGGAAGTCATGCCATCCCTCAGCAGTGCTGCTCTAGATTTGCAGCAAAGAGCAGCATCTGGCCTTTAAAATTTAATTCTGGTAAAAGCAAACACCAATCTACACAACTTTATCCATTTAGATTAGATCCTGCCTCATACAAACATTAATTCAGAGGAGACAGTGAGCTCCTGGCAGAGACAGATAGATAATCCCAGCACCTGCCTTGTGCTCACGTACTTACTATTGTCTCCTTTCCAACCTGTGTTTTCTTGTTGATTGTCTCCCTTGAAGCTAAGCACTAAGAACAGCAAACTGATGTTTTTCAATAGTTTTCTCAATTCCTGACCAGATTAGATGAGCTGACTGCAAAGGGGAAGAATTTGTGGGAACATGTGGCTGTGCGCAGCCAGAGATGCATGGGGAATCTCCAGGGAAAAGCTGGGTCGAGTTTAAAATGGGTTTCTTGTGCATCTGTGCTACTGCATCAGTCAGACCCCTTTTGTATTAGGTGGCTGTGCAACTAGAGGGGTGAAAGGCATCTTTCCCATCTGCATTTCTGCTTTTAATTTGGCAGCACAGAAGTCTGGTTTGCAGCCAGTTGAGTAGCTGTGCTCACAGCGCACTGTCCATGTCTCTGTGTCTGTAACGTGGGCTTGGGAATGTGTAAGAAGTGAGTTATGATCAAAAAGGCCATTTGTTTCTCTAATAAGGTATTTACATGTGCAGTTCAAATAAACACAGTCAGAAATGAGGCGTCCTGATGTGTGCTTTGAAAACAACACTGGAGCTGGGGATGTGGAAGTGGGCTGATAAGGAGTTTGGTCCTTTCCAAGCCCTGTTGTTGCCTTTCCTGCCTGCAGCTGGGTGCTGCTGCTCAGACTGCTTTTGCTTGCTTTCTACTGATGCGTTGACTTCTGTCTGGATCTCCAGGGACCCAGCAGTAATACAATGCTCCCTGCACAGCAGTAACGGTGGAGTCGGTCCTTAGCTGGGGTACCTCCTTGACTTTCTGGCTGCAACAGTCCTCTGCCCTAGTGTTCCCCATTTAGGGTGGGGAGCTGGCAGCCCACTGCATTGGACTTTGGGAAGAAAAGTATCTCAACTATGGGGCAATAACCTATTCATGGGATTGATGGGACTTAGTCTTGATTTATGCAAGAGAAGCTGGGGACAGGTTTCCTCTGTGTGTGGCGAATGACAGGGTCTGTGCCCTTGTTGACTCACAGGACCTCCCCTTTTTTCTCTTCTGTGTTTCTCCTTCTTTGCTTAACCACAAGCACTGTATTGAAATTCTGTTGCTGAATAAATGTCACATCCCAGGCAGTATTTGTCTTTGTTTTCCATATTTCTTTGCCACATTGAAGCTTATCTTTTTTATCAGGTTTGAATAAACAGCCTGTGGTTGTGCAGAGATGGGGAAAAGCAAAGGAAGGGTTAATCAGGTGATACCCAGATACTGCCAGCTGGGATGTGAGCGTATGCTCGTGTTAGGCAGAGGCGAATTTAGTTTGCCTATGCTGAACCTGAGTAAATAAGCTCTGCTGAGAGATGGTAATATCAGGTTGAGCTCAGCACTGCACAAGGTCCTCATAGAGCTTCCACGTGGCTTAGGGGACAGATAGAGAAGGGTGCATCTGTTCAAGGACTGCAGCATAAAAGCACCTAATTCAAGCTTTGCTTCACCAAATAGCAGTCTTGATAATTAGAAAGACGACTGAAACACAGTTTAAACTGAAACAGTTTAAATAACAAGAGGAAAATGAAGCGACCTGCTCCTATTTGCATTCATGGCAGTGGTTAAAAGGTACAGGCTATGTGGTATAACTTTGCTGCAAAGCAATGAAACTTCCCCTGATCAGATATTTAACAGATAAGCTTAAAAATGCCCCCACCATACTGACTTCCACACTAGCAAAAATAATGGGTAAACACAGTAGAAAGACCGCCATGGGGCCACGCATTAAGCCTGGTTCACACTGGGAGTAACTGGAGGGAGATGGTGTGGTTTGCACCGAAGTGTGTCTCAGTGCTTGCATGTGTTTGTTCCTCATTGCATCTGTCCTAAAGACTGTTAAGAAATAAGAGATAACGCAGCGCTGGGCTCACTGTGGTGTGGTTTCCAAGAGAGGCCGCTGGCCACAGGACTCTCCTTCATCTGTGCTCTGGAAACAAACAACCAATTTTTCATTTTTAGTGGTTAATTCTGGAAATATGAAGGTCTGTTTAGTCTTGTCTCCCTAACATAAACCAGCCAGAACAAGGCAGCTTGAGGGGAGTTTGCAGCAAGTTCCCTTATTTGGAATAACAGTCACTGTTGTAATGTGGCAGCCGTGGGACTCTCACACCCTGGTGGGGCTCAGGAGGTCGGGCTGATCTGATGATGCATCACAGGGCTCTGTTGGGGGAATTGCAGCGGCGATGGACACGTTTAAAGAAGCACGATGGGCTGGATTCTGCCTGTTTGTTGCACCCAGTTTGTAGGAGCAGGTTGTGCTGTGGATGGGGCCTGGAAGGATGAAATAGAAAAGTAACTTCCATGGCTGTGATTTTTCTGCTTTCTCTCTATAATGTATAATGACATCCTACAAGCTCTTCCAGGAACAGCTGCTGTCCTTGCCAGTCCGGTACCTGGGGGCAGGTGCCACCTTCGCAGGATCCTTGTGTCACAGCTGCGAACAGGCTGGTGCAGTGGTGGGATGGCTATGGACCAGCCCAGCACCTCCCTTATTGTTGCCCTCCTTCCTCCTTTTCTTAATAGCTGTTCTCTCCCTGCTGCTCATAGGATCCTAGAATGGTTTGGGTTGGAAAGGACCTTAAGATCATCTAGTTCCAACCCCCTTGCCAAGGACAGGGACACCTCGCACTTGATTGTGTCACCCTACGCTCTGTCCAGCCTGGCCTTAAACACTGCCACAGATAGGAGTGTTTGCCAGTTCTTTGGGCAACTGTTCCAGTGCCTCTCCACCCTCGCAGTAAAGAACTTCCTTATATCCAACCTGAACTTCCCCTGTTTAAATTTAAACGCATTAGCCCTTGTCCTATTGCTACAGTCCCTGATGAAGGGTTTTGATCCTGCTGAAAGGAGCACATAACATCCCTTTTGCACATTATATTGTCCTTATTGTGCTCTATTTTTCTCTACAAGCACCAGATTTTCAGTAACTTGCTAATGGTGTGAACTTGTAAACCTTTCACATGTCTAACTTTCTGTGGTCTGACATCCTGTTGTCTCCATCAAAAAAGGGAATGAATTCTCTGGGCTCCTGCTGAAGGTGCGATAGGAATTACGCTTTGGTGAGCTGGGTCCTGCTGGAACTGTGGCATGTTCTCTGTGTTTGAGGTCTGCTTACTATTTACCTTTGACAAAAAAAAAAAACCACATGCATTTCATTTTTATATATGGCTTTTAGGGTAAATTGTTGTCCCTTATGCTGAACTGTCTATTTACACTCTGCTCTACTGCTGTCTTTCTCTCTTCACTGATTGTATAAGAACCTTCATCTGCTGCTGGTGAGAGTGTTCTTTCTTTCTTCCATGTCTTCCACTGCTAAAATACCTTTATTTGCTCTCTTGGAACTGCACTGCACACTAATACTGTATGGTAGATGCCAAGCACACTCAGAATATGATGATATTTAGATATGCATTCATCACTGAAAGAGCCTAGTTTTTGTATTTGTTCAGTAAAGCACTAACAACAAGTTCAGATCCCAAACTGTGTGTTCTCCCAGGAGTTTTTGCAGTAGCAATCAGCTTGGTTTTAATGCAGTGTCTTTATTAAATTTTTTTCATAAATTTGCTTCCATAGGTGCATATTTATCATTTTGTAGTCTTCTAACCAAATTTCCATAAATGGAGTTTTAAGTACTGTCTAAATTATTTCCATGCCATCTCAAATGTTTCACAGACTGTGTTCATGTCCTAATGACGATTCTAAGACAATGGGAATCTGCATTGCCATGAAGAAATGTTTCCTTTTCACACAGCTTTTTTTAGTCACTATAATAACTTGTATTCCTGCTCAAGGTGCTTCATAAATTCTGGATCTAGTTCAACAATTCATCCCATTTTAACAATGCATTTAAGTGCGTAACTATACCTGCTACAAGAGAATGAGTCCAAGTTCACATGTCAGAAACAGGAGAAGACCCAGAAGAACTTACTCAAAGTCCCTTGAGCTAACTAGTGGATCTTGAGGCACTACTGTGAATGCTGGAGCCGGCTGCCCAGAGTTTCAGCCACACTGTCACTCCCAAGGTTTGTTCTAGAATGAATTAAGATGGGATGGGGGGAGCCAGAGCTCATCTCTGTTTAGCACTTGTTCTGTCAGTGAGTTTTGTCAGAATTGCTGCAATTAGCTCATGCTCTGTGCTTGGAGGATGAAGCAATGTGGAAGCTGTTGTGGCTCTGGGGATGGGGGCCAGTGGGTGTTTCTAGGAGCCCCCTGGTCCAGTTCAGACTGCATGGTTCCACATCACTTTGGAGCAGCCAAGCTCTCTACTTTTGCCTGCTTACTCAGATGGGTGGGATGAAGTTTTGTAAATTTGCTCCTTTTTTAATCTTTCCATTACTAACTGGCTCTTAATTGGCAGTCAGAACCACAAGAGTTTATTCCCACTTTCCACCCACCTTTCCCTTTAATACTCCCACTTCCAGAGCTAGCTATAATTACAGATGCCTTCAGATTGCTTTGCTCTCTCTGTAAACACAGTGCCTGACATCTGGCATGTTTTGAAGTTACTTTATTGAATCTTGATTGTTCCTGTAAATAGGCTGCATGTGTGTCATACCTCAGTGGCAGTAGATAGATACATCTCTTCCTGCACAGGCTGAATGGGAGGCACTCTTCCTTTCAAGCAAACCTATGGTAGCCGCAGCCTGGAGGACCAATACCCCTAGGGCTGAACCTGTGAAATAGGGACTGTTTTCACAGGACTGGTAGGGTGTACACATGCTCATAGCTACATCAGTGTTTGTTAGGGTGTTCTAGGGATGGATATAAGATGGATAAACAATATAGATGGAAGAGACAAGATGCTGATAGATTATAGGGTTGAGTCAGTTTTTGGGGAAGCCTTGTTTTGATAGACTCAGATGTGGATGAGCATGAAGCTCAAAGTATCTTTCCCAAATTTAAAGGCTTCTATTTCTTCTGTGAACAAAGGTTCCCTGTTGGCGTACTGTGAAACTCTATAGTTTCCAGTGCGAGCCACGTGTTAAAATAGGTTTTATTTTTACAAATTGGAAGATACTTTGCAGAGTCCCCTGAGCTCCCCACACTGTTGTATGGGTGAAAAAATCAAAAACTTCTAGCATGATAGAGTGGAATGAAATGAAATTCCAAGACAGACAATGACATATGAACCCGGACAATGAACCTGGGTTTTAATGCAAAGGTGAAGTCAACTTCTTACTCCACATACATAGCAACCTGGCTAATTGTTGCTGTTGGGTTTAAGAGAATTTTCTGCCTCCTTATAGGTGAATCTGGCCCTAAAAATCATTATCATAGGCTATTTTTACAGCTTTCTGATGAGGTGAAAGTGTGGTTCCTTGCTCCTAACTTACACGCTGTGGAAGAGACAGAGAGGTGAAATGGTTTGTCAAGGATCAAAGAGGAAGGTTGGTAGGGTCAGCAACTGATCCTAAGATCTCTTCTGACTTCTCAGCTGTGGTGGGGGAAGCAAATTTTCTGCACTTACTACAGGAACTGGTAGGGAAAAAAAGGGGTTATTTTTTTAGGTTACATTTGGTATAAACACAATTCCTTCTCAATACTTGGTGTTCGTGCGTGTCTTGTGACAAAGAAAGACTGAAATTTGTTATGAAGGGCTATAATTCTTGCACATTGGAGGGGGAGGGATGAAATACTTCGCTTGATCTCTATAGCATATTCCATATTTTCCTTGCTTTAGTTACATTTTTGTGAGGCGAACTATGAATTCCCTCGCCTATTATTAATTTATTGTTACTGGAACATAATAACGCAGAGCACAGTTCGTCCAGGAAAAAGCTTCAGCAGGGAGTGAGTCACTGATGGTAATAAACTTCCGTCCCTCTCAATAGACCATAGGACAGCTTAGAAAAATGTTTTTGCCATGATTCCTGAATTTCTTGTGCTTTGTACAGCAGCTGGTAGAGATAAAGCTGAACGGAGCTGGGCAGACTCCCTGTCTCCCCTCTATTACTATAGCATGTTTCTGAATCATACACAAAAAATGTTTTCGGTATGTAAAAGTGACTTCAGAAAAGCAACTTGGACTAGAAAACAGCCAGCGCTGCAGTGAGGATACATTCTCGGAGCATGATAGTGACTGTGATATCTACCATATAGTGCTCAGGGAGTTAGCGATGCATCGACGTGCAGAGCTGAGTTCTCTAGCATTACCCTTCCGTGAGATGTGTTATCTCCTAGGAGCCCTGGGGCCTTCAGGAGTTGAATCTGAATGGAATTTGATAGTGTTCTGCAGCTGCTCGGGCTAGGATATAGCTTTGCATGTTACTGTCTGTAACCTCTATCTTGTTTAGTGTACAAGATCTCAGTTGCCAAAGGCTGTTCTTGTGCTTGATGGAGCTGTGTTGCATGTTTCTTGCTCTGCTGAACCCAGGTACCCAGCAGCAAGTGCCCCATTCAGGTCCAGTAGAGTAAAATGTATTACTGACCATGATCTGCAATCCCGATGAAGATGCAGTATGGTTGGTGACTGGATAGATAATCAACACCTTCTGAGGATTCTGCAGCTATTAAAAATGCCATTGCTGGGGTCTGAAGAGCATAAGCATTCCCCACTTAGGGAACAGTTTCATGGCATGAGTCTTCAATATGTGGTGGGAAGGGTTAAATGCTTTTAATATAATTTCCAGCTTTTCTCCATCAGAGTCCTTTTAAGGCTCATGGTCCTCCAAGATACTACTGCATCCTCACAGAAGGGTGTGTTATGGTGCTGCTTTCAGGAGTGTTTGGGGAGCTGTGGCTTTATCAAGAACTGAGTGCATAACCATGTAGGCCAGATTCTGTATAGCTCATTAAACGGTGTATTATATGTCTGTGTCTCCATCACATTAATGGGCCAAATCATGACCAAAGTAATGGTAAACATCATGACCAAAGGTTTTGAAACCCAGCTCTAAGTGAATGGGAATAACTTGGCATAGCTGTGGTGTGAACTGTAGAGCTGTGGCTGAACACCAACTTGTAATACAGCCCAATGCAAACGGGGAGCTGTATTACACAAGCAGAAAATGAACCCAGCTTTGCCTGAATAATGCTTTTATTTCTAGTTTATCATATGATGGCTCTCACTGATGGATTTTATGATTCTAGCAAGTGCAATTGCTGTTATACTTCGGGGCACATTTTCATTGTAAAGCCTGCAATTGGGTGACTTTTCTTGAGTGCTGTGGTGTTATTTGTAACACTGCCTATTGAAGTGCTAATACAAGCTGTTTTCCTTTTTTTCAATAGAGTAACAAGCCATATTTTCTTCTCCTTTTTTCTTTTTTGAGGAGATAATAAGGTATTATGAACAATTTCATCATTTTTACCAGTGTTTGACAGATTTCCAGATCTTTCTTCATTATAAGCTTTGGTAGATTTCACAAATTTTCAAGGCTATTTTATTTTGAATTCCCTCCAAGTGTAGCACTGCGTCTGGAGTGGTGCACAGCAGCAGCACAGTAGCTAAGGTTATGCAGCATCCTCTAGGTGAGTGGTGCGCAAACAGAATCAGCCTGTGCACGTTCCTGGGCGGCTGTCATCTCTCCCACAGGAAAGCTGAAGGACCTGTCCTGCTCAAGTATCTTTGGGTTTATATCTCCTCTGTCAAAAGAAAGGAGACTTCTTTGAAACGCTATGACACTAGCATGAGATTTGTGGAGCCTTACAAAAATAACACCTTCAACAAGCAAAGGCTTTTTCAGTATTTATGTACAAAGCACCTTGTTAGGGCTTTGAACATCTTGTGGACACTCATGTACCTGGTTTTTTGTTATTTACTAGAAGACACAGTATGTATACCGGCATCTCATACAGGTAAAGGTTGCAGACAAACTTCTTGCCTCTCAGTCAAGAAGCTGCTTTCTTAAATATCTGATGCTGCCCACTTGTAGGGTTTCAGGCTCCCTCATGCCTCCTGTGCTCTCCGTCGTTGTTCTCTCCATTAGTGTATACAGGAAAGCAAATTACGCATACATAAAACAAGATTTACATTCACAGCATGGATGTTTGTGTGCTCTCAAGTGCTTTCTCAGTTGTGGAAAAGCTTGATAAATCTCCACAAAACTGTGCTTGGATGTATTGCTATCTGTTGATGAGGTTCTTATAGACATGCAAATCCTACTTCCAGCTCAGAGCTGAGTGTCTCACCATTTTCCTTATGTAAACTCCAACAGCTGAAAACTTGGAGCACAGCTGGAGCAGATTGGGCCCAAAACATCAGCCCAGTGCTGCCCACTGTGAGGGAGTGATGTGTCTTGCTTCTGCTGCTCACGGAAACATGTTTCACTTGGGAGCTGCTCTGCACCTTGCTTGCATACGGTCCATCATGCTGCCTGCTTTTCCCATCATGCTGTGACCTGGAGAATCACCTGTATGATGCTGCCTTGTCTAAGCCAAGCAGCAGGGCAGTAGCATCCTTCCCTGCTGTCTCCACTTTTTGAAGCCTCCTTGCTCAGTGGGTGCCTGACTGTGATGCCTCCCTAAAATGCTGTTGACTTCTGTGGAGTAATCCTGGTTTGGTTTTGCATTAACAAGATTGAAATAAGACTGCAGTACACAGTTTTTGTTCAGTCTGGAAATCTTCAGTGTTGTGGGTACTTGGACCACTAAGGAGGCGACTGGAGACCCAACCGTGGGGGGTTGGAGCTCTTGGTCCTCTGCTGAAATGGAATGAGAGCTGTACAGTCTCAGCACGTTAAATAGTCAGGGGTGTGTGTTTTAGGTGCACAAATACTGTGTTTTTGACAAGCACCCAGAAGGTGTTTATTCCCTGGCTAGGACTGGCTTCATTTGTTTTACCATTAATTGTTTAATTTTTGTGCTGGGACAGGCCAGCACAGTATAAACACAAGAATAATCCGAGTCACTGCAATTGTATTTAAACTAGTTGGAGTTCATAAAGCAGAAGAAAAATTGTTATGTGTATTCCTGTTTTATGCTTACCTAAAGAGCTCATTGAGTGGCAGGAGAGGATAGCACAGTGAAATGCAGGATGGACTGTGTGTGCTCTGTGGTGGTGCTGATACACAGTGGTTTTTTTGTTAAATGCTTGCATTTAACCATGAGACAAGGGAAGGGCAGAAGGTAAAAGAAGACAGAAAATACTTTTTTTGACACCTGGATAACTGCTGCGTTGCGCAGAAAGCATTGTGCTTTCAGTGCAGAGGGCATGCAGTGCGTAAGTGTGAGCTAAAATGCAGTGATACTCTCTTTTCCCTGGGTATGTGCTGCATTTGCAGGCAGGCTCAATACAGCAGTTATCAGGCTCCTGACCATCTGCAACAGGCTTGCAGAAAGCTCGAGGAATGTGGTGCCAGTTTTGGATCATCTAATGAACCTTAAAAGCCTTGAAAGTTGCATGGGGAATCGCTAAAGAAAATAAATGTGGAGTGCTGTGTAGAAGGATGGCTGGGTGCTGTCTCTCTGCTGTCCTCAGGTCTTGTTTTCTGCTGCATTCAGCTGCTCTTGTAAGCTTTCAGTGATCCCTGTTGCTGTGGGATGTTATCTTTCCTTGGTCTCTGCTGACCACAGTTGCAGGTTTCTCTTTTCCTAACCTGTGAAGTCTCTTGTGACCTCCTCCTGGTCACTTAAGTTCAGCATACAGCACTGCTGCCGTGTAATAGTAAAACTTAGCAGTGCCAAATCTAACAGTTATTGCGGTGCTTGAGAGATGCAAAAGTCGAAGCTTCCTCTAGAAACATGTCTCATGCCAGTACTGTGGCTATACTGGGAAGCTTCTGCTGAAGTAGTGATAGGACAAGGGGTAACGGGTTAAAACTTAAACAGGGGAAGTTTAGATTGGATATAAGGAGGAAGTTCTTGACTGTGAGGGTGGTGAGGCACTGGAATGGGTTGCCCAGGGAATCTGTGAATGCTCCACCCCTGGCATCAAGGCCAGGTTGGACAGAGCCTTGAGTGACATGGTTTAGTGTGAGGTGTCCCTGCCTATGGCAGGGGGGTTGGAACTGGATGATCTTAAGGTCCTTTCCAACCCTAATTATTCTATGGTTCTATGATTCTAAGTTGTGCTGCTCATGCTATGTTGAAAGAGTAGTCTGTCCTCTGGTCCTCCGCTCCAGACTCGCAGGATGGGAAGATCTACTTCTGGTCTTGTACAAATCAGCTGAAATCTTGTCCACTCTGAATTCAGTGACAGGGCTTAGGTATGAAATTCCTTCTTTGCAGAGCTGTGATTTGTTAGGTAGACACCACTAATTTTTTTAATCAGATCAAAACGTTTCACTTGGTCCCACTGAATAATATATGGAAAATGAGCTCTGTCCTAATTAATTCTTGATACTTTAGATAATGGGGGGGGGGGGTGGTGCTGCCTGGCTTTGTGTTTTGGTCTGCATGACTGTTGGATATCTGGGCTGTGAGCTCCACTGGACACCTCTCCCAACCAAAAATTACTGAGGAAGAAACTTTCTCCTAAATTTTGTGTACTGCTAATTTAAGGCCAGGGTGTTTGCTTCCTACAGAAGTGGAAGGCTTTTCTGATACAGGGATTACTTCTGTTGAGTCTTATCTAATACAGATATTTTGCAGCACTTGTCTATATTCAGTGATCGTTATGGCTTTGTTATATGCTTTTTTCCTCTATTGTTTCCTACGTCAGTGATTGTCTGATGGTTGCAACATGCAGTGGACTATCTGCAGTTGGTTCCCATTCTCGTACATATTTTTATCGTTTTGAGCTACCACACAGCAATTGCTGTCATTTTCACTGAAAATTAAGCATACAATTAACTGTTGTCACTTGTTCTCATTTGCTGACTATTCTTCAGAATAATAGCAGATACTGAGATATAGTCAGTGCTGAACTGTAGGGGTGGTGAGACACTGGAACAGGGTGCCCAGAGAAATTGTGCCTGCCCTATCCCTGGAATTACTCAAGGCCAGGCTGGACAGGGCTTTGAGCAACCTGATCTACTAGAAGGTGTCCCTGCTCACGGCATGGATGTTAGAACAAGATGATCTTGAAGACCCCTTCCAATGCGAATCATTCTGTGGACATTAAAATTCATCGGGGCCAAGCAGGGAATGTTTATAGTCGGTGAAAAGAGTTTGTGTTCCCAGCAGCTTCCTGGTGGATGTGTCTCTGGAGTTTTACTCAGGTGACCTCGAAGTTGTGTTGTAGGTTCAGGATAGCAAGCATTCACTTAAAAGGCAGAGACGTGATCTGTTACTTGTCCACCCAGGGCTCTCCTCTTTTGATCCAGGGTGGGCCATACAGGACGGGTGAATATTGGGAAGTTTGTATACATAGAAAAGAGCTTCTTTTGGGTATCTCACTTTATCTGCATTCAAGGTGAAGCTGTTTTAAACAGATCTACAAACACTAGTTGTTGCTCAGTGAACATGGCACACTTGGTTGCATTGTGTCCATTACATTAAACCTTGAAGAGGAGATAAAGCAAAGTTACTGCTTGCTAGCAACAGCTGGGTTTCCCTCTGTGGCAGGCACCTCTTTCCAATAGCGCTCTGATTTTTGTCTTTTAATGTTGTGTAATACATTTAAAAATCATTGCTCGCTTGTAAATATTTTACTGTTTGAATACACTTTGAAAGGCTGTTAATATTTAAATGCTTTCTGCATGGCAATTAGAGTGCAGCCAGAGAATGTGCTTCAGCTTAATGGCTTGTGAATTCAAATTGTATCAATGCTGTTTTCTAACAGGTGTTTAAAGAGTAAACACCAGTGAAAACCTAAAAGACTCACCATGGTGGAAAATACTTGTCCCTAATCCCAGCACTGTGGAATCTGAAACAGGATGTTTTACCCAACAGTGTGTTATCTTGGGTGGGAGACTGTTGGCTGGATGATGCAGATTTAGCCTGCCTCAGTTGTCTTCAGGGTTATTTCTACTTATTAAATAAATAATCTTAGAGGTCTTCCATTTGTAAGAGTGGCCTGGACTGGAATTGCTCTCCTGAGAGTACATTATTTCAGGTGTGATCATACATCATACTTGATCATGGGGACCGTGATCATGCAAATAATCCTATCATCCCAGTCCTCCCAGTTTAGCATGCTGGCCTTTTTCACACCTGTAAGAAATTTATTTTAATGATTGTTTTTAATACTGTTCAAATGGGTAGGTTTCCCTTCCCCATGGAATTTATTAGGGGGTATTTTATTCAGGATGTACCAAGTTTTTATCCTTAGTCTGCTCTTCCTCTGCTGTCTTCTACCAGCCTTCTGAACACCTCCTGTTTATTTATTAGCTCTTCCTACTGATTGTATTTCTTGATTAATGTGTTCTCTCATTTCACTTCATGCGCTGTGGCCCTCTTCGGGTGATGTGCCTGAACATGTATCTGTCCATCAAGTGCTCCTATGGATAGCTCTGCTAACTGGCTCCCAATCGCGGAGGTGTCTGTTCTGTAGGTGTACTTACAGGAGAACGTCGTAAATATCCTTGCAGCTGCTGGTTTCTTCCTGTCAGCTCAGTTACTTATATCTATTAATGGACTTGACTGATGGTATGTGCACTATTCTCAATCAGCTTTTAAAACGATTCCCAACTATTAAATTATTTAATAATTCTATTAAATTCCTTTCACCTAATTTTCACATAATTTTGGTTTTTAGCTGATTTCATTTATTTTATGAAACAAGTCTTTCTTTTTTTTTTTTTTTCTGAGCAGGCTTTTTTTTCCTGTAATTGTCACCCTTCTGATGCTTGGTAAAATATGCCCATCATCAGTCATATTTTTCCATTAATTCTTTCCCAGCTAATTTTGCTTGTAATTGCTTTCATTTTCATGAGTTGGGTCTTTTTATCATATGCATTATTCTGTAATTACTGTTTTGAACTTACTATATTTCACATGCCAAATGCAATCAAGTTGAGGAACCAGAGCACCTGGCTGCCACTATTTTTATTCTTTAACTCCTCTTTCTGTGTGAAGATGAGATCTGATGTGGCACTTCTCCCCTTAATGGAGATCTCAGAAGGTGAACATTTGGATTACAGCTTAGCTTCAATGAAACACTTGGGTCTTTGGAGATGTGCATAGGAGTTCGTTGGTGATGGCATTGCTGGGTCAAGCACTCGCTGCTATGGCCCTGTGTTCCCAAAGAAGCTGCCAGACAGGCACCCACCCGCAGCAGGACCCTCCCCACTGTCCTTACTATGACCCCTCCTGTAAAAGTATTTGCTGTGTCTTCTCCCTAGCTGACTTCCAAAGTTAACAGCATCCGAGATCATTACTGAGGGTTTGAGGAGCCAAACATTTGGCTTGTGCTTTCCTCGCTGTTGCAAAAAAATAGTGCTGTATCTGGCAGCATCAGGATAGCGCTGAAATAGCCAGTAAGCTCCTTTATTTTGCCTCTTCTTAAAATATTCGAGCTATTTGGTGAAGTAGCCTACTTGTCACGATCTCGCGGTATTGATTATCCCTTGTGTGTGGTAACTAAGATGCCACTTAGGGCAGGCTTTTGTTGCAGTGATGCTTCTGAAATGAATGTTGCTAACAAACCTTCCCTCGGGAATACATCCACCTTGTGATGAGGAAAGATCTGACATATTACGTGTTTCAGCAGGCTGAGAGTTTGGGCTTCACCAATTAGTGTGGCTCACTTGTTGGGGGATAATTAAAGTAACTGGTTATGTGCCTATGTCTTCAATCCTTTAACTGGATCAGTGTTTTAGCCTAGCACAGAAATTCCTAATTCCTTTATGAAACTTTGCTGAGATCCTGAACTCCCTCTAGTCCAAGATGCGCCTGCTTTTTTGTTAGTGTTTTTTTTGGGAAAGCAGCTAATATCAGCCTTTAGAGCTGGTGTCAAGAGTGATGTTAAAGGAATATTTGTTCTTATTTGAGGTGCAATAAATAATTCTAAAAGCAATGAATTGGCCCAAGAAAATCTCTGGATCGATCAAATGCCTGCAGCATCCCTTTGCTTAGGATATTGATCTTGCCCTGAACAGCTAAGCTCTAAAACAAAGATATGACTGCTGGAGAGTTTGGAGATGTTTTTTTTGGGGGGGTTGTTGTTTTTTTGTGTTTTTTTTTTTTTAACTGATTTTAAGTCACCTTAAAACCTGATAATTAACAATTTCCTCAATAGCTTTATTTTGAAAGATGATTATCTGAAAAATGCCTGCCTGTGTAGATTTTTAGTGCCTTAATTTCTGAAGCAGGCTTCATTCGAGTGAGATCTGCGGGAAGGGAAGTGCTGTATCCTTTATATCAGCGGACCAGGCCTGGAAGTGCTTTACTCACTAGAAACTCAAACCGATCTTGATGATGAAGTTTGAGAAGTAATTTGAAATTGGCAGATGTGACTCAATAGAGACAACAGCACAATGCTGTTCTCGGACAGAAGAATCCAGGGGTGCAGACTAATATTAGTGTAATGGGGATCTGGGAGGAGAGCAGTGAGAAGTGGTGTAATCCTGCTGCAAAAGAATGAAATTTTATTCTCAGGGGAGTCAGCAGAAGCCAATGGGCTGGGGCACTTCCCCTCAGTGGTAGGGGCTAAGCTGGAATAACATAACATGGCCCGTTACGGCCAGCATGTGTTGAGGAAGATGTAGGAAGACTTAACAGAACTCAGAGGAGGCAAAGAAGAACAATGAGGCAGAGGGAGCTTTTTCCAGTAAGAAAACTGTAGAAAGAAGTAATTTCCTTTGAGAAGACGAAGGGAGGTGAAGTCTTCCCTGGAGAAGGCTGTGAGAGAGCACAGAGCAATCCTCAGTCTGTCAGCAGCAGGGATGGGGCAACCAACTCTGGTGGAATATTTTAGTCAAATATTTGGGAAAATATGTCTCAAGGGAAGGGTAGCTGAGCACTAGGACTGGTTACTGCAGGAGAAGCTTGTTTCATAGGTGGTTTGATTAACAAGTCAGACAACATCCACCAGGTCCAGCTCCTTACCATGCCTTATGCCCTATGCATGCTGCTGTTCTCTCTGTCCCTGCTTCCTCACATCTGTCCTCATCCACTGTAAAACCAGGCCAGTCTTACTGATGATCACAAGCTGAGTCCTGGCAGAGAAAGTCCATGGCTAATCCATGCAACAGGTATACTGCCACTGCTCCAGTGGGATGACCAAGAGTACAGTGGTTTAATCCTGACCTGATGGAACACCTTGGGGGTGAAAGGGTGCTCAATCCTGTGGAAGAGTATTATATTATAGGATTAGGGTTGATTTGCTTAGGGGTCAAATGGGCAATCCTGGATTTCTTTTATGAAGCCATAGCTGAAATCTAAATCACAACTCTAGTTATAAAATCTATAAAATGAAAAAGCCCTATTTGTGAAATCCATAAAAGCAATTTATAGATACTTTGTTGATCTTCTCTTGCCAAAGGAATGGAGGAAAAACAATCAAAGTGGCTGTTTTGCATGTATCTTAGTGTTCAAGAAACTAAGTAGGCAGGTTTTAGGTCTTTCCTTAGTGAATTTGAGTTCCTCTTTCTTTTACATGTACCAGTTTGGTACCATTTTATACTTCTCTGTGTCTGGCACGAGGAAGAATATACAGGAAGTATATTGGGAATATCACTTGAGAGCTGAGCTTGAAGGTTTAGCTTGTTTAAACTGCTAAGTAATTGGTTAAACTTTCACAATTTTTGAACAGACCGAAGTCCTCGTAAATCCTCTCTGAATCCTCATAACTGCTCAGTTATATCCAGCCTCTGAGAACCCGGCCTATTTGTTTATTTGCTTTGAGTATTGCTGCTTAAACTGTTGGGTGATGGATGGAGCTAATTGCTGAGAGCTCGGAATACAGCTGATCTGATGCCCACTCTCCACCTGTTTCCAACCTCTGTTCTTTGTGAGCATCTGTGTTATGTGTTAGGATCCTGTAATATGAGGAGAAGTCAGGACCGAGCAGAAATAAGCTTTGTGAGAGCAGATAAGAGCGACTCGCACTGGAGCAGCAGATGTGACTGTTGTTTTCTGCAAGCAGATGATTCCCTAATCCTCTTAAGGACAGCCTGGGTAAAATCCCCTTTGTACCATTAGGCACAGCTCAGGGCCAGGTGGCCTCAGCTTCTGTCACTGGCTTCATGAGCTGCTTTGCTCTGAAGAAACTCTCTGTGCTGCTGCTGAAAAGCCACCCAGACATGCTGGAAGAGCCCTGGGCAACAGCCAGCATTGTGGTACAGCGAGACTCTTTGCTGAGTACAGCTAAGTGGTCCTGTGTGGTTTTAGGTCCTTGGAGTCTGTTGTGTTGCAGGAATGCTGAGTGCCATTCCTAGCAGTTACATGTGTAAGCGGGTAGTAAAATACTGGGCAAAAATAAAGAGGGATGGCAGTGCGAGGTGAGGAACGAATGAGATGATAGCATGGGAAAAGCTTCGTGGTGTGAGCTGAGCTGGCACAAGGAATATCTTTCTCCACGGAAAACCACTCCTTTCACTGATGCATCTGGCTTGTGCAGTTACAGAGGAAAGTTTTCTGTGCGATTGCATTGTGAATAGCATGGAGGAGGAGGGTGGTCAGGAGGTAGGATGGTCTGACACCTCCAGTCATTTCCCTGCTATGTCCTAAACTTCCTATGTGACCTTGGACAAAATATTTTGTTCTAGAATATGGAAGGGACCCCAATGCTGTTAACAGTCTGAAACAAGGACTTGGAAACTGGGACCTTTCTGCTACTTGCTTTAGTTGATATTCCACATACAAGCCAGTAGTGACCCTTTAGAAAGTGTTATTTTCCATTATTGCATGGTTAATAAAACATACCCTCATCAGAAGTCAAAATCTAAGCTCTATCTCATTGCTTTTCTTTGTTGGTGCCCTTCAGTACTTTTTTTCTTCCCTACCTCCTTGCACCATACTCAACCACCAAAATCTGCATCCTGAACATTCCTCACTTTTATTCAGTGCTCCAAGGAGTGACGAAGACCTTCTGTGAATGCCATATGCCACCTACGCATTTGTAGCATACCACTGAAATTACTGTAAAGACAAATGGCTTTGAGATTGTTGTTTTTCTTTCAGGTTGGTAGACGCCACTATTTTTGTCCTTGCTTTAGCTAGCCAAAGAATTTTGGTAAGCCAAAATTCATCTTTGGAATGACACAAAATGCATTGTGGGAGCACATCAAGGCTGTTAAGCTCACTGGATTTTGGTGAAGAGAATTTTGGAGGGTGCAATCCTGAGGTTTTTACTTGGGCAAATCTCCGGCTGACTCATCCAAGACGACCATGTTAAAGTCATCAACAAGAGATTATGAAAGGGTCTGAGACTGTGTGCGGTATGTTTCTGTAATACATTTTTTGTAAGACATTTTTTGTGTGTCCAAAGAGACTGGTCCTAGCTTTATTTCAGTGTTGCCGGTTTATTTTTAATTCCTTCACCAGCCTTGTTCATCTGTTGTAAAAAGACCCTTCCTGACCTGAGAAAGGAGGCAAAAATTTCTGGCCTTGCTTCCTTTGTAGAGAGATGGTGATGGCAGGGCCTAGAGTTACTAGCTGTAGCAATTTCAAGGGGGAGAAGATAATATTTTAGTCCAATTAAAGACAGCAGCTTTTCTGTGGCGATATGCACCACCTTTGCTTAGTCCTTGTGACTCAAGAAGCAATTGATGAAGCAGCTGGGATGTTGGCATCATTTCTAGGCTGCAAGATATTCAACATCTTGGTGCTGGTTGACTACTGACGCTCTTCTACAGATCATGTACGAACAACGTATAAATACAAGATGTGCCAGCTCACAAACCCACTTTCATATGCAGATTATGATTTGCTTGCTCTTTTGTGAGTTTAAAGAAACTTAATGCATTTCAAAAGATCTTCCATCTTAACTGTGTCTTAACAACCTGCTTGAAGTCCAGTGTCTGCCGTGGAAGTCCAGCTGCATGGTTCAATCATTCAAGCAGGAGCAAACTGTCCTCTGAAGGTATTTTTTTATGTTTAGTATGTTTCCTCAATTAAAAATGTAGGGTCTGAGCTCTCATGTGTTGGAACAAGCAGCTCACTTGAAGATTTGTCACCCCAGGACCTGCTCCTGGCTCAGCCCCTGCCTTTGACGAGCTTCAGTCTTCCCGGGCTTTTCATAAATAGGTGAAAAGATGATTAAAAAAAATGACGGCAATTTTTGCATCAGATTAGCTTTTAACAAACCGTAAGGCATGGGCCTGTTGCAGCATTACATACTTTGGCTTCAGCGGAGCTACTCTGCATTTCCATTGATGTAAAGAAGATCTGAATCGGTCCTCTTGGCTGCTTCACTTCAGCAATTGATTCTAAATCAGCCTCACTTTCCAAGCACGCAGAATTAAAGACTTATTACTAATTATGTAGCTGCAATTCCTGACTGTTTTTCTTCCTAGTTTAGTCAAAATCTTTCTGACATTTAGCAGATTGACATTCTCTTTGCATCTCCACAACAATCTGTCCAGTTTGTTTAAGGTGGCAACGTTTTTGGAAGAAACTGCAGCATCTCTGCTGGAAACTCAAGTACCTGGCAAGAGATGTTCAAGATACTTGTTGAGCTGGCCAAGTTCTGCTGCTATGCCTAGTGATTGCAATGGCCAGTTGTGTGATCTCACATGTCTTTGACTGTTTCACCTTTTGTTTTCCGTGAGAAGGCTTGGGGAAAGCCACATAGAGTTACAGACTGCAGCAAGAGCACTGTTGCCCTGGCTGGTTCATTCTCAGCAGTGCTGACTGCTGTCTTTGGTGGGAAGTGATTGGTGCCAGCATGACACATGGTTGTATTTCTGGTGTGTTTGCACATTTCCTTATTCCCTTGGTGGGGGTAATGACTGCTTGCTGGTCAGATGTCATAAACACTCAGTGAACATCTGACTTGCCTCAAGGAAGGTATGAAGTGCTGGAGGATGCTCCTATTCCCAGAGTTCCAGAGAAGACTGGGGCATGGGGCAAGATTTGTACACTAAAGTTGTCACGTTGTCACTATATTTTAAGGGTCTACCTAGTTAAGAATTAAACCTGTCTTAGGCTAATGACACAGGCTGTGCCCTCTGAAACCAAGTAACTAGTAAAAGGCAGTTATCACTCTGAAAATAAACATGACAGTTGAATAATTCACCCCCTACCTAAGGACTCCCAGCTCTACCTGGGGACTGCATTTCTCCAACCACCCAGGCTGCTCTCTCCATTGCTGCCCAGTAGCGCTCAGAGAGCCTCCTTGCACTCTTCCTTGTCATGCCTAAATAGCTTCACTCGGTGCTTGATTTTTATTTCCATCAGTTAGTGGTGAAACGGTCTGTCAAAGAGCCTTAACTGTAAAAACACTCTGAAGTGTATAAAAATCATAGGCTCATACAATGGTTTGGGTTGGAAAGGACTTTAAGATCATCTAGTTCCAATCCCTCTGCCATGGGAAGGGATACCTCCCACTAAACCATGTTGCCCAAGGTTCTGTCCAACCTGGCCTTGAACACTGCCAGGGATGGAGCATTCACAGCTTTCTTGGGCAACCCATTCCAGTGCCTCACCACCCTCACAGTAAAGAACTTCTTCCTTATATCGAACCTGAACTTCCCCTGTTTTACTTTAAACTCATTACCTCTTGTCCTGCCCCTACAGTCCCTGATCCCTTCAGATACTGGAAGGCTGCTATGAGGTCTCTACGCAGCCTTCTCTTCTCCAGGCTGAACAGCCCCAACTTTATTAGCCTGTCTTCATACTTTAAAGATGCATTCTCTATTGTTTTCTGTTGTGAGCAGCATTCTTTCAGGTGATCACCTGATGCATTTCACATCTCAAAGTGATCATGCTGATGTCTGCTGATGCCTGTGCAGATTAAGATGGAGACGAGTACATGATGTGTGTTCACAGTGAGGCTCAGCTTTTTCTGTTCATTTGTTTATTCTTTGTTGCAGCAGCTCGGTGGCTGCAGGCATTGTTCCATCTTGTTGGGCAAATTGGTTATCTTGCAGGATCAGCCATGCTCATTGTAAGCAGACGTGGATTGAGTGTCTGATTTTTACATAATTTACTGCACAGCAACGATCTTTTTCTGTCATGCATGAGGCAAGTACTGAATTCCAGGTTGGCCGTATTGAAGTGTGCACTATTTTTGCCACAGTCCATTTGGCCATTAGTGAAACGTAGTGATGACTTTGGGTGTTAGAGCTGATTCCACAAGGGTTACTCAGAGTTCAGCCTTTTAGCAGATACTTAGCTTATCTGTACTTGTCCCTGTTGGAAGATCACTGTTTATTCTCATTTTGAGTTCCACGATTTGGATAGCTTTTTACACATTGCTCATTATAAATTATACTTAGTGTGTTTCCATTTGGCCTGGATTCCTCTTTCTTTAAAAGCTTATTCCAGGATTTGTTCACTATCTCTGTTTCATATTCAAGTGGCCCTTTTATAACCTTGGTGAGTATTTACATGTAATTTAAAGTTTGTGTCCAGTTTCAGTTTACAGCCCCCTTTCATTTATGGCACGAGCACAGACTTTGTTCTGCTATAGATACAGCAGTTAAATCAGTGTTGTTCAAAAGTGGTGAAGACTTGGTTGCAGAGACAACTCGCTGGCAAACTGATTGTTGTCTTAATTTCAGAATGACCACAGAGAGAATGAGGGCTGTTCTGAGCCAGAGCATCAGTGATAACACAGTAGCAATCTATACCTCTCAACAAAATATTTACTGGTGGATCTCCACTTGTCAAAACTTTGGGGTAAAAAAGGCTGGAATAGATAAAGAAGCCCTTTCCCTCCTGCCCAGGGCTTTCTGACTTCACCTAAAAGATAAGTTCTTCTTTGTTCTTAGTTGAAGAGGATGTATGACTTAGGTATTGCTTACTCTGCCTGCTGCTTTGCTGTCTAAGAGGCCATCTATTAAGCAGTACACAGGCAGAAAGTTACACTCTTTTATATAGCACTTGTCATTTGGAGATCTCCAAATCTGTCTAAAGTGGAGGAAATTTATCATCTCTTTTGTAAATTTAGAAACTAGAAACAGACACACTCAGTCAGAAAACCATTGCCAGCACTGGAAATAGAACCCAGTTTTTTTGAGTCATGGTTTATGATCTTGCTAAAAACTAGATCACAAGTGGGTAAAGGAAAATGGTTCTTAAACCAACAATTATTTACTTTTGAACATATCTTCTGTTGCAGTTAAGTTGCTAGGCTGCCATGGTCTCTTATTTACCCATGCAAGGCAACAATATAAAGCTGTTTGCACACTGTAACCCAAAACACCCCTTTACACAAGGTGCAGTAAATCTCTGTGTAGCTTAGGAGTGCCTCTGTGTGCTCTGGGAAGGGTCAAGTCATGTGGGCCAGTGCTGTCCCTTAAGGCAGCTTCAACTGTAGAGCTGGATCCAAAGGAATGGGATTCTCTACCTGTAACTAATGCACAGAGCCTTGGCAAAATGTTGCCTTTATCCTGCTTTGATCCAAGAGGCTGTTGGAATATAAATGGCACAATAATGTATTTTAGATGCAAAGGCAGTGAACTTTAAAGAAGCAAATGGAAAATCCTCATGTGTTGCAGCATCCAGTGAACCTGTTATAGTTTCTTGCTTCCCCAAATCATTCACACATACCATTTCACTTGCTGTTATAAAGCAGGGAAGCACTTACAAACCTAATTTGGAACCAAGTACAAGAGAAAAATAGTTCTTTGTGCAGAAGAGCTGCAGAGACTTTGTCTTCTGTACGCAACTGGCTTGGAGAACGTTACTGCTGCTTTTAAAAATGCCACATGCTGGCTTGCTGTATGAGGCAGCATCTCCCTGGGAAACACACTCTCTGGGGGTGTCTGGAGTCTCAACATAAGGAAAGCATTTCAGTTGTATCTATGTTCTTGGTTCCCATCACTGTGTTCAAATGTCTGCTCCCTGGGGAAGACCATTTGCTTTTGGTGTTTTGATTTGGAAATTGTACTGATGTAAATAGACAGCAACATCAGATTCATCATCTTGAATGCACTTTCCAGCCTCTGCATATCTTCAGGCTATGAAAGTATTTCCAGTGAATTCGCTTAGATGTTGTCATTTAAATTCTCAGCTTTTGTAGCCATTGTTGTTACCAGGTATTTGTATAATGGTATGAAGAGGTAGCGTTCGCTGCTTCCCTCTGCATGTTCACCCCAGCGTGCAGTCTGGTGGACTTGGGGACAGCAACTTAATGGGACTCCTTTGCTCAAATGGGCAAGTCATCTCTGAAACGGAGGGGGCCTTGATCTGATTGGAGACGGTGGGTTTTGTTTATATGGAATAACACAACAAAATGGTCCTGTGCATACTGACACATTATAGGCAACTTTAAAAATCCTTGGCTTGAAGATATTGGTGCATCCCAATGCATCTAGGAGCAGCTCTGGAGCTAAGAGACAATTTATATCTTGCTTTTTCTCTTTGACAGCGCTGGGAATATATTTTTCTATTTCTGAAATGGGAGCTAATTGAACACTCAAGACCATTTGTGCAAGCTGCTGCTGAAATGAGGTGATAAAAATTCCTGAAAGGTCTGTTAGTCTAAAGCAAAGTGAAGGTGTCTGCTGTGCTTTGCTGCAAGATGTCCCTGCAGAATTGTTGCGTTAAAGATAGCTCGTGGAAGAGCTGGCCGTCCTAGTGTGTTGTCTTTTCTATTTTATGGTATGTAACCTAAAAGCCTTTATTTCAGGTTCTGTTTGTTTTGTTATTAATTTTCTTTCAGTTTTTACTTTTTGGGAAAGCACGCAGAGGAAAACTGAGATCTCAATGATCTGGTGGGTGAAGTATTTTTAAGTAGATTGCTTGGAAACATTCTTTGATCAATATCCACTGAAGTCCAAAATCCAATAGCGAGTTCAGATTCCTGACCTAGACATTAAACACTTTTTGAATTCCCTTTGATCATCTTCATCACAAACAGGCTTGGTGCTTGTTGGGGTTACTCCAACAACACAACCAGCAATGGTCAGATTTCATACTCCTCTCTTCAAGCTCAAAACCGAGCTAGAAAACAAAGCAAGTCATTCTGTATCATCTAGGCTGTTGAAAGCCTTCATGATGATCAACAACTGATGTTCATGGTGCCATTGTTGGTGTTTTATAACTTACCAGTAGAATCTCTCGGAAGAAGTTTATTGATCATGTTCTGCTCAGTGTCTCAGGTCACCTGATAGATGTACAAGGGTCTTGAAGGATTTGAAGGACTGATACAACACAGGAAAAACAACATTCTGCTTGGGCTGGATCAGATAGCCTCTTGTCTATCTGTATCTAGTTTTTCTCCTGCAGCCCTGCTTCTCTCAAAGTAGACGCTGTAAGCAGTAGGAAACATATTTAGGATGAAGCTAAACTGAAGCTGAATATTTGGTGCTTTATCTGTAGACTTTTGACTTAATTACTTCCAGCTGTGGAAGTATGTATATATTTGTAAGGTACTGAGTACCTTGGTCTCTTAAACTGGAAAACGCTTAGTACCTGCGGGATTTAACAAAACACGTCTGTTTTTCTCTCTGGCACATGTTTTTCTCAGTTGCTTGAAAGTATGAGAAATAGCTCATGGTTCAGAGAATGGCCTAGGTCTATTCTAGTTGTAGAAATAAGGCAGGTGTTTTCCATCACTGTCATATCTATGCTCATCCCCTCTAACTTCTTACTACTCATTTCCCAAATGAAGCTCCTGACCTGTGGGACTATCTGTGATGGAGATAGGTACCCACTGCAGAAGCACATGGGGTAACATCATTGAGATCAGCCACTAAACTCACTTAACTTAAAAGCAAGGTAAAAATGCTCTTTTTTTTTGGTGGGGTTTGGTTTTTTATTTCTGCCTGTTCCCCCCTGACACGAGCTTTTATGTCTCATTTAAGTGCACTATTTGGTAGGATTTAGCACCCGTAGGATTCAACACACAAAGGGAGACTGGTCTCCTGACCACCAGGGTACCACCCTACAGCCTCCCCTCAGCCCCAGGTCTTCCTGTGCTATTTCTGTAGTCTCTTTGTTTCCCCCATATAACTGCTGCTGGCAATAGAAGGAAGGAAAGGCTGTGCCCTTCCCTGTGTGTTTTCATCACCTCTGGGCAGATCTGTTCATTAATAACATCCTTGAACTCCCTACCCTTTTGCAGGGAGAAAGGACCAAAGCCCAGGGTGTGTGTCTGGAAGCGGACTCAGTGTGGTACGTTGCTGACTTAATGCCACCCAGGGCCTGTTCAAAATGCAAATTACTCACATGGTTTTATGCTAGCTTGTATTTAGGAAACCTGAACTAGACCATGTGAGAGATGTTCAAGTGAGATAGGTTATTGCTGGGCTGGGCAGTGTTGAGGGTAGGAGACATCATTGTGCTGGACTTCCTTCATCCTCTCCTTAGGCAACTGAATGTCTCCTGTGGTCTCTGCTTGGCAGACTGCATGGCAAAGGATTGCTGTCTCTCAGGCTCCTTCCAAAGGTCTAAGGTGTCAGATTGCAGCAATGCTAACAGGGAAAGGTTATTTTATCTTTACATACCACAGGATTGCACATTTTGCCTCTGTAGACCATTGCAAATACAGCAGTTTTTTAATGTTTTTCTATTCTTCATATAAATAAGACCTTTCATCGTGTATTTTAAAAGCTCCTTGAATCCCTGCCTTAACATAAGGATTATGGGGACTTCAGAACAACATTTCCCTTTTTCTCCTTCCTCAGGGCTCTGTGAATCCCAAGTGTCATTTCCCACAAAGCCAATGGTTTGCATGGCCTCTTTTCTTTCTGTGGGAGAAGTCATGTAACTTTTGATTTTTCCCATAAATTTTCCAGGGATGGGGAGCAGAAGTGAGATGAAGAGCTGTTTACTCCAGCACTACCTGTTCATTTCACCTGCATGCAGTAGTCTCTGCAAGTTGGATGCTAGCAAATCCCTGTTGCTCCTCTTTTTCTCTTCTGATGTTAGCTTTTCCATGATGATCCTCCTCCCAAAAGGAGAACTTTCTGCCTTGTGGTGCCTGGAAGACTTCCTTGAATTTTGCAAGGGATCCAGGGATGTGTTGCAAAGTTGTTGTGCTCAAAGAGAGCAAACCGATTGCTTGTTATCTGAGCAGGGTAACTTGCTCTTCTCACCATTTTGAGCCAGGATAGCATTTATTTGTGTGTAGTCTTTTCAAGCATCTCTGATAGGCATGGGCCCCTGGGAGATGCTCTGGTGCAGTTTACAGCATTCTCCCTTTACTGACGAGCAGTTGACTGAGGGATCTGTTTTGCTATTACTTATTTATTGAGCTGTGGCAGAGTGCTGCCTAAGAGCACAAAGCAAACTGGGACATTGAGCAATGCAACTCACACCCACCCTGGATAATACAACGATGTAGAGGTGCTTTTAGTTTCCTTATCTCTATTTTTTTATATATGACATAGCAAACAGTGTTCTGCTCCACAAATGGGAAAATACAGTTGACTCAAAGAAAAAGGAATGTGTAATGAGCAGCACGTGCTGTGGCAGTGGTTGACACCCCACTGGCACCCATCCTCATATGTGAAGGAGAAAGCCTTTCTCTCTATGGTTTTTCCTTGCCTCCCATTTGGGTAGAGCAGTGGTAGGGGTGACCTTCTGCATCCCTGTCTCATCCTCGGGGCCACAGAGGGGTGAGCAGAGACTGGTTTGGGGATGGGAGGAAGGTGGACATGGAAGGGGACTCTGTTCTACATGGAGAGAGGAGCAACGAATGACCAGTGAGATCCTGGTCCCCGTACACAGCCTTGGTCTGACGCAGGCAACCAGCAGAGCAGGCTCCAGCCTGCAAAAAATGTTTTGCTCGTAAGCCTCAAAGCAAGAAAGTGTATTAGTCATGTTTCCCAACAGCTGAGGGTGTAAACACAGTGAAAGGGGTGAGCTGTAGTTTAAGAGGGTGCTGTGGACATGTTACCCTCTGTGGACTGGACATGGAACAAACCCTGTAACTTGTACCAAGGATTACAGCTGTGGGCTTTTATTTCAGGATTTCACTGCTGTTGGCTGTCAGTCAACCTTCAGAGTCCCTCTGGATGCTGAAGATAGCATGTGCTGACTAAAGTTGCTGCATGGGTGACCTCTGGGAAAAGAGATTTTGCTTTTGATCCCGTTCTATTTTCACATTATAGGCGAGAAAACTCACCCTTGAAATTGCTGCTTTGCTGAGTGCATGAGCAACGAAGCAGTGGCTGCACAGAAGGTTACCCATAGAAGGTGGCCTGGGAACTGTGGGAAGGGTCCCTTTGGACTTCAGTGGCACATCAGACTGGGTGCACTGTGTGCAGTGAACAGTTTGAGGTGTCCCATTTGGTGGAACTGGGATGTTTACATGTTTGTTATCAAAAATTTGTCTGCCTTGGTTGAACAATTAATCTCTTCTGACATGTCAGTAATGAGTTTTCATTCACTGCTCACCTCCCTGGCACATGATAGATATCTTCATGGTAGTGCCTCTACTTACTGGTTGGGTGATTGTAGCTGTCTGGTTTGGGGTGGGAAATATACTTTCTCCAAACATTCTTCTTAGCACAGTTTTGCTTGTCTGTGCATTTATCAGTGATGAATACAACTTATTTCCACATATGGTGGGTTTTTATTTGCCTCTAGTGTTTCAGAGCATTGCAAATGTCTAAGATCCAGTTGAGAGAGAACCATCATATCATGACTGTGTTGTAAGGCTTGGGAAATGGGGTGAGGCATTCATGCTGTTTGTTTTTTACATCTTTCAACACTGAAGTGGGTTAAAAACTTCTTTTTTTTTTTTTTTAATTTAATGCTATAAACACCATTTGAATATGAAGAAATGGTAAAAGAATTGCTCCAGCAGGGATGCTTCCCGTACACAAACAGTAATCAGAAAAGATGCTGAGCTTAAGCCATGAGATTTGCAATGATTACCGTCTCTCTGGGGCTGGTAATGAGGAACTTGACAAGTGTCACAGCTGGTCTATCACCAGCAATGGTCCATTAAAATGTCTGCTGCTAGGCTTGCTTCTCTTGTGGGAAGAGGGGCAGAGGAGTGTGCAGCTTTCGAGCACTGTGGTCCTGGTTCTGTGCATCTGGTGCTGGTTACCTCTCCCATCACCTGGGGTCTGACCCACTGCTGGACAGGGATGGCAGTCTGAGGTCCTCAAAGAACTCGGGTTCTGACCCATTTCTGACATCCCTGACTTTTACTAGATGTCAGCATTCATCCAGTGTTACTCTTCCTCCTCCACACCTTGCCGGGTATCAGAGCTCTCTGTCTCCATGGTGCCTTTTCATATTACTCTTTGCTTATTGAAGAAGGGGGAAGAAAGCCAGGTGGTGTCAGGCTCCATTGTGCATGCTGCCAATTCACCCTCTTACAGCCCTACTCTGTAATTTTTTGTACGTGATTAAAGGGGCATCATTTCACTTTCTGCTGTAAATGTGTTTTCAGAAATCTCTAACAAGGTTTTGCAAGTGTGCAGGGAATAACTGAAGAACTCCCACACTTTCTTCTTCTGAAGATGAAACCTCCACATTTTATTCTTTTGGCTAAAAAACATAAACACCTGACCTACTAGGTAAAAAGCAGATGGTAGAAGCTTGAGGGATAGTGTGCACACACACAACATCTGCTATGCAGATAGCATTCAGAAAAGGATGATATCAGAGCCTGTTGCATTCTAAGGGCTGTAAATTGTGAAATGTCTTTAACAAACACAGTTCTCAGAATAGGACCTAACCCCAGATTTGACTGCCCTGAAAAGCTGGAGCTGGATCTCGTTGTGGTGTTTGATAATGCTTTGCTCCTTACCCAAAGGTTATTTGAGGTTAGTGGGAGATGATCCGCCTGATCCCCAGTTCCTCATGTCTTCCTTCTGCTGTTTCCCAGCGCAGGTCTGTTGCCTGCATGACAAAGTATCCCTAGGTTCTGATGTGATAGTCCAAGGCCTGTTTCTCTGTTCTGCCTTATCTTCATTATGTGTTCTGTGCTCAGAAAGATAATAATTTCTGAATACCAAGCTTTCCATGGTGACTGCTCAGCAGCCATCACATGATCTTCAAGATAGAAGGCCAGCTGCTTTCATTTATACTGGATAAGATGCTGGCCTCTGGGGCTTATATGATCAGTTCTCAAACATTAATAATTTAGAGAAATATTTTGCCTTTTACATTCCAAGAAGTGAAGTTTATGAGGGCTACTTCTATAACAAATTATTTACAACAAATTTTACCCAAATTCTTTTCCATTCTTGAGCATGCATCTTAATCTCTATGTTGTATTTTTATCTTTTTTTCCTCTCATATGTTCTTGTTTTGTGCCTTCATAGATTCAGCATGGCTCTCCAAATGGAAAATCTCCTTCTAAATATGACTCAGCATAATCAGCCTTTACAAGGTTCAAAACTCTTCAGATCATGACACCTTTGTACCGTGAAAATGGAAGTTTAAAATCATCTGCTGCTTATAGTATATTATTCATCTCATAGGCTATTAACTACAGCGATTTGTATGAGTCTAATGTGCAAATGTCAGCTGTTGTTTTCATTTCTGCTTTTATTTTGCTTCACTGGCAAAATTCTTATTGATTTCAGTTGTGGCAGATTAAGCCGCGCATATGTTTCATTTTCATGAGCCAGCAAAAATGTATTTCCCTCTTTATTGTGCCCATCTCATCTCCTGTAAATATTTCTTCTCGTCTTTACAAAACTCTCCCACTGAAATTTTGGCATCTTCCAAGTCTCCTTCCTCAGATCCCATTGTCTAAATCCCAAGTATTTGCTAAGACTGTGGCCTTACCCAGGTAAGTGCCCATCCTGGCTGTGTGATAGAGAGACTGCTTCTGTTTGCTAGGAAGTGAAATAAGGTGCTGAATAACAATGTTTTTCTGTGTCACCTGAGTTTTGAGGTCAGACTGTTAGGTGTTTCACAGGCTTGAAAAGCAGCAGATTGCTAAATGGTTATCAGCAATATATAGCAGATTGTGGTTAAAGAAGTACAAGTTTCTGATCTTTAGGTTTGCCTGAACAATATCCATAATGGAACAATTAGCAATGAAACTCTGGTTTCTGAGCATCCAGGGACAGACAGCTCCTTTCCATCCTCAACCAGAGCAGTTGATTTGTAGGGGACTTACTAGGGTCACTGTGGCATGGGTTGCCCACCTTTCATACATAAGATCTTAAATAAACCTCTGTCTTGACAGGTGGTAACTGGGGTTTGTCTTGATGATCTGTGAAAACCACAAACTCCTAGGACATGGATCTTGAGTAGACTTCTAACTGTTAAAAAGACCATTATCTGAAATAACATAATGTCCATGTAATGTACAGGCCTGTCCTGCTAACACTGAACATGCAGAGATACTAATCTCTTATGCCTATGTATAATGTTCCTATCTTAATCTAGATGGATGGAAAAGACTTATACTTCTAAGCTACTCTGTATTAATGAAAAAAATTCTTCTCTCCTGTCCTCCAAACACACTCTGCAGCTGCAGGGGAAATAGTCTCTGAAGTGAAAGTGAGACCACGGTCAGACCTTGAAGAGGTCTTGGTAATGTCAGTGGACTGCGTACACTCTATGTGAATTAGGAGTGAATCACAGTGCAATTTGATAAAGAACTGGTTGAAGCTGGGGAGCACTGAGCATCAACTGTTTGTGCTTTCTCTTTGGAGGTTAAGGCTGAGTAAGAATCAAGTGGGGATTCCCTTGGAAAGAGCAGCAGTCTCCTACAGTCAAGGACATGCTGCTGCCACCAAAGCTTTGGTATTGGCTCCTAAATTTACAAGGCAGGATGTGTGAAAATGTCCACTTTGGGCCTGACAGGTCGGAAACATTGGCAGAGTGTGGTGGCTGACCGACTCCAGACAGAAACATGCAGATTTGTTTTCAACAGAGCAGTCTACTTGTATACTTGGTGTAAGGCTGATTAAAGACTATACCTGCATTATCAGGTCTCTGTTGTTACAACTGTGTTGCTAAAGCTGTTGAATATAGGCATTTTTAATGTGTGGTTACAAAAAGCGAAAGTGACAAAAGTCGTCACAATTGACATATAGCTGCACAGGTAAAATGCTTTTGTGCAGATAAAACATCTCCAGGACACAAGAACAGCTGAGTTAAGATGACCTGATAGGGAAGGAGAGACGCTCTGTTTGTTGTAAATGATGTCATTGCTGATTTTTACCACCCTGGGGTACAGCTCACGGGTCACCTTGAGAAAGCAAACAACTGCTCAGAAAAGCTTAGGGGTTTTGAGTCATCCTGTGAAGCATACACTTTGGTCCTAATAAACATTATTTAGACCTCATTGAAACTCAGCGTCTTTGGTTCTAATTCTGTGTAGGAATCACAAACATTATTTTTAGATACTCAAGCTGAATGGAGTTCAGATGCATTTTATCTGCTCACTGACCAGTTGTGCTGGGGTCATATTTTGCCTATTATTAGGAATATATGAATTTAATAATATCTCTAGTTTTTACACAAGTAAACTGTGTTTTTGTTTCTCAGATAGGTGTGATTTCACCTCTACAATTTCTGTGTTAAAGACATTTTCTTGTGTTTCACCAAAAACAAATACTAGTTTGGGAGACCAAAAGAAGGGTGGGAAGAAGCAGAATCTAAGTAAAACATATGTTGAATGGGAAAAAAGTCAGTCATCCTGGGTTCTGGGCCTGTGATTATTTCCACATGCCTGGACTGTATCGCTGTGCTGTGTGCCATTAATGTCATTAGATGCTTTATGCCAGAGTGGATTTTTTGCACATGCTGATGAGATTGCAGGATTGGGACCTTGATGAGTAAATGCTGCCAGTGCTGTATTGGCACGATGACGGTGCATGCTGCACATGGAGATCTGCACCCTTCCAAGCCCCCTTCTTGTGCTGTGTGTGTGGTCACTTGCCCAACCAGCCCAGCAGTTCCCATAGTGCTGCTAACTGCCTAGCTGGTTAAACCGCCCTCAGGCAGCAGAGTTTGTCCTCAGCCCTTTCTAAGAAAAGCAAACAAGAAGACTGGGCAATCAACCCTCACCTTGTAAAAATGGGTATTTTTAACTGATGCTTGGTGCTGGAAGAAGACATAGTTAAAAACAAGCTTAATGCTCCTATTCAGAGGTGCCTGTGTGTTGGGAAGAAATGCCAGCCCTTCCCCTTGTTTTTGTTGGGGTTGGTTTGTGAGAACATGAGACCTTGGGAGCCATTGCCATTCCCTTCGGTTCCCGGTGAAAGGAAAAGGGATTTGATTGCTCCCTCCAGATAAAAATACAGAGGATTATTTTCCCTTTTCTTTGCTTTTTTTGTTGTTGTTTGAGCCTGCCAGATTGATCTGCTCTCTGCTCTCCAAGTGCGTAGGAGGTGCAGAAGAGGATGCTGAGACAAAGAATGAGGGAGGGACGAAGGAGAAGTGAAAAAGACCTTTGGATTGGAGGCACGGTGTATGGGAAGAAGAGAAGCAATGGCAGAGGCGGCTCTGTTTTGGTTTGCAAAAGTTTGCAGCAGATCAGATGAAGCTGTGGTAGGTCAGAGACACTCAGTCTACATGCTGTAGTGATGAATATATCAGCATGTCTTAGATCTTAGGCATACAGGCATTTTTCTGTGTTTGTGGTAATTTTATGAAGCTCATGTCCTATTGATATCTGATCCCTCCTGGAAATTGGGATGTTGGATGGAGGAGAACATGACTGCTGCTCTACTCAGTACAGTATCTGCATTTTACATTCATCTGCTTTGTGCTGCGATAATGTAGGTCCAAAACAAGTGGTATTTTGTGAAGGTAAAGCTTGGGGTTGTTTTTGTACTGATTAACTCCTGTTTTCCTTAATTGAAGAACCAAACTCATTTCTCAATCCAATAATAGCTGCCACCACTCTACTGCATGTGGCTTCTGATCTTTCATGATACTTTTGTGAGACCTAATTGCATGTAAAATCTCTTCTGAGTAATAGCAGAAAGGAGTTAAAAGATGTAGCAGTGAGGAAGGGTAAAATTCAGATACAGCTTGAAAAGCCACGAAAAGTCTAGGATGGGGAGGTACAAGACAGCAGTATCTGGTGATGAGAGCAGGAGGCTGGAGAAGGGCGACCAACAGATGAACAGAGGGAGTGGGAACGGCCAACACATGTAACAGGTGTTACATGATGTATTTTGTATTTATACTTGCAAGATTCATCTTGCCTGGGCTGGAAAATTCAACCTTGCCATATGTTTTGCCCTTGGAGTATTTGACTTCCAGCTCTGTTGGTACCTTGAAGTTTAAGGTAAAAGAGCTTGCGAAAGCAGCCCTGGAAAGGCAAGTTTTGTAAATAAACCCCATTTCCTGTAGGATAGCCCTGTAGCAGGAGGCAAGGAAGTTTTGGGGTGAGAAGGGGTGCAGGGGGAGCCTTAAGTAGGACTTAAGGACTTTATTCTGCAACCCCAGGAGCCTTTCCAAGCCCAGGCTTGGGTTGTGGGGGGGCATGCTGGGGGATGCTGTCTCATGGACGTGTGGTGTGGTCCTGCCTGCCCATCTTGCCCTTCCAGATGATTAATTTTGGCCCATGCTGCCCTTCACCACCCTCTCTGAAGGACATTTTACAGGGTAATAAAAAGACGTTTCTCTGCTGGGCTAATATTTACATCACAAACACATATGGTGCCTTTGCTTGGTGACAAACATCAGTGCATGCAAGTGAGAGGCTTTTCTCAAAAAGGGTGGGACAGGAAACAGAGGTTATTCCCTCCTGTTACTGTATTTACTGAGAAAACCCTTTAGAAATTATACTTCTATGTTGAGGGAACATTATTAAGATTACAAAGTCAAGCTCCCAGAGCATGCTGGAGTGGAGATTGCCTATCTAACCTTCATTTGCCCCTGGTGCCCGTGCTTTCTGATTACCTTATTTACCTCTTTGGTTTCACAGAGCTCCTGCCTGTGCTCTTTACAGAGGGCATTGAAAGAACATTGTTAGAAAGAATTAACCCATTGTTCCTATCGTCCTTGTTTAACTTTTTGCTTCTTTAGCTCAGGCAGAGGCATCACTTCTTCCTACAGCAATATTGTGGGAAGAAAGGTGGTGTTTGCTCAACAGTCACATGTTAAAGGGAAAATGCCATAAAAATGCTGATGATTCCAGCTGGTAATTTCATTTTTCAGTGCAGAGTTTGCATGTTGCCTATGATAAAGTGTGAATGAGTTACTTGTATTATAAAAAGTAGATACATTGTACCAGTATTCCCTGTAGCTCTCTGTGGAAAAGTACTATGCTCGTATAGCTAAAGGCTGTCATAGTGCCTTATCACATGGGATGGTACTGTTCAAAGTTTCCAGAAGTTTAATAACCCCAGAAATGGGCTTTAACTAAGAGATTTCTCACTCTTGCTGGTGCTGTGCTGTGACCCCAGCCAGAGAAAAAGTAAAGATATTCACATGAGACTAAAGAAAATCTTTGCTTTAAGATAGAAACTTTAGTTTTCTTTCTGATTCTTATGCTTGCTCTGATGGCAAGCCAGCTTCCTTGGGTGAATAAGTCGGCATTTTATGTTTTTTTAATTACAATGATTCTTTTATCTTTGTTTTCCATTACATCTGGATAGGCCTAAGATCCTTTGAATCTTGTGCTTGAAGAGTTAGTCTGAAATGGCAGCAAGAGGCTAAGTTATTCATGTTAATTTAGCGTATAAATAAAGGTCAGAACTGGAGGCATCTGAAGGCTCATTTGGTGTCATGCACAGTATGAGGCTTTCCCACAGGAATGGTCTTTTGGCAGAGTCCAGGTGATCTTGCCCCAGAGCAGGCACAGGTTTTCTGTATTATCTGAAAGCTACTTTTGAGAAACACGATTTAGTCCAAGGCAATGCTTTATGGCAAGGCACAACTTACACTGAATTGTCATTTTCAGTCTCCGCTACTGGGTTTTCTCAATTGATTATCCCAAAAGTATTCAAGGAGGAGGGGCACTCTTGGTTTCTGGAGCATTGATTTCTTTCCTGACACCTTCGTGCATGGAGGCACAATCTTTGAAGATAAACTCAGCTTCCAGTGGGGGCTTGCGAGTGTTCACATTGCTGACAGAAAAACATTGTGAAACTTGGCCTGAGGTCAGTTCAGTTCCTTGGCTTGGAATTCCTTCTTCTTGCTCAGCCTCCTGCCCCTCTCCAGCACTGCTGTTCCCCTCTTCTGATCCTGCAGATGGTAGCACAGGAGGTCAGGATAAAACACGGAGTGTTGGCAGGGCCAGGGTTAATCTTCTGCCAGCTTTGGCTTTTCATGAACAGGGGTTGAAGCCCCCAAGCAGTTACATGAGACCTCAGGGTCTCCTATCCCTGCTGTCCCATCTTCACCTAATCAATTTGCATCCTGGACATCCATTACAACACCTTGCTGATGTCTTCATTGCCCTACCAAGAGGCAGCCTTTACCACTGCGCAGCTGCAGCTCCTGTCACTGAAGCAAACACAGCTGAAGTCTCATTTACGCTGAGTGCAAATGTGAGGTGGACATTCACGTAAAGATTTTCCCTGTCCTTAAATTCCCCTTCCTGCTGCTCCTGCAGAGAATTCCACCAGGGTAATTGAATGCCTGCAGTAGCAGTCATGGTGCTGTAGTTTGTAGGTTCGAGCGGTGATTTTGATTTTAAGAATTTCAGCCAGGATTTTGAATTTCCTTTGACTTACACATTGAGAATGTGGCTTTCATCCAGGGCTGCAGCTTTACAGTAATGCTTAATAATGACATAGAATCATAGAATAGTTAGGGTTGGAAAGGACCTTAAGATCGCCTAGTTCCAACCTGCTGCCAAGTCATTATATTCTCAGATGCCTGCATAAACATCAACTAATCAGCATACCTTTTGCTAGGGCAGTACCTGTACCCTTGCATTACAGATAGAGAATTGAAAGTAGAGACATGTCTTTCATCTAAACCCCCTCCATTAATGCCAATAAATTAATATCAAAAGGATGCATAGAATGCAAGATTTCCTAGCTCTGGTCCCTGTTTCTTGAGCACTAGCGTGCTGGTGAGATGTTTTCTTTTGGATGCTTTACTGTTGAGAACATAATTTTTTCTTTGGAGTTACAGCGGCAGAGATTCTTGGAGGAAATCTGCTTTTGGTACAAGTGAAGTTTCCTCCCCCTAATAGCAGTCAGAGATTTGTGCTGAGAAAAGACCTGAGAATGTGTTCCCCTAAATTCTCCTGTCTTTCCAGATGAGATGAGAGTGAAAAAGGACAATTTCTAATCACTCTGTTACCATAAAGTCAAGTGCAAGTGGTAATAAAGAAATTGAGAGCACCTTTTTAAACACAAAAATCATTAAAAGTAGATTATTGGCACATATCTGATTTCCACAGTTCCCTCCTTTTCTCCATACTGATATTCAAGGAAGCTTTTTCAACCCTTTCTTTAGGGGGAGGTCTCTACGATCAGCACCATTAAAACCCCCATCAGGAGAGGGTTTATTGCTTGTTTCGTCTTGCTTGTGAAGAGTAAATTCCAGTTCTCCATAGACCCAAATCCAGTCCCAAAAGAGTTTTAGTTGTGTGAGGCTCACATGAACTGCAATTCCATTTTCCTGGCCTGGCCTGTGTATTGTGTAATCTTTTCCTCGATCTCCATGAGATGGATTCTTCATCCTCTCTTTTCCTGTTTCTTTGTACCTTTTTCTGTGTCTCCTCTTGTGCAAAGCACATCTATGCAGAGCTGGTTTACCCTGCCAAGGTCCCCTGCAGGTATCTTTGCTGCTTTCCCTCATCTGAGGTGGAATGTGCTGTTTGGCCATGTAGGGATGTCTTCTCCCAGACAGTGGTGGACCTCTGCCTCCTCCTTCCTTGACTGTTAGCCTTCTAGCCAGGACACCAGGGAAGCAGTGAAGGTATTTGTGACCCCATGACTTCATACCCAAACCTGCCCTCCAATGTGCAGCACTGGGGGTTTTATCCCAGGAGGAATGAAGAATGTGCCCTCTTGTCTGCTCAAGGCCACTTGGAAAGATCCAAGGTTTTAGTCTAATAAGCAGCTTGATGACCGTGAATCTACCTACAGAAGTCTTTTGCAGCCTCAGCATCCCACTCTTGCAGTTAATAAGTATATTTAGCAAGATCAGACACTGCCTCAAAATAGTCCTGCAGCAGATTCCTACTGGCTTGGACAGCAGCACTGCTGCTTGGCTGGAGTTTGCTGGATGCTATTCACGAATGGGAATGGATTTAGGGGCTGGGATTCTGTTGGGTCCAGCCCTTATACCTTTGTCAGTGATTTTGAAGGGAGCACAAATGGGGATGATATTGATTTTTTAAACATGATGCCAAACTGAGAGGCCTTGCCTGTATTGGCAAGGGCAAAGAAATACCCTAAGGGGACCTAGAGGTATCAGCAGAGATCTGTAAAATAAGAACTGTGCTGTAGATTGGTTCTCTCTGTCTAGAGGAAAATCAGAAACACAAAAGACTGAAAAGGAATTTGGCAAAGGGCAAGGTCTGAAATGGACTTGGAGGTGATGAGCACAAATCAGGAGTAGGTTTCAGCATGACATGGCTGTGAAGGAAAGATTTACCATATGGCAGATAATCCTGGAGGAATTATCATGCAACAGGGCAGACAGGCTGTTTGACTACCATGGATGGCCTTGTGGGACTATGTCCCCCAGGAGCTGCTCCACAGCAGTGGGGGAAGCACAGGAGAGGGGATGCTGGATTTTTTTCTGAAAGAAAGAAAAAAAAAAAAGAAAAAGAAAATCAAGAAACCACCAATTTTAAAATTAATTGAAATTGTCGTTTTCTGCCAAACGGGCTGACTCATTTTGGCAGTTTGCCCTCTTGAACCTCCCCCTCAGACAAACAAACAAAGCCAATAAGTTGCAAAAAATAATCTGAAAAGATAACAATCCAAATTTTTCCTTTTGGTGTATTCAAAACAAAGGGCTTAATGGTGTTGCTTTTTTTTTTTTTTTTTTTTTTTTTAAGACATCATTTCAGAGCTGGATTCAATGACCATAACTTGAAAAAATGAGGTAAAAATAACTCTGAAAATAAAATGCTTCATTTTGAGTTAAAGAAACATTTTGTTCAGTGAGACACACAAAGCATTCGGTTTTGGGCCCACATGAAATGATATTTTTTTTCCTAGCAATCTCTTGGTTGAGGCAGTGAACCAAGAAGTCAATTATTCACAGAGCTGTAGCAAGGTTAAGGTAAGGATGGAAAGCAGAGCTGAAATGAGGAACTGAGGGAGAATGTCCAAGTCAATCCCCATTCCTCCAAGTGAAATGTGGTGGTTGATGGTGTAAGCGCCCAGACCCCGTGCCGTCACCCGAGTGCGTGGGCTGCCTGCCATGAGACATAACAGGCAATGTCCTTGTGGCATCCGTGGGAGCAGAGCAGGGTGCTGTGATCCAAGAGATGTCCTGAAGCTGCTGGGGTGTGGGGACCACGCTGTAGTGCTCCTAGGGATGTGCCTTCACCCTGCACTGCTGCTGCTGTAAATGCAGCATCGTTCGGAAAGGGGAGGGGGGAAAGAATAGAAGAGGAAAAAAAAAAAAGGAATTCTTCTGCCAAGAAACTGCCATAAGCTCTGCAGAGTGTGACTTTGGGCAGTGAGGAGCAGAGCAGGCTCAGCTAGAGAAGAGCTGCTGCCTGGCTCTGGAGTCCAGGCGCAAGCTGCCTCGGCTGGGCAAGCAGGAGCTGGTGGGTGAGCTTGTAATTGTGCCTGGCTGCTGCTGGGGGCTTGGGAGGGCTTCCTCTCCCAGGTTGGGAAAGCTGGGCACAGCTTTCCTCACGCACACAGCGTTAGTGCAAACACCCTGCTTTTCGGCTTGGGCTCTTTTTGCACTGCATTTTTATTTTTTGCTCTCCAGAAGAGCTGAGACCTCAGCACCCAGCCATCCTAAGCAATAACCTTTACAACACAGGCAAGAGAAAATCTTATTTCTTGACTTGGCAGGGTCGAGGCAGTAGGATGACAGGATCTGCCCAGCACCATGGTAAGAGTTGGGAGGCAGAGCTGCACTCGTGGCTGCAGAAGTTTGACTCCTGCTCCGTTGCGGAGTAAGGAGCGACTGCGGAGTGGCATAAAGATGCATGAGCTAGTTTTAAACTGGGGTGTACCGCTGCTGGCTGTGGCAGCTTGGTGCCTGCTGTATTAATTTACCCTTAGAGCAGTGGATTGGAGAGATGCAGGGAGGTGTGAGTGTGGGCAGGGGCACGGTGCTGGAGATGGCGAGGAGGGATCAAGCAAGGTCCTGCATGAGCTGTGAGGTGCAAAGAGCAACCGAGGACCAACCCTGGCTGTGGTACCCTGCGCACCTCCCTGCACCACCCTCGGTATCCCCCTGCTTTTAATAACGCTGGCCATTCATTATCCATTGGCAGAGGTAATGAGCTGGAGAGCAGGAAGCATTGTATGTGGGCTGAGCATGCAAGCCTCGCACAGAAAGAGTTTAGCGGGGGTAATGTTTTTATTATTACAGTCCGTGGCGAACCATTCCGCATTTCAAGCACTTTGCCATTGAGTAATTCATAATTTACCAGCAGAGGCCAGTTCGAAGACTCTGGTGCGGTGATGTCTGGTAATACTTTTTTTTTTTTCCTTTATTTTTTTTCCCCCACTCTAGTGCGCTCCAGGGCTTTGCCCTGGGATACCAGCCCCTGGGGAGTGAAAGTTTCAAATCGCCCAAGTTGTCTGATTTTCTAAACGAGTTCTTGCATTTTTTCCCCGTGGAGCTGGCAGCGCCTCCTGCTTTGTCCGTGGTGTTGCCAGGGCGCCGGGTACCGCCGGGTTTTGAGCCCCCTCCGGCAGCACCGCTGGCGGCGGCATCGCGGGTGGATGCCGTTGCCGACCGCGTTCCGCTCCGCGGCCCGGTGCGCGCCGTGCGCGGGGGGCGGGGGGCCACGCCGCACCGATGGAAGGCCGGCGGCTATTTCAGGAAGCCGCGAAGTCTCCTCCTTCTTATGTAAATAAACATGACAGCTCGCAGCGCCGGTGCCGCGGCGGGAGGCGCGGGAGTGGGTGGCTGCGGCCGGCGCGGGGCAGCGGCTCCCGCCTGGTCCGGTGGCTGCGGGAAGGGAACAGCCGCCGGTGGCGGCCCCGCAGGACTGCGTGGCCATGGGCGGGCAGGTGACGAGGAGCCTGCTCTACGGTAAGGACCGGGGCAGCGGGCAGGGCAAGGTGCGGCGGGGGGATGCGGCTGGGTCAGCCCCGTCCTCCCGAGCATCCCGCGGCGGAGAGCGGCGGGCAGGAGGCCGCCGGGCTGGGGTGCGCTGGGCTCGCTGCGTCGCCAGGGAGGAGGGATAAGCACCTGCCCGCGCAGCGCTGGCGGGTTGCGGGGAGGTGGCAGGGGCGAAAAGAAAGTAACCGTAAGCGTGTGCATGTCTGACAGCTCCCACGGGGAAAAAGCAGCTAAGCAATGGTAGAGGTTACTGCGGGGCGGCTTAGCAGGCTCTCCAAACCTGATTCTTCCTTTCCACCAGCAGTTTCTTCTTAACACGCACTCTGGTGTATTTCGTTTTAAATTGATAAGGTCTGGGATGAACGCTGGTTTGAATTGGCTGATGCTAGGCGCAGCTAAAGCCGTTAAGTGCAGCACGCTCGCTGCGTTTGCAGTGTAAAAGGGGGGAGCTGGAAAGGGACTGGAATATCCTGCACAAGCCAATGCTACACCAGGATTTGAATCTACAGATAATGAGCAATACTAGCCATGTCCCTGTCTTTGGAAATCTCATGCCATAAATACTTCTGTGCGAATACTGCACTCCTTTAATATTAAACTTGCCTATTGCTCTGAGTTGTTCTGTTTAACTTTGGACATAGTAAATGTGCTGTGTGTCAGTGCGGTATGAATGTATTTTCAGAGACACTTCCTTGTTACAGTAGTAAACATAGTTATGAAAGATGCAGGTAAAGCATCCTGTGGGCTTGAAGTATCTTGTATCCTTTCTTTGAATAAAGATGAAGTGCATAGGCTTAGGCTGTAAGTTACAGTCCTGATTCTTCTCCTGTTTTCCACAAAATCCAAACCCTACAGTTTAAGGAACAAATGGGTATAGGAAGTAGATGACTTTCATCCTAAAGACATTGAGCAAGCATGCCTCAATAGAGATTTCTATTTGTTTATTGTTTGTGCTCTGAAGTTCCTGTGGCCAGACCTTATTTCTTCTCTAATCTCATGATATACATATAATATATGCAGAACAACAGTACTGTTGGGTCAATGTGAAAAAAACCAAGATGTTTGTCTTGTGATTGTAAGTGCCTTTACCCCTTTGAAGCGTTATTTAAATAAATTTGCAAAAAAATCCCAAACCTGGCTGGGAAAGAATAATAGTTGTATATATTTCCTGTGTGTGCCAGGGACTTGGCATTCCTGCTGGGGCTTTCTTCTGCCTGCAGCCGGCAGCGCACTGCACAGTAATCCTGCAACTTCTGCCTTTCAGTGGTTCTACTCCAGGAAGCGTGCTTCTCTAGTTTTTGTTTTGCTGGGAGAGGGAGACAAGTGAGGAGATGTGGGTAATGAACTCAAATTTCCCTCTTCATACAGAGGGGATACAGGCAGTGTTATAGTCAGGGGTGATGCGCTCTGTGTTTAGCACAGTGATGCTTTTTTAAAAAAAAGGGACATGCATTATAATTTGAATAAATAAATAATAAAAAGTCATGCAACAAAGCACATTTAGCAAAAACAGACTGCATCTGCACTTGTGGTTTGTCTGTGGCTACTGTTCCTCCAGTTCCATCTTTCTGTTGCATATTTCTGTTTCAGATGTGTCTCAAGATAGTCATGGAAAGAGAACGGAAACCTTATCCATTTCTCTGAAATGAAATTGAAACTCAAAGTAAAACTACTGAAAGGAGCTGTATTAACAGCCCTGGGGGTTGGCATTCTTTCTTTTTAGAAAGCTCAGGTAAAGCATAAATTCATGTCCTCCAGAAATGCCTGGTGACCTCTCCATGTTGCAAGGATGGGCTGGGATTTTCACAAGCTCCTATGTAATTTAACCTCACTGAAAATTAGCTCAGATGGGGAGAGAGTGCATGCGCTGGCTGCTTGTGGCTCTGCTGAGCTGGTCCTAGGGAGGAAGTTGGAGTTTCCCTGACGTGTGCCAGGTCCCTGCCTCCTCCAGAGCCCACCCTGACCTTGGTGGGGTTGAAAAAGTAAATGGAGAGAGAAGCTTCTGAAGTGGATGATGAGGGAGGCACCCTATCAAAAGTCATAAAATCAGGGTGATGATATTTTAAAAGCTGTGGGTGCCCTATGTGAGGACAGAGGTTTGTAGTCAAGTGCAACCATACGCTGACATGACGAGGAACACTTGACATCATTTACCCTCTTTGGGGTAGGCATCTCTGAGTGAAAATGTTGCTTTTCCATTGTTACGGTGGCAGCACAAGGAGAGCCATGCTAGTCTGTCCTAATGATGGAGTTGGTGGGTGCTGAATGGGCCCTGACTCACCTCAAGGAAAGTTTCCCATCTGGTTGGACTGGGAGGAAAAATAAGCTTTGAACTATGGTCACTGAAGCATCAGTTGCCTGAGCTTCCCAGGAGAGACCCACCTCCAATGTCATTCCTTGCTAGCAAACAAATCCCAATGGGCTTCTGCTGCAAAAGGCAGCACCTTTGTTTTGAAAAGGAGACATCTGATGGCTTGACATGCTGGGACATGGGAGTTGGTCCTTCTTCTCTCTGAAATGATGTGCAGTGATGAAGCTCACTCATGAAGTCTCCATCTACATCCTTGTGCTTGGTGCTGTGATGGTCTCTGTTCCTCTTCCCTGTTCCCTCTTCCTTTCCCACCACCATCCACAGAAGTCCTTGGAGTGCTTTCCAGAGCCCTCTATGCTAAAAGAATTTGAAATAGGAAGTTCAAAGGTAACACAATCTTAGTGGACAGGATGTTTACTTGCTATGTAAAAAGTTATATCTATACATGCAGTGCTCAGCAATGTTTTAAACAGGAAATTTTCGTATGGTTGCTTATGGTTCATCTGATTTCTTCAAGAATGACTTCATATGATGAGTTGACTAAATACTTATATTAAACTACTTACTACCTAATAATGCTTGAAATGTATCTCCAATAGATGCATACGTCATAATATATATGTTCTTACGTGTTTGAGTCGTCACCTGCTGCAGTAGTTTTTAATTCCTCCTTATGGCTATGAGTGAGGTGCTTTTTCACCTAGATCCTATTCTTAATTTCATGAGTTTCTGTTTGAGAAAAAAACCCACCTGAGTACTTTTTATTTCTCTTTCACTCAGAGCCAAACTAACACACCGTGATGGTTTAGCTAAGGAGACTGCTGCACTGCGTTGGGAGAGGGATTCAGTGTATGTAGATGTGCAGAGGTTAGTGATTAACATGCACACGTCTCTTCAGAGGGTTTTTGACTAGCTATGGTGTGCATAGTAGATTAATTCATGTTCAGGGGATATGTGAGCTTGAGCATACCTGCACATTTGCTCAATAACCTTCCCTCCTACAAGTCATAATTACTAATAAGTCCCTCATTGCAGAGCTTTGTTTTATCTTTGCTTTAATTGCATGTTACAGGCATCCATCAGTGTTTTGCGGCAGAATAATTTTTACGAGGAGCGGGAAAAAAGGTATCTTGGGCTACATTTTCCAAACTGTAATTGTATGGCATTGATATAATTGAAAAGACGTTCCTAGTGAGAGAGCATTGGCTTTTTAGATTGGGAAGAGGTACTGATGGATGTGATTTTCAGTTTGAACAGCTGAGGTTTTAAGCTGCTTGCAGATAATGCTCCGTAAGTTGTGGATACAATACAAATAATGGCTCACGCGTCTTCATGTGGTGTAGAGGCCCACATGAGTTTTGTGCGTGGCCAGATTTTCCCCTTACCATGTGTATATAGGCCTGGTGAGCAATACAGCCACAGTTATGTGGTTATGTTGAAAAAATGGAGAAAAAGCAGGAGTTAAGATGTAGAAGGGCTCTGTCCACTCTACATGGCAATAGTCTTTTTGGTGGCTGGCTGGATTCGTTTCTCATTTCATCAGGATCTATTTGCCATAGACTTTCCTGCGTCTGGCTGGTCCTTTATTCCTGTGCAAAGACAACTGGTGTTGTCCTTCCTCTGCGTTTTGTTATTCTGGAGAATAATTTCTGGGTCTTGCTCACACTTGTTGGTGGGAGATATGGGATATTCAGTTGCTGATACTCAGCCCTAGGAAGAGCTGCTGAGCTGCTGCTGTAGGGCTTTGGGGAACAGCAGAGGGTGGAGGCCATCTCCCCAGTGTAAAATAGCTACTGTGTGCAAATTCGTTTATTCTTATGTTGCACAATAGAGCTCTATTTTTAGCTTTCTTTTAATGCCTTGTAGTGTAGGGAATGGTATATCTATATGTAAATGCTGAAAACAGCCCTATGCTTTGTTTCTTATTTATTGCCTATACTGCAATAACTGTTCCAAATACCACATTTTACCCTTGCAATTAATATCACTAGGTAGCATTGTCCTCCAGTGCACACTGCTGTACATATCTTTGAATTTAATAACGTCCATCTTCCTATACCTAACTCATAGAATCATAGAATGGTCTGGGTTGGAAGAGACCTTAAAGATCATCTAGTTCCAACCCCTGCAAGTATCCCAGAAGAAATAAGAAGCAGCAATCGTGGAAATAATGAAGACCTGACAACACCAATCATAAGAGAGATTTCTTTGCAAATAAATATTAATTTATATTCTTATCATGTCTAAGTTATTGCCTAGATTTTGGAATAACTTCTTATTTGATGGCATGATGGGATCAGCCTCCTTAGGGGTTTAACATCTACCATATTCTGCAGACAATTGCTTGTTAAGAACTAGTATGGGACTGTGGAGAAAAGGCTCTTTCTAAGCTCACTCTGCTTTCAGCACAATTGGTACATAGCCCTGAAAGCAAATGAGTATGTGTGTGTATGAGAAATTAATCCTGGATTAACTGGTGCAGAAGACCCAGGGCAAGGTGCCAAAGCAGAGTTGGCATTTGCTAAAAGTGGGGCTCCCAGAGATTATTTCGATTCATGCCTCTGACCTGTGGGTCATCTGCCAGTGTCTCAAGGTGGCTGATAGAAAAGCGTATTGACTGCTGGCAACACTTCTGAAAATGAAGTGTGTATTACCTCTGTATGTAGAGATTTTATGGGTAACCATCTTGATGCTTGAAAACTGTTCTATTTATTGTGAAAGGCAAATGAGTTTTTCATTAGTTGTGGCAGTATTTGACTGTAGGGGTCTTGCTACATGTGGTGAGAGCAAAGAGCTCTCATTTTGTCCTTTGCTTTCATGACATTTTCCTGCTAGCTTTTCTGTGTCAAGTTGATGCTCTGTTCTGGTGGGACTTAGGGACTGAATGTTGTTTGTCAGATTTTTGTTGTTTTACTTTGTCTTCTTTTTGACTGATCCTCTCCCTTCTTGACGTGAAAGCGTCCTTACCTCTGATCCTTCTTCACCTCTTCCTTACTGAACTCCTGTTTTCTTAAGAATTATGGGTGACATCTTTAACTATCATTCAGCTAATTTAGAGGTAGTAGGTGTCTGTTCAGGAAGGTTTGCAGGATCCCTTGACGTAACCTAGGGAGTCATTTGCATGCTTAATCAGAACAAGTACTCTTGCAGCCAGAAGATTAATGTTGTTAATAGTATAAAACAGATTTGAGAAACAAATATAATTACCATTGCTGACATCTAACAGGCATTAAGAAGAGGCGGCTCTAGACACATAATCTCAAAATTGATAGGGCTGCTTTCTTTTTATTAAGGAATTTTACATTAATGATATCCATACATGCGGAGAGTGTTGCATTATCAATCTAAAAAAACATTAATCCTGAAGGAAAGGGAGTTTCCTGGAAAGTGAAAGCAAAGCAAAAATTGATCCTGATAGATTGCCCTCGGGAATTGGCAGGGATTACTGATGGCACAGCAGGCTACTGAGCTGGAGGTCAGGAGAGATCTTGCCTTCCAGAGGCTAAATAAGAGCGTGGCTGCCAGCCACAAGCCTTGTGGTGTGAGTGCCCACAGTCAGAGCATATGCTGCAGCCCTGCGTGTTGCTGTGCTTTGCTCTAGGGTTCATCCCTATTAGCGTTGTTGTCTGTTCATTATTCTCCCTGTCTATCTCCCTCTAGATCAGTGTTTTGCTTTGAAAAATGTATTTATCTGAGTGAAGCTGGTCTAAAATGGATGAGAGCCACTTTCTCTGTAGCTCTTGTGGAGTTGGTGTCACCTAGTCTCACTGGTATTTCTGTTCCTTGACTCTGTCCTTGACTGTCTCTTAAAGGGACACTCTAATTTGCTGGCATTAAAACTTACATTCAAGATGACTGCAGTTGATGGGGCTGGGAAGAGGTGTCCTTTGGTTTATCTGAGATTTATTGTGGGTACAACAGCACAGCAAATGGGGTGGGCTCAGAGAGAGCATTGGCAATTGATCAGATGCATGAACATATTTTTCCTGTTAGAAATGTTGAATTTTATGTAAAAAAAAAAAAAAAGGGGGAAATAGTAAAAAGGAGCTATAATAAAAACCATATATATTCATGAGCATGATAAAGAATGTAAACAGTGTGCTTCTGCTTGCCTCCCTCCCAATAGCCAGTGTCAGCAGAAATCCGGAATTCTCAATCTCTCCATTGAGTTAAAATCACTTTTTTGTGAGAAGCCTTTGTGATAAACCAAGGCCCCTTGCTATGAAAATCAGCTGCTTTTTGTGGTTCAGTTTATATCTTTTTCTGCCTATACTGGTAAATGCATCCAAATGCAGAGTGGAAGCATCAAGTGATGCTGAGTACCCATAGTCTGAATTCGCCCAGTCATGTTGTACCTAATGTGGCAGTTCTGCATAGGGGCAGAGTGAGGCTGGTCCACATGAGGTGACCTACCCAGGTTTAGCCCCGAGGGCTCAAGAAGCTGCTCACAGCAGGCTTTGTTGATGAAGCCTGGAGAATAGAAAAGAGCCCAACACTTGTCCCAGGCAGGATGGATGTGCAGTGACCTCTGTAAAATTTGCCTGGATAGAAGAGGCTCTTCTTGTTTCTGACTACCATTGGAGATACATACTCATGGATCGAAGCACACAAAGCCCTAACATGACAGTGCCTACAACTGACTTACAGATGGATCAGTGGGACTCTGAAAATGCTGGTTTAGTGTGGCTAAACAGGTAAAGACTTTGGGTTGCTTGCTGTGGTTTCATGAAGCTTTCCCTGGCTGACACTGTCATATTTTCTCTGTGATAGACCTTGCTGTGCAGCCGTTTGGCATTGCATGGATGCAGCATTGGAAGATCTTAGCCAATAGACTGGTCAGTGAAACCAGGACCTGCTGTGAGATACCAGGGCAGGGCTGAAAATATGTTTGTCAAGGAGCTGTGAGGCTTGTGGCCTGGCTTAAGCAGAGCTCAGGCATTGAGGATGGAACCTCAAAAAGTGTTGGTTGAGCTGGGAGGTGGTTTGAAGGAAACATGTGCCTTTGTTTGAGTTGCCCCTTGTCAGGTCTGGAGGTTGGTTTTGTTTGTTCTTTTTTGACTCGGACTCCTGCAAGAGCCTTTTCTTCTTCTGTTTCTTGCAGTGCTTCCTAGCAACTGAGCCTTTTGTGTGCTTTTCAAAGTTCAAGTGGTCCTCAGGCTGCTGCAAGTCCCAGGCCTGTTATCAGGCAGAGGGAAGCTGTGTAGCCTGGAGGAGGGTAGATGGGTTTGAGCCTGGGAGAGCTCTTCCACCTGTAGAGAGGAGGCTTCCACCTGTAAAGCAAGGATGGGGAATGTGCTGTGCAGAGTTCTTGTGCGATGCTACCCCCTGCTCACAAGCATAGAGGGGGAATTGAGCCATAAACCACACTGTGGCACACAAAGAAGCCATTTTAATTTCAGTCTCTGCTGGAAGCACCACATGGAAAAGAAAATGTGATCAGTATAAAAAGAAATGTTTATGTTCCTAGGAGCAGAGGCCTCCCAAACAACTAACATCTCTTGACAAACTGCTGTTTAAAATGCAAGTGGTTTAAGTGCTGCAGCTCAACAGGCATTCGTCACAGCTCTGGCGTAAATGCGATATGCGCTATTGGTTGGTTGCTGCTTTAAAGCAAAGATTTCCGGTAAACATCTTTTGCTTGAGGAAAATGTCATTTTTTTGCTTTTTCTTGGTAAATCTAAATGATAGAAAGCTGGGCAAATGGCAACTTGGTAGCAAGGGCGCTGGGGGTATGGTTTTGGAATGAAATAAAGATCGGATTTTAGTTTATTGCACAGATCAGGCTTTTGGTCCGCAGACAGACAGAAATGTTTGGTTGGCTTTAGCTTTTGGGAGGTGAAGAAAGAAAGGAAAGGGCTTTTGAGGGGAGAGTTTTGGAAGCTACAACTTCAGCTCTGATCTGTCTATCTTTAATGTTCACTGACTCAAAGTACTTTAAATAAAACCTTAATTTTCTGTAGAGCTGCTGGAAGAGTGACTGGAGACATAAGGATTGTTAAGAACTGGCATTTTTCAAAGGTTGAAAAATAGCATTTTACAAAGAGACTGAGGTTAACAAAGTGACTGAGATTAAAAAAGAAGTTCAAAGAAAAAAGTCACTCTGGAAGATAGAAATATGTGGGTGCCTATAATGTTCTGCAGCATCCCAGATCAAAATGACTTTTGTCTTTGCACACCAAATTGAATCAGATTATCAAATATAAAATAGTCTTAAGAATCTAATTCCTGTTACAAAGACATTATTGATGCTGTGAATTCCGTGCAATTTGGAAGACTAAAATTGCTTAATTTATTTTCTGGTTATCCTAAGCTAGTTCTGATTTTTTTAATCTCCAAAGGGAAAGAGACCATCCCTCATGCTGCTTTCTTGTTTTCGGATTCTGAGTGAAGCTATGTGTTTAGAAATCATGCAAGTGTGGGAGTCCTGATGGGTGCAGGTCCGTCTTGCATGGAGCTGGGGTTGCAGCATGGAAGGAGTTGCTGTCCTTCTGCTCTTAATCCCTCTTTCTATCACTGGCTTTGCAAAATTGGCTGAAGATATCTTGATCAAGCAGCATTGCTATGACAAGGTTCTTGGACAACCTGACTCCTTTCTGTCCAGCCCAAGGTTCTATTGCTTGAGCAAAAGTGAGTGATTCCAGATACTGTCTCTCTATCTCATTGCCTGGATTTCAGATGATTATTTGCTGTAAAATTATCTTCCCGTCCGTGGCCTGTGCTACTCTGTGGATGGCTTCTAGCAATCAGGCTTAGGTGGGAAAATAAGCAAGGCTGTCTTTGGGATGCAGTAGAAAATCTTGCATCATGTTAGAAATTAATTTCTGAAATGGAGATGCAGTGATTACAGCTCCCTGTATCTTTCCTAGGCAGATGTGCAATAGTGTTTATCATACAAAGGATGAAATATTCTATCTGTTCCCATGGTAGGAAGGAGAAAATGTAGAGAAATATCCTTTGAATGTTCTGTAAGTAAATTTGAAAGAGTGTTAAAGTCATTCATCCAAGAGATGACTGCAGTTCTTGCAATGCTCTTCACCAGAGATGTGATAACCTCAGCCATTTTGCTGGAAGATATTTCTATCCCATTATCTGTAAAGTGGCTACCACTTGTGAGTTATCCCACAGAGATCTTTCTGCTCTGAATCCCCATACAGCAAAGCTGCTCATGGGGACTCCATGTAGCTCCTCATCTCAAACTGATTGCTGCTTCAGACTGACCAGTTTACAGGCAATTGCTTGAAGTAGATGAAGAAATTCTTTAGCATGTAGCAACTGGAATGTTTTCAGATTCATTGGTTATATATACATGACAATACACACTTTCCATCTTCTTGTAATCTTCTGCTTTGGGAAATCTGTGCTTGAACCCTCAGGGACAGAATTTATCCATTTTTTTCTTTAGCACGTGGCAGAAGCTGTAGTCTTATGACACATACGTGGCTGGTACTGCTGGCTCAGTTGAGGCAGGAGGAGGTATCTAGTATTGTGTGGGCAGCTGTAATAAAGCGTAAGTATGGGCAAATTACCTTAAATAACCCCAGTACTCCAGAGAAGTGATTTTGCAGTGCATCCTCTAGGAAAAAAATATTGCTTGATAGCAGTTTTGAATTTGTGCAACTTCAGTTTGACATATATTTTCTCCTTTATGTACTGTGTTCACAGCAATAAGTTCAGATCGTGTGTTGACATCTGCTTTTGGGTGCAGAAAACTAATCAGGGAAATGTTTCATAGCCCAGAGGTCTGGATTTGCAGACTCCAGTTCAACAGCTGCACCTCTCTGTGCTGGCAGGAAGGAGCATCTGTCAGGGATGCAGTGTGGTCCTTATTAAATTATAATTTAGAGCTATGGCTTAGAGAATCAGGTTCAGTTATACACTTAAAAATAATAATAATACTAATCCAGTGGTTAGTGCTATCAGAAGAAATGCCTCTTAGCTGGACAAAGAGCAAATTTTTCAAGCTACAAAGAGCAAGTAAAATGGATGAATTGGCATCTGCACTTAATTGCTCCTTGCTCCTATGAAACAGTGTAGGTGTCTTTCCACCAAGAGAATAAAGCCCCTGAGCCTTTAGGCTTGTTTCCTATTTGTGACAGAGGAGTCACGCCATGAATTTGGCTACATCAGGAACAGTGCTCTGAATTGCGTGACATTGAATTTCCTCCTCTTTCCACTCTGATCAATGCCCCAATATACAAAAATGCCCTTCTGCATGCATTTTCAAGCAGTGTGTTGTTTCTATTCCAAGCTGGCTTGCTTTTCTAGCATGTCTCTTCCTTCAGCTATTTAGAAATGCAGTCATCTTTTTATTTTTGTGATGTTCCTCCTCAGTCACATTACCCAACTTCAGTAAATGGTAAGTGGTCATCTGAGTCAGGAAGGATCAGGGTAGTATAAAGCTGCTGAAGACTGAATCATTGGGAAATTTTCTTCTGCATAGCTTGCACACGCTGATGTTAACACAATTTCCGAGCAAGGGGTGGCAAAGCTTCCTGGGCATCCTTTCATAGGAAACATTGGGATAGCCTCTACAAAGTGACTTGAGGAGTTGACTCTGTTACCCAAGTTGTAAGAAAATAATAATGAAAGTTTGTGAGGTACTATGAGGGTTTGTAATTAAAAAGCTTTGAGCTTCGGTCTGAAGTGTATTTTTTGCCTGTGCAGATCAGAGGACTGGAGTTACTGTGTTCTGTTACAGTAGCAGAAGAGGTGAGGAGACACCTCCTGCTGTCCGCTGGTGCAAGCATTGGCTGTGGGTATTGAGCAGCATATGTTCTGACAGATTCGTTAAAATCAACTGAAATTCAGAGGAAGCATGCTATTGCTTACAAAGTTATCTTTCTCTTACTCCCATTTATTTGCTGTTTCTTATGTAAGCAGTTCAGGTTAAGACATATCTTCTGTCTGTGAGATTTGACCTGAAGGGATAGCTACCAGGTAGAATGACATTTAGAGAAATAAAACATTCCTGTGTGCTCTTGTTCTCAGGAAATAAGGGTTCAACAGCTTCAGTCTTTTACTGGCTGACCTGTTGAAGCAGCTGCTAAGGAAAACAAGTTCCTGTAAGGACTACTCCAGCAGCTATTTATAGCAAAACATTAATTAATAACTTCATGGGTCTGGCATGGGAATTGCTAGGAAGGATGATGGAATAGTATTCATGCTGCTTCTTTGGAATAAGTGCCAGGGATGCTGTTTATCTTTGTTAAAATAAACTGTAACTTTATGCCCTGACTGGCTGTTGAAGTTTGATGTTTTAATTCAATGGCCCAGGTTTAGATGCTGGTCTGCTAAAGAAACAGGGTTAACTACTGGTAGAGGGTGTTTAAACTGGTGCAAGCAATGTGCTTCAGAGCCAGATAAGAGTAGGAAAGTCAGTAATTTAGATTTCACTTGACTGTGGGACAGAAAGTGCAGATTAATGAAGGAATGTGTGTGTGGATGGCCAAATTCTTGCGTAAAAGGAGATGTCTTTCTTCTGCTTTTGCCTCAGCAGTACTCAAACTATTTGCCTGGAAAAGAAATAGTATTTTAATTATGTAGTAGTTAACACTTCTAGTGCTACTGGAGACCAATCTGGTTTGAGCAAAAGTTCTTGGTTAGAATTTGTATTTGTGTAGTGAGAAGTTGCTGGAGAGCGGGGCTGGTGTCCTGCGCTGGGTTGGCAGCTTTACTTCAGTGCTGCATGCTAGAGTCAAGCGTAGAGCTCCTGTGCTTTAATCCCAGCAGTGCCCCTGCAAAAATGCCATTTTGATGTCAAACTCTGTAACCTTGCTTAGTGCCGGTGCAAATTACTTTGCAGGAATACATTACAGATTAACTAGTGGGTACTACCAAAATAAATCCATCTGATTATTAATTTTTACGCTTGGAGGGCCTGTATAATCAGTAGGACCGGTTTTGTTTCAGGGGAGTGGTGGTGGGATTTTTAGTTTGTTTTTTATTTTTTCAAAATAAGAAGATATGAAGAGTGTCTGTGTTGAGGAGATGAAATCAGCAGAGTGCAAGAGATCCTAAATGAGGGAGAATTTGCTGTTTAAGATGAGGTCAGTGAAGGAAGTGAAACACTTGAAATAGGGAAGTGGTTGACAAACTTTAACACTGGTGAAAAGAGAGGAGGAAGATGAAGATGTTTTGGAGAGGAAGGGATAGCAAAGCAAGCAGAGCGGAAGGTCGTGTGTTCGGGTGAGTTTTCCTCAAAGAGAAATGGGCAGAGGGAGAGATGAGAGAACAGAAAGGAGGAATTCAGGCAAGTACATGGCTCCTATAATTCTGAAACATTAAAAAGGATGTTAAACATGGCCAAATAGTAAAGGCAGTAGTAGTTTCATTGCTCTCATAACCCCACACTGTAAGGATTTATTTGCTGCCAAATATAATCAGGAAAAAAGCCACTGGAATCAGTATCTTTTGGGTGTAGTCACTGTGTAGCAAAACTAGAATTCCAGGTGCAGTTTTCATTGTCCATAAAGAAATTTCATATTCCATTTCACAATGGCATAAGCCTTGCAGCCAGGAGACCCTCAGCAGGTGTATGTTTAAAGGGCTTTAAGATTGCTTTTGGACTTCATATTGAATGAAAATCTTTGATATTTGGGTAACTGGTGTGGTTGGAAATAGTTTGGACTGTACTGACTAACAGCTAACACTGAAAGGAGGGAGTGTAAGTCTTTGGGCAGAGTACCGCTTGGGCCCTAGAAAAATAACCACTACATCTCAGAAGTGTTTGTTAAGTTTTAAATACGGATGGGAGTAAGGAAGTGCTTGTGGTAGGCATGCTCTTAAGAGACCCTGCAAGGAGAGACTTCAGAAGGAAGCGTGTGAAACAAGTATGACTTGAGCACTGCGTTTTCAAATAAGACTACACACAAAATGACTCAGCTTTACAGGACCTCAAAGTGACTCTACTGGATGGTTTGTATTAGGAAAAAAACCACACTACGAGTTTAAATGTCATGCATGGTAAAAGAAAACCTGCTTCCTGAGATTCTTTAGAAATAGCATTACAGCATCAGACTTCATGGTATGTTGTACTGAATGATAAACATAATCTACACTGTCCAGTCAGGTAAGAGAAGTAGAAGAACAGGCTCTGGTTCTGTACATCCTAACGCATCCACATGCTGAATTAAAGTGAGAGCATACACATGTGACATTCACAATAAATTCAAGCAGCAAAAGGCAGAAGAGGTAATAAAGCCACTGGAGATATCACAACTGCAGTCCAAAGTTGTCAACAACGTTTCTGAACTGAAATGTTATGCCATACTAACATGCTCTGCTGTAAAGCAAGAGCACATCAGGGCTGTGTTGGCCATAGCTGTGCTGTGCACAAGGACACATACTTGGGAAGGCACAAAGCATGTGTGGTGCTGAATCCTCAGTGTGGCTGAGCCCTGAGCAACGAGCTCTCTGAACTCTTGAGGAAGGAGCTCTTTGCTGTTTGCTGTGATCTAAGCTCACCTAGTATGCTGGTCTCTAAACCTTCCGTGGCTTTGAGGAACCGATGGTATTTGGGCGTTAAATCACTATAATTTCAGGGATATCTCAGTTAGTACAACTCTAGAGTTTGCTGTGAGATGAATGGTGCTGTCCTGTCTTGGAGTGTTTTCCAGGCTTTCTAGAGGTATCCCTCCAGCAGTCTTTGTTCTCTGCTCGGGAGCTATGAACAGAGCCTGTTCATAATACTTGCAAATACTGTCTCTGTAAGATGTTCCTGCTTTCTGTTCTATGTTGGAGAGTCTGCACTATTCCGGGGTCTTACCGTTCGCTTACGTTACTCTGAGGACACATGGCAGAGCCAAAATTTTTGGAGAGAGCAAGGCAGGATGGTATCTCCAGCCTGGGACTTTACTCTTTCTTGGTGAGAGGTGGTCTTTGATTAGGGAGCTGGGCTAAACAATACACTTAGGATATGGGAGGTCAGAAACAGAAGATTTTGGGCCACTGTGTTCTGCATCTCATGCACTGGGATGAATGGTAGAGCAGTGGGAGAGTGTGCTTCAGCTGATGATCTAGATGAGAAGCATAATTCAGAGATGCTCTTCATTACCCTCTTATGACCCTATCTTTTCCCACTGGTGATAGAGGGAGTATAAAGAATGGCATCCTAATTTAGCTCATGGTATTGTAAATATGCAGTGTGAGTAGGCTGCTGTGGGCTCAACTGAGAGTCTTGAGTGTAGAGGCACATCTTTGATTTTACACAGGTATAACTCGAAGCTGATTCAAGAGCTTGAGTTGAGAACCACAGCTTCTCTAGCTCACATTTTCTTTGCATGGCTTTGTCAATAGGCTCCTCCATTTTCTACTGTCTTTTGGATTTTGGTTCTACAAGTCCATTTGCTTGTGTCTACCACTCTTACGTTTGCCTTTATCCTGCTCTCCATTGCTCCCACCTTCCTTCTTGTCCTGATAAACATCCAAAGTTTAACCCTGACAGGTTACTTCAGTTTCTGGTGAGATCTCAATATTCAGACTTCCAAGCTGTTACACTGTACATGGAAAATGTGCCCAGGATAGACTTTCCATTAAACTGTATTTAAATTGGAAGAGAATGCTGGCACCTCTGCAAGTATTCCAGAATTAGATCCCAAAATACTGAGGCTAGTTAATCTTTTGGAAGAACAAAAACTCTTACTGATTTATATTTAGCAGAGGGAATGCATTTTAAAAACAGTGTCTATATGAGGCCCCAGAAGAAAACATCTTTTACATTGATTTGTAGAGCATGGAAATACTATGTGGCCATAAAATATTTGCAGTAGGGCTCTATGGAGCTACGTTTTTGCAGTGTGAACTGTCATGAACTTTCTGAGAGTGGCTGCTCTGCTGGCTGCGGGCTGTGCAGGGAACCATGGCTACCTCTGGGGCAGCAGTTTAGCTGTTCATCACAGCTGTGCCTGGCATGGCAGGAGGGGAAGGGAAAAAGCAGTGTAGAGTGGAAACTTGACTGGTAAAGATAAAGCTTTGGTTCAAAACTGATGCAAGGTTTGTGCTTGTACTGTACCCTGGGACCTCTCTAGCTCAGGTGCCTGCCTCTGTCAGGGGCTGAGGGGATGTGGTATCTGGGGAGAGCACACGTGGAGCCACCGTTTTGCTTCCTGGCAGACCCTCAGGAGGATGTGGGCGAGGGCAGAAGCTGAACTTGACCTCTGTGTGTGCTCATACAAGGTCAGAGAGAGGAGCAGAGGTGCTGTTGGCCCTAATCTCAGCAGCACTGGTCGTAGTTACATGTCTACAATAACTAGTTAGGGTTAGTTTACATTACATTATATTAACTCTGTGATGTTAATACAGGTGTAAAATGCTCTGTGCGTAGTTCTGATCTACACCAAGAATAGTAACTAACTGGAATTCAGTAGATGGGAGAGTTCACTGGCTTGTCCGAAGTGGACAATGGAAAAGGAGCTATGGCAGGGAACTGATTCATTAATACAGAGAAGCAAATTAGCTTATAAAGTATACAAAATCTTATGGCCAACAGTGTACCAGTTTACCTTGGAGAAGATAAGGATTATCAACAGGAGGTAGCATGGAAAGTTTGGGGTTTTTTTAATTAATTCTGTGCCACCATCTGCAGCATGGACAGATCAGCCGCCACCTTGGGCAAGCTGTTCCTCCTCCTCTTGAATCATCAGATATTAGCAAAGGAGAAGATTCCCAAATGGTACATTTGGAAGAGAAAGATAAACAGAATTTTTAACACATCCCTAAATCTTAAACAGAACTGGACTCAATTCTTGCTTTCTTTTGTTAGAATACATAAATATGTTTTTACATTTCTCGTTAGTCTGCTGACAGAGCTGACCTGATCACCACAGCAAAAACACTCTAAATCAAGAAAGGGATCTTGGATGCTTCCAGAGCACCATTTCTTACTTTGATCTTCTCATTTTCTACTTACGACTTCTAACCTACAATGCCTTAATAATAATAATAATAAAGATGCACCAAGATGAAAAGAGAATAAGGTCAGAAGTGTATTACTGCTCTCAAAAATAACTAATTATATGGCATAGTCAAGTCGCTCTGCCTGTGGGTCAGAGCTGCTAGAAGATGGTATGGGGAGAAGCAGCTGCTGCTGGTGAAGGGATCTCAGTCTCCTTTATATGGACTTGGCTGGACCCTGGGGGAAATGGCTCCTGGGGAATTCATCCTGCTGCTACCCAGCATCTTTCTGGTGGCCTGCTCACCCCCTCTTTCCTTACCCAGCAGACAGGAGCATATGGCTGCTTACTTACGCACAACTTACTGTTCTTATGAGCTTAGTGGACTTGTGAGCCACAGGGGCTCAGGGGGGATTGGCACGGGGACAGGTGAGGAAAGGAGCCTGCAAAGGGTGGGCTGAACCCAGGAGAAGTGGAGCAGTGCCGGAGATCTGGTGGCCGTCCTCTGTGGCATGCTACATCAGTGACTGAATTGCTGTGAATGATTGTGAGAGGTGCTGAGTAAACAGGACCTACTTAGGGACCAGGAGATGGTTAATGATTACACGGCATCATTGCTGAAGATGTGAACTTTAAAAATTTATTTATAAGGGGAAGGGGTTTCTTCTCAGCATCCTTATGCGCACATAGAAATACATGTTCACACACCTCTCTTCTGAGGTCATCTTTTCTTCACAGACAAAAAGGGCATCACCAGCCACCTTCGTGGTGCTTGGTATTTTCAACTGCTTGCACTGCCGTCAGCTGGATTGCTTCTCCTGGAGTTGGTGTGTGTGAGGGTTTGCATCCTCCTCGGTCCTGCCCGGCTGTTCTCTCCTCATGCCTCTCCTGCATTTCAGGAGTCTTCCTCACCTTCCTTCCCACATCTGGCAAAGTCTCCTCTAGGTTCTGCCCAGGAGCAATTTCTCACCTCTTTCTGTGTAATTTCAGCCATATCCTTCCTACAGTCAATGAACAGATTCACCTCTCCTCTGTAGTGCTTAAATCTCCTTTGGCCAACCTAAAGTTTTGCTTTTGGTTGTTTGTTTCTTTTTTCTTTGTAATAAAATATTACAGGCAACTCTGGCTTAATAAAACTGGAGCCGAGTTCTGATTCTCCTGTCACTCCTCAGCTCTTTCACCGCCTTTTTTCAAGCTTTATAGGAATTGCCACCATCCTGATTATTACTAATGCCCGCAGCCTCAGCATTCTCTTCAAGCCTTCATAAGGCCTCACATCTGAGTTGGAAGTCCATGGGTTCAGCTGATGTTGCTAAAAAAGCCCCACGGCCAGGTAACTCCCTGGCACTCCTGCAGAGGTTATTGGCTTTGCATGAGGAGCAGCTGTTGAACAGGACACATCTCTGCTCCACAGCTACTGCACTGCACATGATGGAGGGCAAATGCTGCTGAGCAGAAGCAGAGGAAATGGCAGTCTCTGTTTCAGCCCTTCCACCTAAACCCACTCAAATACATCACTGTCCTGAGTCTTGCAGATGCTGCCTGCATCTGTCCCACCTTCAGGACACAGCTTTTCCCCTTTTCTTTCTAAAAGCCTCTGTCTTTTCTCTTCCACTGTTGACTGAGTCTTGCCACACTTGTACTTATTCCAAATTTCTGCTGGAATTATAAATCAATATTAACACCCTCTGCCCTTGCTGTCACTTTTTGCATCTCTTTCACCAATTTTATTTTTCTCTATGAAACTGAAAATCAGCTTTTTCACTTTGAAGGCTCCTCACAAACTGAAAACTCCTTACCACCCACCAGTCAGGTTTGACAGATGAGTCCATTGTGGATCAAATCATTGCCGTTGCCCGGTTTTTGTACTGAGGGGGTTTCTCATAGGTGTCTATAAAGCCACCCCTGTTGTCTTTCAGATCCGCTACTCTAAACACAGCTTTTCTTTTTGGACTAATAAAAGCACAACTTCAAGCCCCACCCTGGCTGGTATTATCTCCTTTCATGTGCATGTGGTCTGTCTGCACCTGCCTCTTGTCTTGCAGTTTGCGATTTAAATGGAAAATCTTACACTATGTGCGAACCTACCCCCTTGATGCATCTTGTCACTGCTAAAATAGCACAGATGAAAATAAGTTATGTTTTGGCTTTGACTTGGAGTGTTGGATGGGAGTGCTAGATCTGACCTGCTGGCTGAGATCCACCTTGTAGGTATGTCCTTAATTCACTAAAGTTTAACCCAAGATGTTCCATAATTTCATTTCTGGATTTAGTGCTCCAGAATTAACACCTTGTATTTCTGTCATTGAGTGCTCCAACACCTGCAAAGCGGTAGTCGGTCTTTGTGGAAGATCAATGCTTTTTTTTTTCGCCTCCTGGTCATCTTTTAATGCCAAGATGAGGAGTTGACTGTGGTGACAGCAATCTGATAAGGTTGTTGCCATCGTAACAGGCGCAGGAAGAGTTGGATATAGACAGGGGATGGATGATTACTTATTCGTTCAAGAATAGCAAGCATTTTTAAAGGCAGTGAAGAAACCCTTGTTTTTAATTTACATTAATTTATGGTTCTCTTTCTTCTGTGCACATGCCCTGGGTCAGGCTGCATGTGAGAAAACAAGGCTAGCAACCCTTTTTCAGTTTCCACTGGTGTTAAGCTAATATTTATTTTTAGTAAACTGTATCTTGTAATGTGCTTTTAAGAACCCATTTGCAAAGCCTAGCACAACAAATTCATCATGGTTTTCTCCTTCTGAACTTTATTAACAAATGTGAAGGATCAGTTTAACAAAATATGCTGTCTTTCACTGATAATTCTTGAAAGTACGGGACCACCTCAGAAAGCAATAAGGCTTATAAGCATTTGTCTCATAGTTGAGGTTTTTTCCTCCCTGTGCTGCTAGTAACCATCCAGCTTTGGAAAGGCTGTGGAGGTACTCTTTCAGGGCTAGAGCTTTTCTGTCCACCGTGTGTGCATCCTTGGGATAAGGTCTCCCTTGTATTCCCTACATCTACACATGGTTTCTTTTTCTTCTTTCTCAGAATCCTTCCTTTTAAATGCTTATACAGTAAGGCCACTTGCCAGGTAAAGCACTGTCTGTCATCTTTTGATAATGTAACGATTTTGAAACCGTTTTCTGCTTTCGTAGTGTGGCGTTCTGCCCTGTCCTCTCTATTCGCTGTCACCAGCCTGCAGGACAGGCACCTTTGTCACCAGCCCCAGACTTCTCCTCTCCTCCCCAGGTGGACAGGAATTTGTCGTTCCCACTTGCAACTGCGTGTTTGTCCCTGGGCTCTGTTTTGAAGTCGTAGAATCATAGAATCATAGAATAGTTAGGGTTGGAAAGGACCTCAAGATCATCTATTTCCAACCCCCCTGCCATGGGCAGGGACACCTCACACTAAACCATCCCACACAAGGCTTCATCCAACCTGGCCTTGAACACCGCCAGGGATGGAGCACTCACAACCTCCCTGGGCAACCCATTCCAGTGCCTCACCACCCTAACAGGAAAGAATTTCCTCCTTATATCCAATCTAAACTTCCCCTGTTTAAGTTTCAACCCGTTACCCCTTGTCCTGTCACTACAGTCCCTGACGAAGAGTCCCTCCCTAGCATCCCTATAGGCCCCCTTCAGGTACTGGAAGGCTGCTATGAGGTCTCCGCACAGCCTTCTCTTCTCCAGGCTGAACAGCCCCAACTTCCTCAGCCTGTCTTCATACGGGAGGTGCTCCAGTCCCCTGATCATCCTCGTGGCCCTCCTCTGGACTTGTTCCAGCAGTTCCATGTCCTTTTTATGTTGAGGACACCAGAACTGCACACAATACTCCAGGTGAGTCTCACAAGAGCAGAGTAGAGGGGCAGGATCACCTCCTTCGACCTGCTGGTCACGCTCCTTTTGATGCAGCCCAGGATACGGTTGGCTTTCTGGGCTGCGAGCGCACACTGAAGCTGGCTCATGTTCATTTTCTCATTGACCAGCACCCCCAAGTCCTTCTCTGCAGGGCCGCTCTGAATCTCTTCTTTGCCCAATCTGTAGCTGTGCCTGGGATTGCTCTGACCCAGGTGTAGGACCTTGCACTTGTCATGATCGAACTTCATAAGGTTGGCATCAGCCCACCTCACAAGCTTTTCTACTTCTTTCAATTCTGAATGCCACTTACTCCAAATGCTCCAAGAAGTTCATGTTAAATACCTCGCAGTTACTTTTCAGCCTGAAATGAGTTTTGACAGTATTCTGATTGTGCTGATTGAGATTTTTTCAACTGGAAAAAGTGCATTTAAAAAGAACTTAAATCCAGTCATTTCTTGCAGCCTTTAAGAAATCCCAAGCCTTTAAGATTATGCCTAATATTTGCAGAGAATGGACACTTCTGGTGAAAACCCCTAACAGGCTTTGGGATGCATTTTGCTACACTGAGAACATCCAGTGCTGCCTTCTATATAATATGTGGATATTGATCAGGCCTTGAGATCCAGAAGACCAGGGACATCTAATGCACATGGAGGGAGAAGTGCAGCACCTTTGGGACAATATTCTGCTTTCTCAAACAGGGCCACAAAAAGGATGTGCTTACGTGTGGGACAATGAAGGCTGAGTGGTTCAGACTGTTTCACGTTGTGGTTCTTGTTAACGTCTCCTTCATCTTGGTTTACTAAAGGTTTCAGAAGATCCAGCCCATGTGTTTGTGGCTCAGGGGAGCAAGGGGTACATTACCACTTTTACCACTCTCTTGGCAGGGCTCATGGCATTAGGGGCAGGTTGTGTTTGGGGTTCAAAGCCAGTACTGACAGAAATGGTTCAAACAGCATCTATTACTGGGCATGAATTGAAAACTGATGTCTCTCCAATCTTCCAAGTGAGCAGATGCTGTTTTATGTGGCCTTCAACATGAAATTTGGAAGGCTATACTGGGTCCATGGTGCATCTCTAGATTTGTAACCTTTTGACACAGAGGCTGTTTGCAAACAGGCATGATTTTCATTTTGTGACTTTTGTCATGAGATACCAGTCTGTGTAATCATGGCATGTTGTTATAACTCCTGCTTGTCGGGGGGAAGTTGTGTTATACTGTGGAATGGGAAACTTTTAGTGTCCTTGAACATGCTGTCATATTTCAGACTTCTTTCAGATACTTAATTGTTTGCAATTTTTATTTCAAGCAATTACTTAATCTTTGCTGGGTGACTGATAAGTCAGGTTGTGGCAGAGAAGGGGTCTTGGGACAGACTCTCAGTTAGTGGAGTCTTGCATGGTTGCTGTGAAATCAGGAGGACTTTTGACTCTTTTTGCCAGCTGAAACTCTGGGTTTGAGAGTTTCACTCAAAAAAAGTAATTGAAACCTACAGCAAGGGCTCCAGCTGTAGTGTACCAGTATTGCTGGTAGCAAAGGCTGAGGATGTCAAAATGCATAGTAGTTTAAACCAGGGATGGGAGAAGGCTGGAGTCCAGGTCCAGCCCAGTGAGAACAAAAACTTTAAGCAGATGATTTATTTTATTTTTAGCCAGCCAAGTAAGGAAAGCAATTTATCTCACCAGCTTGTGTTGCTAAAGTGTCCCTTTCCTTGTCTAAGTAGAGTGTTAGGTGTTGAAGTTGCATGGTGTCTCCTCCTTTTGGAGTGGACATGCTGCCCTGAAGATGTTGAACAAAGGCCTTTGTATTTGACCCATCGCTTTAACATCTCAAAGTACTTGTAAAGTACAAAACCCCATTATTAAATAGTTGTACATTTTTAAAATGAAGACTTTTTCTGGTCCTTTCCTGAGCATGTTCATCATATAAGAGTCATTGCCGTGTAACAGTATTTGGGAGAATGAAGGAGACCTTCTCTCTATTTGCATTATTCATGGATAATGGTGGAATCTGATCCTGGGGTAGTTTCTTCTATTCCCATAGAGCATGATAGTCCTGTTTTTCAGCTGTCTGCATGGAGGGCACTCATCCTGCAGATGCTGGTAGGCATGAGTTTGACCCATTCCCACTTAGCAGTGCTGGACCATCACAGCAAATAAACACTCCTCTGGCATCCTTCCCGTGGGGCCAGGCAGGACCCTATGGCTCCAAAATGCTGCTCCAGCAGATGCTCTGGACATACACTGTTGTTATCAGAGCCTGTTTTGGAAGCTGTGGGAAGCTTTCTTAACTCCATTACTGCATTTTAAAAGGGCACAATGGCCTATGGAGAGGTGCAACAGCTACTATCACAGCCAAGTTATCTGGTAAAATTAGAGCACTGAGATTTGCAATCAGGTTAAAGTGTGTGTGCCTTTGTACTGCACAAGTTTGCTTTGGTGAGTGACTGCCAGCAAAAAGTTTGAGCTATAAAATTCAGGTCTGGATGTAAAGATCTCATGAATTGAATGCATATTCACTGGTAGCTTCTTCTCTTTCACATAATATGCACTCTATCAAAGATATGTTGAATAAAACAAGACTAGAAATTACTAGTAAAAGAGTTTTTCATATTTCTCCATGAAGTGCTTTACTTTAAATTATCTCAGACAGTTGAATATATCTTTCAATATGCAATATGTTTCAGAGATCATTGTGACCTCATATATATCTTAGAGCAGGTGAAAAATTTGGGAATGGAAGTTTCTATGCTTGATGTTTATTTTTAGTTAGTCTACCTATAAAAAGGGGTATAGCAGAAATGGAGAGACAGCTAAGAGATGAGCAATGAGGAGATCCAGTGGCCCAAAAAATTTCTGCTAAAGGAGAGGCTGGGGTGGTTTGCTTTGACCGTCTGTCACCAGTTTTGTCCCTACAGACCAGCTAGACCCACTGGGGAAGGTGGAGTGGAGAAAGATGAAGTCAGCTGCTCTTGCTGGCTTTGACTCATAACTGTTTGTGGTGATGAACAGCATCATGTTTGCAATGATAAAGGAAGTATTTCTTTGCAAAATGCCATTAAGCCTGACGAATTCATTGGCAAGGTGTTGCTAAAGATGAGGGCTTAGCGTGGTGATAGTACAGAACGTATCTGGCTAGGAGAAAAGCTAGTGACACTGGAAGGGATTCAATCTTATATACATAACAGAATCATAGAATTGACTAGGTTGGAAAAGACCTTTATGATCATCAAGTTCAATTTTCTGTTCTTTGGGGCACAAGACAGGCTCCAATTAAACACATCTTAGGAAGTAACCTCAGAAGGTTCTATCTGCAGGGCTGCTGCAGCTTGTGTTGTCTTCTGACCACCTGGTCTGGGCTGTGGGGAGAGCAGGGTGCACTGCCCCATGTCAGTAGCACGAACAAAAGGAAAAGGTCAGATTCACGTAGATCTACTCCATCCTGACCTTCCTTTCCCCATGTTAAGCTCCTTACTTTTTCTCCTGTGTGTGGTGGGAACAGGAGTAGGAAGATGACTTACATTCCACAAGATTTTTAGCATCAAATAGCTCCCAGTGGGTTCATCTCTCCCTTAAAAACATTAATGAAAGCATTTTAAAGTAACAGCCCTGTTTGTCTAGCCTTGCTGCTCTGTTCTGAAGGGATAATGCTGTTGCTGAAAATGGGAGCTAAATCCAGGAAGGAGATGAGAAGGCTGAAGTGACTGATGTTGAAGCTGAATTTAAATGTTCTCTTCAGAAACCAGGATATTCTGTTAGTAGTTATTCAGGCTCACCCTATTGATGTGCCATTACAACTTCATGTAGCTACAAGCTAAAACTACCCCAAAGGCTTGGAGGAATAAGTCCAGGCTTTTTATTACAAGGAGTTATGTTAGTGGTGTCAGCATTATTTTATAGTAGCTATATAAAGACATAACTGTCAGCAAATAATTTGCATGAAGAGTGTACATAATTAGTTTCTATAGTTTGTGTGTTCGAGGAATAGATGTTTTTAACCATACTGTTTAGTCATGCATCTTTACAGCATAAACTGGCACATTGTTAAGGTCATATTTGCTTTTGTTGCATCTCTGAGTCTATCGCTGAATAATCCTTTATTCTGTTGATACTCTGTTTCCAAATCTATGAGTATGTCCTCCCAAACGTATGTGCATTATATAGTGTGTATATGCACGCAAGGAAAAGGAAGCAGACAACTCGCGTTTGGTATAATGATTGTTTTGTGTTTGAACTGCTGCAGGCTCCCTAATGAAAAGAAACTCATGAATCCATTTGTTCATGAACAAAGCTGCTGTCATGACTGTGTGGTTTGTGCATTGACTGTTTGTGTAGGGCCTTGGTTAGAGAAAGATGTAACCTCCTCTCTGCCTCGTAGCCTTCCTCCCACTTCTCTTTCCTCACCATAATTATAGCATGCTGATCAACACCTTCGTGACAAGTGGGAACTCAGCTGAGGTTCCCATCTATGGAGGAGAGAGGAAAATGGATGGTGATTGGTGGAGGAATCCAGGTGGATTATTGTTGAGTGGCGCTTGAGTATAAATAAGCAATGTATGTGCCTGAGCCGGCACTTAGCATGGGTGGATAGGACAGCATCCAAAGACACATGGAGGCAAGGATCAATGGAGCTGCTGTTGCAAAGGAGGAGTGAGATGAAAGGTCAAGTTGTGTGGGATTCCTTAGAAGTGGAAGATTTTTCCCAGAGTGTGACAACTTTGATACAGCAGCTTCACATGTGCTTTGCTCCAGTTTTGGAACCAATTCTTCCTCCTTTTCCGATGTGTGGCCTCATGATGGCCTGTGATTTCAGTCCTGGGCTGTGATCTCCATGTTGTGCTCTATACAGATGGGAGCATCTTACATCCTTGTAGCCTTTTATTATCTCAGACGCTCTAGAAACCCACAGTAACACACAAAGTAGGGATTTGACTGACTTTTATCTTTATCTGTAGCTTCCCTCTGAAGTACTTCTGCTTATTTTTGCACTGCAAATTTTCTCTACTCAAAGCAGATGTGAAACCCTTTTTTCCTTGTTCTCCTTTCAGATTCCATAGGTGGGTCATTTTCAACTTCCTCCCACCGATGCCACCACAAGCAGAAGCACTGTCTCCCCATCCCGCAGTGTGGAGCTCTGTCCATCAGCCCTCTGCTTTTCCATCCTCACACAAAGGGATCCCAGATCATCATGGACACAACACAGAAGGCAGTGAAGCGCCAGGCTAGCTTCTGCAATGCCATTACCTTCAGCAACAGGCCCATTGTTATTTACGAACAAGTCAGGCTTAAGGTGAGTAAATGATACCTCTCCTCATTGCCATGGAAGCTGCTGTGAATAAAAGTTGGGGTGTACCAGGCTTTGGTGTTTGCACCAGATGTTTAGCCCTTCATTGAAAAGCACAATAGGCTGATCTTGGCCTTAAAGATCTGTGGTCTTTGTTGGTACTTCTGCTTTTGTCACCATAGCTTTTTAAGTCGTTGGTACAGACTGCTGTAGAAACTGGGGACTAAAGGGAAATCCATACTCCAAAAGAGTTTATCCTGATGTTTGAAAAGAAACAGCAGATTAAGTTAAGATTCCATGGAAAACAGCAAGAAAAAAGGGTTGTATTAGTCATTTGGAAAGACTGCAGCCTCAGAAACTCTCCAGCCAGTGTGTCCTCTAGGCTTTGCATGAATGGGCTGAGGTGAGGTGAGTAGTTATGCATTCAGTTCCACAACAAGCCCTTTTCTTCCTGTAAACAAGGCAAACAGTGATGGCTGGTCTCATGGATGTGGAAGTCAGCCTCTCCAGAGCCGAAAGATAAGAGGTGAAAGGGACCTGGAAGTGAAGGTGCTTGCTCATAGGCTTAGCAGGGAAGATAAGAGGGTTTGGCTGAAAGGGTGAAAGAGGCAGTCAATTCTGTCACAGTTGTCATCTTAGCTGTAAGAAAAGTATCTTCCTAGCGGTCTGCTGACTGCTTTGTTGGATCAGTCCCCTGATAGCATTAAGGTCAGAAGAGAGAACATTGCAGGCATCACATTTTTCTTGCTGGCAGAGGCGGATTTCACTTCCTTTGTGTCTGTGGTAGCCAGGAGGATGGAGTTAGCACCCCTTGTGCTGCAGTTGGCATTGGAAAGTTCAGCTCCTTTAAGACAGCAGGACAACCGCTTCCCAGCGAAGAAATTCATCAGTCCTCTTAGGAACTGAAACACTTTTTAGGAGCTTGGGGCACTTCAAACTTAATCCGAAGATCCTTTCTGATCTTTATGCCCTCTAGTTTGTGGGACTGCATTTTTCTGTTCATAGCTGATTTCGTGCCTTTAATTGGCACAAAGTAGGTTGTCATCTTTGGCAACTTTAGTTGATGGCACACATGAAAGATCTACTTGCAAATCCTTCATTTATGCACAAGGAGTTTTCCAGGAGGTTTAGCTGCATATATCTATTGAGTCTGGGACATACAGCAGTGTATCAGCCTTCCCTGCCTCTTCTCTTACAGCCAGCAAAGGAGCAAGAAATGAGGAAGATGCCTCCTTTTGAAAACATACAGAGATTTCAGGCTTGGGCCCATACATAGAAAATACCTCCTACAGGGTTATGTTTCCTGTGGAGCTCTTGCTGCTTCTATTCAGCTTAGAAACCCAGCAGGACTCACTCACATTGCCTAGTGGGATTTTTTTCCATGTTGGCCAGAAGTCTGGACAAACAACCACAAAAAATTATTTGGGTGGAGATGAAAGCAGTGTTTCATTTTTGAAAACACCATAGAAGATTTGAGTGGGTTTAGTGGTTTAAGCAGGGATTTGGGGTTATTTCTTCTTCGTTCTGAAACAAGCTAACTCTGGAAACTTGCACTTGTTTATTACTGTGTATTTTAGGATTTTAGCTTGTATATAAGTCGTCGTGGGGGACTTTAATTACCCCGATATTTGCTGGAAGACTCACACAGCCAGTCATTCACAGTCTAGGAGGTTCCTCGAGTGCATTGATGATAATTTCTTAATGCAAATGGTGGACGTACCAACTAGGGGAGCAGCGCTGCTAGATTTAGTACTCGCCAGCAAGGAGGGTTTGGTCGAAGTGGTGACGGTCAATGGCAGCCTTGGCTGCAGTGACCATGAGATGGTGGAGTTTAGGATCCTGTGTGGGAGGAATAGAATACCTAGCAAAGCCACAGTTCTGGATTTCCGAAGGGCCAACTTTGGCCTCTTCAGTCAACTGCTAAGGGAAGTCTCATGGGAAAGTGTACTAGGCGGTAAAGGGGCTCAAGATAGTTGGTTAGCATTCAAGGACCGCTTCTTCCAAGCTCAGGATCGGAGCGTCCCAATAAGTAGGAAGTCAAGTAAGGGATCTAGGAGACCGGCGTGGTTAAACAAGGAGCTGCTGGGCAAACTCAAGTGGAAAAGGAGAATCTATGGATTATGGAAGGAGGGGCTGGCCGCTTGGGAGGAATATAGGACAGTTGTTAGAGGATGTAGGGAGGCAATTAGGACAGCTAAGGCCTCCTTGGAACTCAATCTTGCTAGTCGGGTTAAAGACAATAGAAAGGGCTTCTTCAAATACATAGCAAATAAAACTAAAACAAGAGGCAATATAGGCCCACTGCTGAACGAAGTGGGTACCCTGGAGACAGAGGATATAAAGAAGGCAGAGGTGCTGAATGCCTTCTTTGCCTCTGTCTTTACTCCTGCAGACTCTCCCCGAGGGCCCCGGATTTCTATAGCCCCAGAAGGAGTCAGGACAAAGGAGGAGTTTGCTTTGGTAGATGAGGATTGGGTTAGGGATCAGCTATGCAATCTGGACATCTGTAAATCGATGGGTCCGGATGGAATGCACCCACGGGTGCTGAGGGAGCTGGCGGAGGTCATTGCTAGGCCACTTTCCATCATCTTTGGTAAGTCGTGGGAAACGGGCGAGGTGCCTGAGGATTGGCGGATGGCAAAGGTCACACCAATCTATAAGAAGGGCAAGAAGGAGGACCCGGGTAATTATAGACCGGTCAGCCTTACCTCCATCCCTGGAAAGGTGATGGAACAACTTATTCTTGACTCCATCACTAGGCATATCAAGGATGAGGGGGTCATTAAGAACAGCCAACATGGTTTTATGAGGGGGAAGTCATGTATGACCAACCTTATAGCCTTCTATGAGGAAGTGACTAGGTGGAGGGATGAGGGTAGAGCGGTAGATGTAGTTTTTCTTGATTTCAGTAAGGCATTTGATACTGTCTCCCACAGCATCCTCATAGATAAGCTAAGGAAGTGTGGGCTTGACGATCAAGTAGTGAGGTGGATCGAGAACTGGTTGAAAGGAAGAAGGCAGAGAGTTGTGGTCAATGGCGCAGAATCTAGCTGGAGGTCTGTGACTAGTGGAGTTCCTCAGGGGTCGGTGCTGGGACCGGTGCTGTTTAATATTTTCATCAATGACCTGGATGAGGGAACTGAGTGCACCCTCAGCAAGTTTGCTGATGACACAAAACTGGGAGGAGTGGCTGACACACCAGAGGACTGTGCTGCCATTCAGCGAGACCTGGACAGGCTGGCGAGTTGGGCGGGGAGAAACTTGATGAAATTTAACAAGGGCAAGTGTAGAGTCTTGCATCTGGGGAAGAACAACCCCATGTACCAGTACAGGTTGGGGGTTGACCTGCTGGAAAGTAGTGAAGGGGAAAGGGACCTGGGGGTCCTGGTGGATAGGAGGATGACCATGAGCCAGCAATGTGCTCTTGTGGCCAAGAAGGCAAATGGCATCTTAGGGTGCATTAGAAAGGGAGTGGTTAGTAGGTCAAGAGAGGTTCTCCTCCCCCTCTACTCAGCCTTGGTGAGGCCGCATCTGGAATATTGCGTCCAGTTCTGGGCCCCTCAATTCAAGAAGGACAGGGAATTGCTTGAAGGAGTCCAGCGCAGAGCCACAAAGATGATTAAGGGAGTGGAACATCTCCCTTATGAGGAGAGGCTGAGGGAGCTGGGTCTCTTTAGCTTGGAGAAGAGGAGACTGAGGGGTGACCTCATCAATGTTTACAAATATGTAAAGGGTAGGTGTCAGGATGATGGAGCTAGGCTTTTTTCAGTGATATCCAGTGATAGGACAAGGGGCAATGGGTGTAAACTGGAGCATAGGAAGTTCCACGTTAACATCAGGAAGAACTTCTTTACTGTAAGAGTGACAGAGCACTGGAACAGGTTGCCCAGGGGGGTTGTGGAGTCTCCTACACTGGAGATATTCAAGGCCCGCCTGGACAAGTTCCTGTGTGATGTACTGTAGGTTACCCTGCTCTTGCAGGGGGGTTGGACTAGATGATCTTTTTAGGTCCCTTCCAACCCTTGGGATTCTGTGATTCTGTGAAGAATATACACGCAAATCTGCACAAGGGATTTATCAGCAGAGCTGTTGAGTCCGATAGGAAGGTCTCACAGGAGGAATCAATGGGCTTCAGCAAAACTTGTACTCTAGGGATGGGTGGAAATGTAAAAACATCGTGACTTTTCTGATAATTCCATCCTGCAATTGCCTTGTTATTGTGTGTGCCTGTGGAAAATGGCATCTGAAACCTTCTTACCAGCAAGACTAACCATGGACCCAGTCATTCAGGTCCTATGAAGTCTAAACTCCCTTTGGAAAACCAGAGGAAAGACGTGAAGAGATTTCATTCTGTTTGGTATTGTAACCCAGGTTTTATTCTGAGATTGCTTTGCAGCTTTGGGAACGCCATTAAGCTGCCAGATTTCCTTTCTTTGCCTCTAAGATATATATCCCAGTATTTTTTTTCCATGTAATTTAGGGAATTGCTAGGGAGTGGAGTTAGGTTGTCAAAAGTGGCACAAGGCAGTAAAGAGCAGAAGCCTGAATCTGTGGAAGCAGCCATAGCTTAGCAGTGTGGATGCAGATTTCCCTCCCCTCCTGGTACCCAGTAGACCTCCCAAGCTTTTCTGCTAGCAGTGGCTGCTGGAGAGAATTTAGTCCATCATTAACCATTGCCTTTTTTAGCAAAACTGTGTACCCTTTGTCCAGTTATGTCTAATTCTTGGCAGGCTTTATACTAGATTTTAATTTGGATATTAGTTTGCCTGTGGTCAGGCTGTATTGAGAACTGTTTATAAGTGCTGATTAATACATGGAACATGTACAGCCTCGATTACCATATGAATATTTACTTCATGTGGCCTGTGATTGCTGTGAAGTATTGGCAAGAGACTGTGAAAGAGTAAATTGTACAAATAACAATGAGGCCATATTTATCTCAGACCCAAAAGCTTTTAGGTCTTTCAGTAAATTTGCTGCAATAAATAAACCAGGCTTTTTCTTGGAGTGTGTGTGTATTCCCCATTTTGTCACATGCATGGCTCATGCCCCTTTCCACTGGGGACATGCATGATCCCACTCCATCCCTGGCTAGACATACAAAAGAGCAAATCTGCTTCAGTCCTTTTTAGTGCCACCCATGGTTGATAACTTTTTACTGAAGCTCTGAGTTTTCTCCAATAGTTTAATTATAAATAGAAATCTCTAGGCTTTGAACAATATCTTTGTTGTGAGATCGTTGTGCCCCCAAGGGCACGCATTCCAGATATACCTTAGAAAGGAAAATGTGAAAGAAAAATGCAATATTTATAAATGTGATTAGAAGAGAATTCAGAAGACCAAAGAAAATGTCTTGGCCAATCCCTTGGTGAAAATCTTGGGTTTCCAAATTAGGATAGAAGGGGCTGCTGCCATGCATCTGAAGATAAAATCCTACAGTCCTGGACAGTTCAGTCTCTGGCAATGCCACTCATCTGAGCCATTGCACATTGGCAGAGCAAGAAATTACAGTATGGTAGTGAGTTTTGTGTGACATCTGATAGGTGGTACCATCCATGTTTCTGGTCTTGTCCTGAGCCAAGAGTGACATTGCTTGAGGCTGCCAATGCTCTGATGGAAGAGGGCTATCTCAAGTGCTCTCATGTTTGCTTCAGGTTCAGTGCACAAACAGAAACACCGATTATGTGCCAACTGTCATGCAAGAACTGTCCTGGCCCCAAATGACTGGGTCCAGCATCCTTGGGTCTTTCAGTTCATAGTCTGGATACTGACAGGCTGAATCCCTTTGAGAGGGACGATTCCCACCAGGTTCATACTCAAACAACAAAATGAGAGAAAAAATTCTTGAAGGGCATCGTCTCCATCTGGGGACCATACTAACCCTGGAAGACTCCCTGCTTCCGTGGCAAGAGAGAGACCTTGTAACTGTTGATGTTTCAAATGTGCTGCATCTGTTTAGGACCCACTGCCTGTTCCCCTCAGATCCAATTCAGTCCAGAGACTGGTTCTTGTGAGAAAGCACCAGTGACTCCGGTGCAATCTGTAATTCCTTGTCCTGCTGTCTCTCAGGTGCTAAGGGGTGCAAATGACACATGCGCCATCCCCAAAACTATAACAGATGGTCCTGACCCCAGACTGGGGGTGCAGGGGTGTGCAACATATCTTGATAAATAGGTTTCCCCCATCATAAGACAACATCTATTGTTGCTTCCTAATTGTGTATTTAACATAGTTAAATACTTTAAATTGTGCTTTCCCGCACACATGTTCTCTGCTGTGAGGCTGTGATTTCATCCAATCTGACAAGCTAAACAGGGGTAAGACTATCTTTTAGTTGGCTGGGAAACCCAGAAAAACCCTGTAGTGGTGACTATGCTTCTGGAGCCAGTGCTTTTCCCTCAGGTCACAAGAGATCCCATCATGTGAGCACTATGGGGAAAGAGCTCTGCTGCTGCAGGTGCTGAGATGAAAGCTCTTATGGCCATTTTTGGCATATTTTGTGAGAGGATGATTCTTCGGCCAAAAGGAGTTACCCTAGAAATAGAAGTGAGTCATCATGCAGCTGTAATTACATTTCACCTCTCTGCATAGATTTGATTTTCCTTTTTTTTATGTACACTGCATCCTAAGGGTGCAGCATTACTGCTTGCAACTGAAAAAGCTGCAGCGGTGTTTAGTGGGTAAAATGTTTCCTAAATCTAGAGGGCTCATCTGCACAGTGGCCATCTGTGCTTGACGACATAAAGCTTGTAGTGTGCAAATAGATGTTCAAGTGCCAAATGCTGTTATTGCTGTTGTTATCTTTTCAGATCACTAAAAAGCAGTGCTGCTGGAGTGGGGCTCTTCGGCTTGGGTTTACTTCCAAGGATCCATCGAGGATTAACCCTGACACTTTGCCGAAGTATGCGTGCCCTGACTTGGTTTCCCAAAGCGGTTTTTGGGCCAAGGCTCTGCCAGAAGAGTTTGCGAATGAGGGAAACATCATAGCCTTCTGGGTGGACAAGAAGGGACGGGTTTTCTATCGCGTGAATGACTCTGCTGCGATGCTCTTCTTCAGTGGGGTGAGGACGGCAGAGCCCCTCTGGGCTTTGATCGATGTCTATGGACTCACCCGTGGAGTGCAGCTCTTAGGTGAGTACCTGGGTCCAAACACACAGGGATGATGCTAACCCATCCCCATAGAAAGGCCAGCCTGATGCTGCCATCCCCCTTGCTGTGCTGGGACAGGGGCAGGGAAATAGCAGTTTATCTTCCCCAGAGCATCCCATGACCTCAGCCTGGATCACTGAGTGTTTGAAACTTAGCACATAAATATAACATGAGTGGGAGGTGGGAAACAACCACTAAAATGTAGCTCTAGAAGCCATCTGTAAGTGGATTTCTGCTGAGAGATGTTGTTCTGTCAGGGCATAGTCTGGAGTGTGGCATATACCTTGCAAACTGTCTTTTTATCTCGTCTGCTGCTTTCCCTATGCCAGAAGGAGGAAATGCATTTTACGTGGTATGGATAAATCCTTCCTGGATGGCACTGTTATGATTTTCTCTCTGGTTTAAAGGGAAGGTTTCAAACATTAATATCTTGCAAATTACCTGGGAGAAACTGTGGCTGGTTTTGCCTGGATGCTGCTTTCACAGAGGAGTTAGATTTGTCCTCTAGAGCCAGAAGGTTGGATAAACATTTGGGGTTGGAGTATGAGGAATGCTGAGTGCCTCTGTCTTCTGTCATCCTCAGCTGAAATTGAGATAGTTTGGCTTTCACGAGGACTCAATCGAGCCCTAAATGTGTAGGCTGTCAAGGTTTGGGCTATTTGAGTTTATACATCTTAGCAGAACTGAAAGGAGTCTACAAGGACCCAACTTAAGGGGCAGCTAGGTTGCTTGGGGGACTAGAGGTGTCAGCATGCAGCCTTAGAGTTGGATTTGCATTGTCACCAGGGGGAAAACAACAGCTCTTCTCCATGTAGCAGTAGTTTCATGGATCTTGTTTTCACTATGGAAAAGGTTAGATGGTACCTGCTGACCTTCATGAGCTGAAAGGCCTTCTGAAGATGAAATGATCTTGCTAGGCTGAGATCCTGGCTTTTTCCTGTCATGCAGCCTGTCATGTAACTCTGTTGAAAAGAAATCTTCATGCTATTATCAAAAAATTTCATGAAGCTTCTTTCTGACAGTTCTGCCTCCTTTCTACATGTAAGAAAAACCATGGTGGCAGAACTGCCTGTAGCAATCTACATGGCAGGGAAGAGGATGTGGGCTCAGCAGGTGAAGAAAGAGGGCTGATCTCTTCTTGCTGCAAAAACTACTGGTCCGAGACTGCACAAGACAGAGGATCTGAATTTCTCAGTAGATTTTTGCTTTCATTTCGGAGCAGAAAGATTTATCTTCAGTTGTGAATCAGCGTCAATCAGAGCCACTAGGCAACTGTTTGTAGGCCAAAGTGGTGATATTTGAACTGAGATCTAGAATTTGAGCAAATATCACGCTAAGGGGTCAGTTAGGAATAGCTTACAAATGACTCCAAGTCCTTCGGCTGTTCTTGCAAGATTTGGCACCTCTGGACCTGATTAATGGGGACCCATAACTCTGGATTATGTGTTTCCTTTCAAAATACATGAGAAAGTATTTCCTATCCATCATCCACCCCTGCATTGTGCTAGCATCTTCCACATCCCCTTTCACAAGGAAAATGTGACTCTTGCCAGCCACTGACTTGCCTCTCGTCTTACAGGCTCTGGACTCTCTGGTGGTTATAAAGTCCCTGAATAAAGCAAGCAGCTTCTGAATTTACACAGTTGGCGTGGAGCTCAAATATGTATTTATAGCTTGTTCCAGCAGTCTTCAGCAGACTTTAAGCCTAGAAACTCTGCTGAAATGTCTTTGACTTGAGTCCTCTCTATCTTCATTCATTGTTACACAGCACTAAAAGTCAGAGCAGGGAAATCATCGGCTGTGTTGCCTTTGGATCCTATAGGCATACCCACTGCAATGTTCTGCACGCCTGTTTTAGTGTAGCAGACCACACATATAGTACAGGACAACTTGCCAGAAACTCCCAGGACTTGACAAATGAATTTCATAGCTTAGCTACAAACATATGGTTGAATTCAGCCTGGTATGGCATGCAGGGCATCTGATGGAGGCTGGGTATGCTAGAGTAGTATGTTGAACAGAAGAGCCTAGTATTTCAGATTCCAGTTCAATGATTTATTTCCTCTCAACCCCAAACATGTTCCTTGTTCCTGAACTTCACTGTTTTCCAAATAACTGTAGGGTCGCAGGCTCATACTGCACCTCTGCATTGCCTCCATTTGCTTTTATATGTATTTCACCCAAGAATCTGACCAAAAGCTTTACTATTTCTTGTGGCAGTCTTTGTTTATTGCAGAATTATTCCCTCCCAACTCCCAAGAATGTAACTTCCCATCCAAAATCAGACTTGTCCAAAGGTGTGCAGCAGTTAAGTCTTGTGTCACTGCAAGATCCCAGCTCTACAGGGAAATGCACAGTGTGCGTTTATGATCCCAAAAGTTACAACTTCCAAAACTTCATGTTTTTTGTTTTGCTTATCTGTGTTAGAGTAGCAGTTCCAGCCAAAATAAGGAACCAAAATAAGCAGGGGAATGACCAAGTCCAGTGACATGATTCCTGTGTGACAGATTAAATAGAGACTTGAACAAAACAGGGTCCAAAGCCTTGGAAGCATTAAATGATTTGCCAGAGGCAAATCAGCAGTGTTACCTGATTCAGGGATGCCATCAGCCTTGTTGCCCAGCTCAGTCCTGCCACGTTCTCCATCAGCGCCACAGGCATTGCACAACACTCTGGCACCACTAAATTGCGCCTGTAGATGAAAGAGAAACAGCTGGTTTGTACCTTAATTTTTCATTTCCTTCTGTTTATAGCTTTGCCCATAGCATCAGCCTTACTGATAATTACCCATATGTCATTACTGCTGCCAGTACACAGGTTTATGTGGCTGTCGCAGATGTTCCTGGGTCCAGCTGCTTTATGCTCAGAAGCAGAGCCCTTTAAGCAACATCTTTGCCTGCTTGATTTTGTTCTGAAACAGGTAAAAGGGCTTGTGTGGTCCCCTGTATCTCAGCCAAGGGGAGTTCAGAACTGAGTTTGGACCATGTCTTGCTTGTCACTGCTGGAATGAGTCAAAATGAGATACTGGCTTAAATCCACCTTGAAGGTGGCTTCAGCAGTGAGGTTCACAGCGCTAACATGCTTGGTCACAGGTGAGAGTCTGTTCCTTGCTCTCCTTGCCTCTACTCATGTTATAGAGATGAGAAGGCTTAAACTCACCCAGGAATCTGGTCTCCTCTGACCACAAGGTCTCAGCTGATTTCCTGCCGTGGTGTAAAGGCCTGCATGGGGGAGGTTGTTGCAATTGAGTGCATGCATGTTCTGTGTTTTAGGGCATGAGTTTCAGCATAGATGCAGGCTTGTGTGACCTGTAAACATGCCCTTATACAGTGACTCTCCTGCTGACATGCTCAACTTGCAGGCAGGATGGTTTACAGCTCTGCTTCCCTTTTTGGGCAGCTAGTTTTGCACAAGTGCACTTTTACATTCCAGGGTAATTTAAAGTAGTATTTACTAGAAATGTGGCTTGTCCTTATGTTATCACTTCAACATACACACATACTCATTCACACTTCAAAAAGAGTCCGAGTAAAATGGAATATAAGCAATCTGCTGCCTTGCTGCTACAGTAAAGCATCAAAAAGAGGACCAGCTGTTTAAATCCTATGGTCTTCAGAGCCCTGGAGGAGGGATGGCAGCTCATGGGAGCCAAATCATGTCTCACATTAACCTGCTTCTTTCAAGCACTTGGCTAGTGGGCCTGGCATAGTCTAAGAAATGTTCATGTGTGCTTTCTATGGACTCATTGCAGGACAGCAAGGGTGCAGCTTTCCTCAGTGATGTGTATATGATGATATAATGTGTGTTTTCAGCATTTCCCTATAGTTTTTCGTGGGGAATTCCAGGTTTTCTTGTTGTATGGTGCCTGTTTGCAAATTGCCCCATTGTTTTTGGCAGCAGCATTGCAGCACAGGATTGCAGAATGGTTAAGGTTGGACAGGACCTATGAAGATTGTCTACTTCTACCATCTAGTGTCTTGTCTTTCGAAGCACAACACATGCTCTAAAAGTATGGAAAAATGGGACTGCAAAGAAATGATATCAGCATTCCCTTCTACCTATCCTGTATTTCCAGTGGGAGAGTGAGGAACTGTCTATTCAGTTTCCTTAGTCCTGTTCATTACTAATATGGTCAACAACCAAACCCCTTTACTGTTTAGTATGCTGTTCACACTTTCCTCCCATCCATCTGTATTTTCATTCATGAAGTATTTCAAAGTTATCTTGGTCTTTTACCAGCACAGATTTGGAAACCAAGGATAACTTTATTTAGATTGGCACACTGAGCGGCACCTGTTGAAAGCAAAGCTTCACCACCTCTTGTAAATGACAAAAATGTGAAAAACTAGTAAGACCTTGCAAACTGGGAATAAAATTACATGCATCTACATTAAATGTGCATGTGCTACGTTTACTTGAATTAGAAACAGTATAAATATATACATCAGTCATAAATACATATAGATACCCTAGTAGAATTAGCTGGCAGTGCTGTATATTATATTAGGTATTTGGAAAATTTCTCCAGTTCCCTTCCTAATTTCTTATTCCTTCATGTTTGCAAAGCATAATAAGTCACAATGTAAACTGATCATGGGTGGAAATTTACTCATCTTGGTGTATATTTGGCAAGGAAGTTTCACACTTTGTAGGAAAGAAGAAAACATGTTTTTCTTTCTTCATCCTTCTCAGTTCTTACGTAAATCTCTAGCTCTGGGGCACCTTTCGAGGAAACGTTAAATAAGCCTCAAGTGAGGTGGATTTATGGGCAAATTTCAGGTGTGAATGGTATAAGACTGATGATAAATCTTGTTTATCGCCTGCATCTGCAGTTTTACCATGTGGTTATTACAATTTTGTTTTCCAAGTGCAAAACTTGTTTTCCATTGCCCACGGGAATCCATTTCTGTTGTTATTCTGACACATGCAAATAAGCAGACTGATCTGCAGAGAATGCTTTGCACTAAACAGAATTGGATAATCAAAATGACCGCAATGTATTTTTATAGTCTATTGTTGAAAGTGGAAGCTGTAAACTATTTACCCTCTCTGTGGAAGTCTGTGATTATCTGATGGAAAAGAGAAATACATGTTTAAACAGAGCCCTACTTAATGAAGGCAAGATATACACGACCTGCAAACCGTCAGTTGTCCTTGTTTTTCTGTATCTCCTACTGGGAAAGCAAATTCAAATTGCTCATAAAGTTTTATTGTCTGTAGCTGTTGTCTCTATGGCAGCTGCAGGAAGCTCTTTAACACTGCTAAACATGAGAAACCAGTTTAATAAATAATTCATTTCTTGCCATTCCAGTTAATCCCTGGTTTGCCTTAACACCTCTAGAGGGATGTGATAGGTATTCGAAAGTTAGCTCACATCCCAAAGGCAGCTTCTTGTCCTTGAAGGTCCGTCTGTCCTTTAGGTCTGTCTGTGTTCCTTATGATGATAAGGATGCTGGACGCAGTGCTTTAAAGCAGTCCAGAACTCATCTTGGTCATGGGAATGCAGCAGCTCCTTTTTTCTTTTCCTTCTCTTTGTGTTCGATTGTAAGCAGCAGAGAATTTGTGTCGAGGAGACTGGGCTGGCCTGCAGGGGAGTGCAGCATCTCCCCAGCACTTCCCCCTGTCCCACTGCCCATGCTGCCTGCGCTGGGAAGGTCAGGCTGTGCAGCTGAATGGCAAATACCAAGTAAGTCAGAACAGCGAGATGCCAGGTAAAATAAGGTTCTGAGGGATCAGCATTTCAGGCTTCACCGGGTCTTGATGAGGTACTGAAAGACAAAATTGCACAGATGCTATGTGCATTACGCATATTTCATTGCTGGTGTTCACTGGTGAACCTGTTGCTCTCACCTGAACCACCTTTGCCTCAGCAGGACTGCTTGTGGAGCTGAGACATTGCTACAGGTGAAGAGAAAGGGCAAAATTTGGCACACGATGTGCCACTGGGCACATTATATCCACAAAATAACCACACTGGTGTCAGGAGAGCCTGCAAATGAGCCTGAGTAGGAATAAATTTAAGAAGTCGCGCTGTTATTGCCCAGCGTGAGGAAAATGAAGGCTGTAACAAAACAGAATAACCAGTAGAAAAATAAATGCTGTGCTTCATAAAGTTACTTTAGTTCTGGTAGGCTGAAATATTCGTAACACAGGCAATAAGGGCTATATAGTAATATTTTCCATGTTACCCATAAAAGCCCATGGAAATACGAAGACTCTGACAATTGTAAGTGGTGTTTACATTATGGTTATGTGTATGCTGTAGTTCAGACGCTGACACTGCAGAGGTAGGCTCCTGAGTTAAAAAAGTGATGTCTTCACATTAAATATTTGTTATGATGATTTATTTGGCTGTTGCTTTAAGGAGGTGAATATTGCTGGTTTGCACTAAGAAGTTTATTTTGCCTTTGCTAAGCGTTGTTATTTTTTAGCAGAAGTGTGGAACCTGTAGTCTGGAAACAGCTCTTCCAATTAAAAGGGCTTTGACCTTCCTTTACTTCTACTGAAGGTATAAACTACTGGAATAGTTGAACATATATTGAATTTATTGCACAGCTATAGTTAGTTACAGAAGTTTCTAGTACAGTCAGGGCCTTAGAGAATAATAACACACCACTAATGGAGCAGTGTATTCTTTTGAGAAACATTTCAGAGTTCCTTATGCTAGTAAATATGTTGGTGTTTTTGATTTAAACCTTTAGGTTAATATAACTATGCTGTTTATTCCAAAAATACGTTCTCTTAGTTGATGCTTAATGCTGCATATATTTCTATATTTTCTTAGCTTGTCTAATGTGGTTCTTATTGTAATTCTGTAAGTAATAAATGTCTTTAAAAGGAAAGGTGGAGAGAATGTGTTGGTGCAGGGAATTAATCTTTGAGGCCTGCTTAATACCTTTCTCCAAAATATACAGCAATACACTTGAAACTGTACAAACCTTTGGCTTTAATGCTGAAAGTTAATTCCTCTTCATTCATAAAGCAATAGCTTGATTAAAAAAGTGCATTTGCTGTGGTATGAGACAGTTGGAGCTGGAGGTAAGTTTTGGATGTGAATTGAGTAGATGATGTGGTAAAAGTATAACAATTTACTGTGCTAATCTTGCAGTTCCAGCTGTTCTGGCTGTGGAGGCCCTTTCCCCTAAGCCTGTATGACAGATGACAGCTAAACATTGCTTATATGATAAAACTAAACACTGGTTCTGTACCGTATGTCTCTGCTGGTGTGAGATAGCACTTTGTCATTTCAATGTGTAATTGGTATCACAGCTGCTGAATGTGCAATTTACTGTAGAGAGGATATGATTTTGTTGTCCCTGTAGGTGTCTGGGTTGTTAAAAAGTTTGACACCTTTAATAAAATTAAATGGGCTTTTTCGTCCCATCCGTATCAGTAACAGAGCTAAAAATGAGATTCCTTTGTACTCCAAAGTCTCCGCTAATTTTTTTCCAAGCTGTATGTACAGAACTGCTGTTGTTGGGCTCAGTATGGAAATCCTTACCTATAGCCCAACTCTACTCAGTTTTACCAACCTCATCTTGCAGCCACCAGTGGAGTCACTCTGGTTTTACACTGTGAGCAGAGTCTAGCCCTGGGTTTTTGCTCGTTCATCACTTCTCTTTGGCCAAACACTGAGCAGAAAAGGCTCCTCTGCACCTTGGCTGGATAGCCTCAAAGAAAACAAAACATTCTGATTCAGGGAATTTGTGTTGATTCAAGCTAGGACCTCTCCTTCCATGGACCTTTGTCCAGGCCAGGAGAAATGAGCCCCTTGAGGTCTGTGTAACTGCTCACAAGCGGCTGAAAGATGGCAAAAATGCAGGTGGTATCATCTGCTCGTGCAGACTCAGAAGACAGTCGAGTGTGCAGTGCTGCCTGCCACAGCATTAAACACTCACCAAGCTTTGTTATCCAAGTAACTGTTGCTAAATTACGGTGCATTCTTGCATCAAAAAGTTCTCGTCCATGTGTGATGCGTAAGGTTGTGCCTGATACCTGCTACCAGGAACTAGCCTTAGACACCAAGTTTCACACTAAATCATGATGCTAATACACAGGCTAGCATGATCCATTTGTTCATTTATTCCAAAGATATTAATTGGGATTTCATAAGCAGAAAGAGCCTCTCTATTCACCAGCTGTATGTGACTCTTCTGGTGTGTACAAAATGCAGTGCATACAACTGTGTGTCTGTATAAACCAGAAAGTGCAACTTTGGAGTTGTCCAGGAAAATACATAAGAAGGATGTGGACCTGATAGAGTGAGTCCAGAGGAGGGCCACAAAGATCATTAGAGAGCTGCAGCACCTCTCCTATGAACACAGGCTGAGAGAGTTGGGGTTGTTAAGCCTAGAGAAGACTCAGGGGAGACCTTAAAGCAGCTTCCAGTGCCTAAAAGGGCTGACAGGAAATCTGGTGAGGGATTTTTTACAAGGGCTTGTAGGGATAAGAGACAGGGTAATGGCTTTAAACTGACAGAGGGTAGACTTAGACTAGATATCAGTGAAAAATTCTTAACCATGTGGGTGGTGAGACATGCAACAGCTCACCCAGAGAAGCTGTGGCTGCCCCATCCCTGGCAATGCTCAAGGCCAGGGTGGACAGGGCTTTTGAGCAACCTGGTCTGGTGGAAGGTGTCCCTGCCCATGGCAGGGGGAGTGGAACGAGACGATCTTTAAGGTCTCTTCCAACCCAAACCATTCTGTGATTCTATTACATGTTTCTGCTATGGTGAAAATATCATCCCTTTTACTGACATGTGCTAAGTAAGTGCTTCTTCCTGTTGTTATGGGAATTACAGCAGGGTACTGTTGGCAGAACTTTGTGAAGTTTATAGAAAGCATTTCCACGTACATAGGCTAGTTGTCTACAAGTTTTGATTCTCATCCATTTGAATAATTTTGAGGTTAAAGATCTTTACAGAAATATTTAAAAAGAAATTTCTATTCCATCTGCTCCTATTAGATTTTGAAATGAAACTTCTTTGGGATTGGTAAATTTTTAGACTGTAGCTAAAGATAAAAGATAAATCAGCCTGCTGGCCACTGAATCGAATCTTGTGCCACTCACTGGCTGTGGCTGGTGTATTTAAGATGAAAATCTCTTGTGACGCATCTGCCACTGGTGTGACCACAGACAATTAATGCTCTTCAGGGAAAAAAATAAATGTTTAATTGCTCTATCCTCTTTTAAGAGGATAAAGACCACTCCAGGGAAAAAGCCTTTAGAATCCAATAATCCTATTCCTGCTCCAGTACCATGCCAGTAAATACCACAGCACTTGCATGAAAAGATTTGCAGCTTCCAAAATCTTTAATGCAGAGTGTTCCTTCTTTCTCTGCATGCCTGAGTTTGGGTGACTCCAGCACCTCAGAGCCATGTGTTTACTTGAACAGGAGACTGATAACAATTTATTCAATGTATTTCCGTAATCATTTGCATTTCCTCCTCATTCTGCAGTGGTGTTTCCCTGGTTGACTTTCTTTGCCCTCTTTGCTCCCTGTAGGCAGCAGCCATCGCCCTCCTGAGCCTTTCGCAGGCATCAGCAGGCTGCTGTGTTATCCCAGCTCTGCTTGTGTGAAAGTATCTAACACTGGTCCTGTTGGCTTCTGTCCCTGTTTGTAGGCCTGGTTGGTTGTAGCTGGATCTGATTCAATGGCTCTGTATGCTGGAGTATGCTCATGTCTGAGACAAGCCTTGATGTTGCCTTTATTTGTTAAAACGCTTTTTTATTGCTTCAATCCTAACATGGTAGAAACTGCAGATTGTGACTGTAATGCTGCTTGGCCAGGTGGAGAGAAATTGGCCTCATGCTGAAGGTCAGTGCTAGAAACAGTTGGAAAGAAAACTGAACTGATGGAGAAATTCACTGCAGAGCTGCAGGGACTGCAATTTCAACTCAGCTTAATTGACTCACTCAAGAAATACATAAATAATTCAGTCTTAGGCCATAATCACTATTAGGACTATTTGTATGATAATTACTAGTACTTCAGTTTTCAATGTGAGACCTAAAAGACCAATGCTCCACAAGAAGGAGATAAGCTCCAAAGTATCAAAGTAACAACCTAATAGTGAGGCTGAGGGTGCTCTATGTTGGCAGGCTAAAATAACCCACCCAACAAAAACCAAAAGTCAACAAACTGATGGAGGAAAAATTCAAGTGGGAAGCAAAATACTGTTTTTAAAGGTGTGTATAGGCAGATTACGCTTTCTCAGTTGCTCAGAACGGAAGACTGCATAGGCTGCAGGGCCTGAATTCAACAGGATGGTTAACTATTTAACCACCTCTAATGCATATGTAGTTGTATTTGGTATGCCAGAAATGAGGTATATGCTTGGGTAAGTATGTTAATTCACATTCCTAAAGATAGCCATGTGCTTAAGTGCTTTGCTGGATCCTTTGCCATCTGCTTTTGCTGGGTTCTGTGCAGGGCTTGCTAGGTCAAAACCTATGGTCTGTGCTTAATCAGTAATCAGTGGTTATGCAGGGATTAGACTCTGTACTTAATGGTTTTTCTGAGCAGCAAAGACTCTTTCAGGAGGAAGAAGAAGAGGAGAGAGATGAGCATGAGCAGGGGACGCTGGAACACACTGCTGAAGTTGGAGGGGCCATAGAGAGGTTGCCTCCCAGCAATGCTTGCTTTTCTTGGAAAACATGACTAGTTTCTGTGCGGGAGTGTTTAAGAAGGGGTCCAGAAGCATGAGGGGAGCAGGGAGATGAAAACATGGAAACACGGTGAACTACTGTTTGAAAGCAATGGAAGAAGGACAGGTTTGGCCAAGAGAGATCAGGTTATATTGATGGGAAAGGAAAGAAACCATCCCTTTCTTGCCTGGTTTCTTCACTTAAAACAAGGTTCAGTTTACACTTGTAAATCACTGGCTTGTTTAGACTTTGTGTTGATAATTCATAACCCAAAGGCTCTGGTTTCCTTTTTTTCCCCCTTTATCTGGACAGCACAGGGTGTTTGAACTGTTTTGCATGGGTCACTGTGGATGCCTGGTATGTTCCTTAAAGATAAGTGAGCTCTTTTATCAGGTCAAGTACATGCTACTGACACTCTCTCTATCAAAAGGGATCATGAAGATACAGGAGCAAAATGACACATGGGGAAACATCTGACTCAGATGTGTTTTTTACATCCCAAATTAGATTGGTGTCTTTTTGTTCTGCTCTTGATGACACCTATTCCTCTTTGTGCAACAGCTCTTTTCATCATATAGTTAATTTATTATAGAAGTCTTCTGCTAATAACAAACACTGACTGATCTATCAAAGGGATGTTTTGAGTGAAGGTGGGCAGGCTGTGTTGAGGACAGAGGAGGTACTCTCTTGTTTGTCAGTACTTTGCAGTGGGGTTTTCACACTCCGCATTTGTTGACTTTGCTGCCAAATAAACTCCTATCTATTGAGTTTTACATTAGAGTCTAATCTTCCACTTAGCAGCATCTCTAGCATCTCATCCAAGCAGCATGTTTGGCTGAGTTAAAACCAACACCCTCTTTAAAATATGTACTGAGTGCAGTGTTTTCCTGGGGAGGGTTTAGTTACAATGGAAACCCTAGAAAATTAATGCAAATTAATTGCAAACATGGCTTTAAAAAGGACTAGTTATGCTAACCGAATATTTTTATGGGCAAGAGTTTAGAATTAAAATAGCCTGACATTCATGTAGTAGATTCAGAGTGAGCTCAGCTGACATTTGATTTACTTTAGGAGTTTTGCTGGCAACCACAAAAATGAGAAAAAATATATACCTCAGCCTTTCTCTGAGATAGGCACAGGAGTAAATGGTGGCCACTAGTGAAACCTAGGCAGCCATGATGAATAAAACCAGCAGTGAATGACAGGAGCTTCTCAAACTGTTCTAGACACACCTAAAGATAACCTCACCATCACTGCTGCAGATGTGTCACCGTCGGTTATTCTGGCATAAGTGTTGTCTGGGGCATTTTCATAGCCACCAGTCCAAGATGCTTACTGCTTTCCCTCCTCCTTTTCCCTCCTGTTCTTCTTGGCAGCTATTTGACCAAGCTATTATTTTATGGTATATTTAGTTCTTTTTTATCTTTTCTCACTGTCAGTCTCTCCAGCCCAATAATCATGTTTTCTTCTTTACCACAGCCTCCATATCCTGCTGTCATTCTAAAAATGCTTCTGTGATGTTAAATCTTTTCCAGTTGTATGATGAGAATTAATTCATTCTGACACAGTCATGAAAATCTGATTCAATTCCTTTTTTTGGTACCTCAGTCACAGTCCTTGATCACAAATCAGCATGAGTCAGAACTTCCCAGGTTATTATTTCCTCAGAAAGGCTGATTGCAACCCTGTCTCCATATTTAATATCCTTTTTCTTACTGCAGTGGAGCTGAGCAGTGGAGGTTGCAGTGATTTTGTTTGGACACCCGGCTGTTGTTCTGGCCTTCGATGCCACACATGGGAAAGGTGACACCAAAGAATATCCCAGACCAGTTCTACTGTTGCAGTTTCCAATCATCAGGTAGTTGAGTCCATGCTGGCTCTGTAGCATAAAGGTGTCTACAGAAATTGCAGATTCATTTATCTGGAAACAGTAAATCTTGGTTCACAGGTAGGCAGGGAACACAGTGGCTTTATCAGCTTGTGCCAGGACATGAGAACTTAGCAGTGAGGGGTTTTCAGACTGGCCGTATTGCACTGAGATTTTCTGTCAAAAATGGACTCTCATGAAATGTTTCAGATAGTTAGGTTTTGAATCCTTTTGGGTTCAACTGAATAAATGGGTAGCTTATCTGAAGTTACTGAAAGTAGACCAGAATGAAAAATAAGTGGGCAATACTATCTTTGGGGCCCTTATAATTCATTTATTCTCTCCAATACATATTCATGTCTCAGATTTGATGTCTGGAGGCCAGGACCGTGCTGGCTGCCCATTGAAAGAGTGAAGTGCTGTCAGTCTGTTCTTCTGTGTTGGGTTGTGCTGTCGTCAGCAGGGGTTTGGAGGCATGAGGAAGCTTCCCATTCCTTACACAGTGCTCTGACTCTGGAAGCAAATGCGGGAGGAAATCCTGCTTCCACTTGCCTTTGTACCTTTGTCTAACCTGAAAGTTGTGCTGTTGGCTGAGCAGTAATTGAAAGGGCTGCAGGAAGGAGCAGGCATTGCTTCTTGCAAGTCACAGGAGGCAGGCGAGATCCCTGTGCCTGCCCCATGAGGTTTGTCTCTGCACAAATTCAGTGTTCAGCTTGAAGACTAAGGAACTGTTTCCATGTTTTCTATTGAATGCTGCAGTTTCCTTTGGAAGTGGCTCTCTTGGGTTCTTCAAATAAGGCAGTATTTAATACCCACTAGATATTAAATACTTGGGTTTTTTGTTTCCTACCAAGCTCTAGGATTTTTTCTTTTTATTTCATTTTTCATATGAAAAGAGGGAAAAAAAGAAAAAAAAAGAAGCCCAGACAGCGATTAGCCTATTACTTTTATGAGGGAAGAATATTTATTAGGATTTAATTGTGCAGGAAAAGCAACCAAACACTGCCTGCAGGGGAAAGCCTTTACACACTGGTGTGAGTACATCAGATCAATAACTAGTGGTTAACAGGAAGAGACAAAAAGCTGTCCTTAATTTTAGTGGTAAAGGATTCAGCTCCCAATTCAGGCTCAGATTTCTCATCTTCCTGAGACAAATGACACAAGTGCCTCCTTTCTGCAGGACAGAGATACCACTTTTCTTCCAGAGGGTTTCAATTCATCTGAGTTATTGGACTCCTCATGTGCTAAAGTGGGCAAGCCAAACTACCAGTACAACAGAAGTGCCTTATCTTTGACTTCAGTGCTCTGTGAGTGGGTTTCTGGCAGAGACATGAGTTACCGTTTCATGATTCTATTTTACATTGTGTTGCATATGCCAAAGGCTGTGCTGTGATGCTTCTGCCCTGCTAGGTGCAACGGCTATTAAAGCTTAGGTGAGTGAACTCAATTTCACCTAAAATTTCCAAACAATTTGAGGTATTATTGGTGAGGATAATTAGCATAAGATGCTGGTATGCTGAGAAGAATGGGTGGCCTTTGTGAGGCTCAGCCATTATTAATCAGCCATGTAATTTCCTTTAAGCAACAAGTGAGATTTTGGGTTTTTTTTAGGCCCAATTTCATCTTCATGCTATGAGCAGAGACAAACCCCTCTTGCCTGCATTATTGTGAATTACCCATTTGGGAAATGAGGATGCTGCAGGTTGGAGGTACTGCCTGGGAGCTCGCTCGTGACACAAAGAGACAATGAAATGATGAATAAGCAAGAAATTAATTCTTCCTTCCCTTTCTCCTTTCCACATAAGAGATGGGTTTGTTTTTGCTGGAGCTTTGCCTGCAGGAAGTCTGTGGTATGGAGCCAGTGTGTGTGCCATCACACTTAACCTTTGGTGTGTCAGAAGGCAGCTTATGGTGGGGTTAAAACCCTTCTCTGATGGTGGTGTCTGGGGAGAGTGCCTGTCCTGGTGAGGGGGCCTGGTGGAAGCAGAGTGCAAGGGGGCCAGCTGTACATTGAAACATTGGGAAACAAACTCCTCACAGATGAAACAAAGGCACTCTGATTTAATACAACCTAATAATTGGGCTTCAAATGACTTATAATGAAGAACAAATCAGTGTAATCTTTGTTAAAAACAGAGTGATAGTATAATAAACATAACCTCATTGAATTCAAGGAAGCATAAATCACTTGTAATTCAAAAGCATTATAAAAACAATTACGATTCACTGACGAACTCTGTTTTACAGTCTGTGAAAACTTTCTATGTTGTGCTTTCAAAAAGGAATTTCTCTTAATCAGAGTTGTTACAATTAGAGGGAGTGGTAATGATTCAGAAAATAGCTGGGTGATATTGCCTTTTGAGGATCTCTACAGCTGCCATTTTCATAGCATGAATAGTGATGCTTGGTGCTGATGGAGAAGCTCCCATGGATCGGAGCTCCAGCAATTGGAAATGTTGTGTTTTGCAATACACCCCCATTCCCCCAAACCTACCATGATGTTGAATTCCATCCACTTAAAACAGAGCCTATGTTTAACAATAATTTAAATCATTATCCTCCCTGTCAACTCGGAGTTCAGGGGCTATGCAACTGTGATTCTCTGTTTAGAAACTGCCTGGAATAATAACTTTCAGATGTCTCAAATATGCACCACTTATCTATAACATCTAAATACAAATGTCTCCCTGCTGAGCAAGCCTGACACTGTTTACCTATCGTGTCCAAACCATTCCAGAGTGTTTGCTTGGTGGGGAGCGGAAGGCCCTATAATCCACAGCTCCGACAGCGCTGTCAGTGTAGTGTTTTTCAACTCCTCCTCACCTTTAGGTGATTGCAAAGAAACAGCCAAAGCCCAGGGGTGACAAGTGAAGAATGTCCCTGCATGTGCATCTCCCCTTCCCACCCCCACATTAAGGGTAAAAGTGCACTGCGAGCCAGCCCTGTTCTCTTGCAGATAGGATGATGCTCATGCCGTTGGGTCCCTGCCAGCCTGCTGTGAGATGATCCAAATGCTGAATCCCACATGCCCTGGGCTTGCTGGGGCTGGGCAGAGTTGAGGCGCTGTCGCCGGCTTGGGGGCCCTGGGCTCTCTCTCTGCGTGCAGACCTCATTGGGACCTGTCAAGTCTCATTGAATGTCAGGCTCCACAACTGGCTCGCGCCGTATGCCTCCCCAGCCACGGCGTGCTGAAGCTGCGTGCTGCACAGCTGGATGGCTCTGATGTTGCTCAGGGAGCTGCTGTGCTGGAGGTATGTGATTGGCTTGTCCCTCAAGGGGCTGCAAGGGTGATGGGCTGTGATGTGGGGCTGCCCCTGCAGCTCATCCATCAGTAATCACAGCAGCGAGAGCTGGAAAAGCCCTCCTTGCCCTGCTGTGTCTGACCTGTGGCTTATCATGGGGGCTTTCCCAAAAGCATGGAGTATCTCAAACCACCCACACCTGTAAAGAGAACAGCTCCATCCCCATAGCTGGCATTGGGTACCAAAGGCATCCGCACAATGCCCTGTAGCCACACAGCCTCCAAATTTCCTAATGTGTCCCTGTCAGCCCTACACAGTGCTTGGGTTTTGCTTCCCCTGGGCACACAGAACACCCTTAGCTGGCATGCACTGTCCTGACGAATCCAGTGAAGGTTAAATAAGGAGAGATTATAAGCTTTTAACACATCTTTGCATCATCTTTGGTCCCTAGGTGAAGCCTGAGTCACAGCTCTTAGTGCTTCAGATCTGTGCACGTTATTGACATTCTTCCTGTGGCTCTTATCCCTTTGTTCTCAGTTAACTCCTGGATTACCTGTTGTCCAGCCCCTGCAGTGCAGCTGCTCTCCTTGTGTTACACAACAGCAGGTTATCGGAAATGTACGCATTCTGGGAATTGAAAATTGCTGTTATTTTATTAGCTTTTATAGCAAGTGTGAAGGTTAGACTGTTAGCAAGGGTCAGGCTTGGTACCAGATTGTTTTACGTGGCTATGGTTATAGAAAAAGCCTTTCCCCTTGTTAAGTTTGCATTTAGCATGCGTGTTGCCTCTGTAGCCACCTAGGGCTGCCACAAAGGCGCACTGCTGATGTACTGCTTCTGTGGTCATGATAAGCCCAGGATGGTGTTTTCCAGAATAGCTACAATTAGTGAAGTGTGCATAGCATTGGCTGAGCTCAGAACACGGTTTCTTCTTTCCTTCTTCCTTTTTCTTTTTTAATATATAGGCTTCTTTGTAGGGATGTGGCTTGGAGAGGAGTCCTTTATAGCTTGTTCTCTGTCTGCTCAGGAAACTAGATCAGTGAGGCTCAGTATCTGATGGCTTTCTTCCTGCAGCAGGCCTGCCTCTATGCATATGAATATACAGTCCATTTTACTTGCTTGGAATGCCCAAATTGTGTTTCTGTTCCTCATGAAATATGCATCTGCTTGGATGTAGCAAGCCAGGTTTTTCTGGTGTTTCTGGACAGAAGCATGCAGAGACACGTGGCTCCAGTGCCTGCTCAGCTTGCTGGAGCTCCCTGTCCCACCTACCAGTCCGATACAGTGGTGCTCAGGGGGAAGCTCTGCCTGGGGAGCCACACAGCCCTGCCATGCTCAGGAAACAAGCTGCTTTGAGGTCACCTTCCCTCCATTCATCCTCCAACTTTGTATGGTTTGGGATCTATCTTTATGGGCCTGTCCCCACATACGTCACCATCAGAGTGGTTGGGGATAGGTACAGAAGCAGCATGCAGGACCCACGGGCTCTCCATCCTCAAGCTGGCTCCTCCTGCACAGTGACTTTTACTCCAATTACTTTACCAGCACCTTGTCACCTCCTCAGTAGCTCTTCACTGACTTCCCCACCATGACCCATGCCAGAGGGCCTGGACTCAATTAGAACAGCAGAAAAAAATAATGCATTTAGCATGTTTATCCATTGTTCTGCTGTGCATCTGCCCTGCTTGTGTGTGACAGGTAAAAACTACCCATGGTCACTTAGACAGAATATCATATTTACTAAATATATACTAAATATATACTAAATAAATACTAAATACTATTTACTACATTTACCAATAATGGTTTGAAGCTTGGCCATGTATGCAGGAAAATAATTTGCAGGTACTGGAGCTGGCTCCATGCCATTTGTTGCTCTAAATTCGTACTGGATGTCTGCTGCCTGGACAAAGAGAAACCTGCAATCCTGGATGCTGGCATCTCAGATGTCTTCAGCACGAGATGACCAGTGACGTGTTTCTTCCCAAATGGCACCCCAAGGTAGCATGACAGAATGACAGACAGATGGTCTTAGGCTGCACAAGAAGCACTGCTGACCAAAAAAGGTGTAAGCAGCTAGAATGTGAGCCCGTGTGATCAGGTCCAACCAGTCTCTGTAAGGGACCGGGGCTAATTTTATTGGGGTTGGGAATTGTTTGGTGTAATACATTAAAGGTTCAAAGCTGAATTGAATCTCAGCTCCTCCAACCTCCCCAGCACACTCCAATCTGATGTTTTGATTACCTGATCCCATTTTAAATGTTAGCTCAAGCGTCAAACCCTCACATTTCCATTTAGCTGTTCAAGGAAAACAATTTTAATAGCTACCCAACTATTCATCAGGATTAGGTCCTGCTGGACTAATTTGGATAACATGCAAGCTAAGTGCAGTGCAGTCTGAGCTTAACTTGGAACATCCAGAGACACCAAAAAACATTTGCCTCAGTAACTCAAGCGTGTTCCTCAGGCCCCGCTCTTCGTGCCGCTGGCCATGTCCAGTACCAGAAGGGGCTGGGGAAGAGCCTGCTCTCCTGTTATTCCTGGCCCTGATGGAAACAGGGAGAAGCAGAAATACCAGCAGGAAGTATGCACTTTTGGAGCTCCCGCCCCTGAGTCCATGTGGATGCAAAGGACTAAAGCATCCGAATACTTGGGGGCTCACCCACCTGTGTACCATGGCTGCAGCACGTCTGCCCACTGCTCCCTGTGTGCATCCCTGCGTGCCCTGGTATTACAGCATGGAGCACAGTGGATTCCCAAAAGCACCTCTGGGATTCCAGTGGAGCAGGAAAAGTTAAATTGTTCTGTATTTATTGTGTAAGCTTAGATAGCTAGGATACTGCTCTGCCAAGTGTTGAGGTTAAAATTCCTTGTTCCACCTTCTGTGTTTCTTGGAGTGGCCTGGGCTGAAGTGAAAGTCTCCAGCCAGCACTGAGCAAGGTTTCACATTGGTGCTGAAGATGCTGGCTTGCTGGTGGCTTCAAGACTTGGGGAAGCACATGGGTTTCCTCTCTTATCCACATATATTCATGCAGACATTGAGAATGTAAGGAATTAGTAGAAGTTGAATAGATCAAGGTTGTTTTCCTGCTGTTGCTGCTGGCTGGCTTTTCCCTATCCACAGCTCACTGGAAAACATTGGAGGATTCCTGTGAGAAGCTCAGGCACCCAAAAATACTTGAGCATGTAATTGCTGCAGTGGTGGGGACCTGTCAAGGGTTATGCTGGCTGCCTCTTCTGTAATCGCTGAGATCTGGAAGTGGGAGCTAGAAATCGTATAAGAATCTGGTTTCTTTAAGTACTTTGACCTGTTGGATCAGCTGTGGAGGCTCCTGGGATGGCAAAATTTATGTAAGACATTTTGCAGTGTCATCTTTTCTTTCAGTTTTAGGAAATGTTGAGGCTGGATGGAGTTCAGAGAGGTGAAGGGGATGGTTCTCTTGCGTTTAATAACTGCTGCTGCTTGTTTCCGATGCGTGTCGGTTGCTTTATGAGGGGAAATGGGGTAGTATCTGCTTTCTATCTGGTAGGACAGCGACCATTTTATTCATAGAATGGCCTGAACGAAGACAAATTACTGAATCTCACAGAAATCCTGATGGTGAGACAAAGCCCTCTCATTAACTGAAAAGAATGGCTTTTTGGAGCTCTCTATATAAATATTTACAGCTCTGTATATATGTGTGTGTAAAAACAAACTCCCATACACACATTGCACAAAGACCAGAAATCTTCCAGACTTTCACCATTTTCGTGAAAAAAACTAGGGAAAGTAATACATTAAATTGTTCACACTTGTTCCAGTTGTCTAGACAGTGCTATACTGAAATAACACAGTGTGTCTAGCTCAACAGGGAATTCACTTGAGGCTGCAGATCCCATGCAGACAGTGAGGAGGAATTGTTGAAAGGCTTTGGGAAATGGTGAGAGCAAGCTGTCCACTCTCCACCTGGGTGTTACATCTCAGAACGGGTGCTGCAGCTGAAAGTGGCTGTCAGCCATTCCTAGTGCTCAGTGCCATCCTTGGCACTGCGTTCGTAGAAGTTGCTGTGCTGGAACCTTCTGCACCTCCAGAAAATACAAATGATGCAGAATTCGCCTCCTCTCTGCTTCTCTGATAAATAATTACCCATGATGAAAATAAATCTGCAAAAGATGGGAGTTTAGCTTTTATAGGCTATATATGCACAATGCTGTAATGATCTGAAACAGGAGAAGAGTGCATTTGTTGTTGCTTCTGTTGTATTGGGACTGTTCTCCTGGCTCTGTGCTTCCCTGTGTTGCCCAACAAGCACAAGATGCAACTTATGTAGGGGGAAGTCTGGTAATTCCCTTTAACACTTAAAACGCCTCTTGATTCCTCCCTCTGGACACGCAACAGTAATGATCTTGTTCTTTTCATTCTCCTCACTGCATCCCCAGGCAGAAATACACCCAGCACTGCCAGGTGAGCCTGGGCAAAGCTGGAGCCATGAGAAAATATTCAGACTTTCAGACCTGGGTGGCTCTTACAGGAGAAGCAAGTGTGAAGGCAAACATCTTCTTGCAGACTATCTTCTCTCTTCACCCGACTCAGCTTTAGGCATGGGATGAAATCTTTTCAGCTGAGCACATGCAACGCAGGGTATAAAAATCAAAGCAGAACATGGCATGCTTGAATTTTAGGCATCCTAGAATTCTGTAGATCAAAACGACTCTCTTTATTTCTAATGTGGGCAGAAGATTCAGCAACATAACTCTGCCTACCAGTACGAAGTCCATCACCTATTACAAAATGATCCATCAGGAGAACATTCAAGCATGACCAAGGTAGACCGTCATGTTGGGAAGCACATTGCAGCACTGTAGCATAGGATGGTAGATATCCTCAATGAAGAAGCACTTAAAAGCTGTGCTCGGTGCCTCCTCTCTGTCTGCCTGTATGTCAGCATCATCTTAACTGAGCAGCAATGTTTTTAGCCAGTGCTTAGCACAGTTCCACTTCAGGGAGCCAGGAGATACCTGCTAAAAGCAGAGTCTCAGGTCTGAGTACTTGTGTCACCAGACCTGAAATCTTGCATGATTTTACTTGGATTCTGGATGGTGACAATTAATTTGGCCACTGTGGAAATTTCAAAGCAGAGACCCGTCTGGGGAGGGAGAACGATGGAAGGATTTACTTCAAAAGTAGGGAACAAGAGTCCCCTGCAGCCCTGGGAAGGCTCACAGGTATGTTGAAAGCACTTCACGCTCAGCCATAAGAAGGCTGCTGAAAGAGCAAGGACAGGATGAATTGTGACTGTCACTGGCTACTACGCAGCCTACAGTAGATTTATTTCAGGTTTTATAGGCCGTGGTTCCCACTTAGAGCTGCACGGAATTCCAGTAGAGTTCAGCTGATGGCCATCTGCTCCCAGAGGAGCACTTAAAAGGGCTCTTTCTTCTTTTTAATCCAAAACTCACACGGTGTGGGATCTGTCACTGAGAGCTCTGGGATCTTGCTTCCCGCAGACACCCGAGGGGTATTTAGAGCATCACGAGCTGCTTGTGGGAGGACTCGAGTCACAGATTGTGGAGATGAAATGACCTCCTGAAGGCTCTGTGGGGAGGACTAGGGACAGGAATAGAAACCGGGGAGCCTGACTTTCCGCCTCTTATTCTCAAGCACAATTAAAGCACAGCCGGTTCACATGGTGCAGTTGATGACTACAGATGTGGTAGGAGAGCAGTGGGAGGGAAGCTTTGGGCAGGGGTAGGATCAGGACACACAGGGTGAGACAGGAGAATAGGAGCAGATGGAGGCAGGTGGTTGTGAGTATGGAGAGGAGGGAACCTTAACAGCAGAAGCAGAGCTATAAACCTCACCAAAAGCATCGTTACAGAAAATATTAATTTTGCTCAATTTGGAGAACCCATAAATTATTATACAGCATGCTCATGGGACAACCCACCCAGTGTTTCTAATCTGAAATCCTGTTGTCTAACACGTTTTTGGCTGTCAAGGTTTTCCAATCTATTGTGTGAATGGGTTCTATTTTAATATTCTGGCAAACGGCTTCCCGGGAAAAGCCTAATTCCTCCACCACTCCTCTAGGGTCCCATTGTCCGGGGTCTTATTTTTGCTTCCTGTTTCACATGAACGTGCAGAGCTTTGACAATTGTACTTTGTGGTCTTGAAACGTGAATGCCTTCCAAGGCTGGAAGAAGTCTCCCAGGTTTTGAGAATGACCTTTGATTTCCAATGACAGCCAGGATGGATTTCTGCAATTTTTCATGTAGCTTAGGGCCTGACATTGACTAATAGGGCTGGATATTCAGCAGGAATGGCAGGAAACCCTCAGTGATGAGATTTATTCCTGCTGTCCACCCATACTTTCAAAACTGTAGGGCCAAGTTCCTGTTTGGGGTCAGCGGAGCAGTGTTACAAGAACTTAGACCATTGCTCCTGAAGGCACAGAGCCGCCCTTTCATTCAACCTCTGCCCAGGTCTGTCCTGCCAACAGCAAGCAGTCTGTGCTGCTTCAAGTATTGCAGTAACGACATGCAAAATCACATGTCTTTCTCTTGAAAACCAGCAGCCATCCCATTGCATTTTCCTTTTGTTTATCTTTCTTAAGAAAACAGTGGATTCTGCCTAGTTTCACTGGAATAGTCCCTTGTTGGCTGGAAATTACTGGCTATAAAAAAGAAAAAATAATGTAGCCAAATGTAGCTCACTGTATTTGAGAAAGGTTTCCCCAAACAGGGGAATATGTAGGGGAGACAACTTACAGGAACTGGGGAGCATCTACAGAAGCTACTTTGCATTCTGGCTATGCTTGTATGCCCACGGTGGTTGCTACCAGCATCCTCACGACCCACTCCCTCTCCCCTGGATGCCTGAGAAGAGGTGAGAGACCATCACCGCTGTGATGCAGGGACAGCTTCTTCAGGGCACCAAGGAGCATTGGCTGTGCCACCAGAAAGGAAGGGTGCCAAGTACCCATACCATGCACAGTGGGGGACTCTGCATTATCCAGCTTCGTCTTGGTGCAGCTTCATCTTTCCCAATGGAGCAGATAGGGGCTGCAGGGCAGAGGGAGGAAGCTTTTTTGTGCTGTAGTTAATCAGATCTCTGAAGCCATTTGCAATTGTAGATAAATAGGGTGAGCAGATACAGAGAGCTTGTTCCTGAACAGTGATGATATTGTAGGACCTGGTTACACTGGGACTCCTCTTTTAAAATTCTTCGTTCAGGTCTCTAGCTGTCTGTGAGTATAACCTCACATGATTAAAACAAGACTGATTTTCATAATTGATGCATTCTTCCCTCTTTTCCATGTCTGGGGCAGGGAAAGTGAGTGAAACAT